>NW_027529554.1:373015-448800 GCF_008692635.1 Crocuta crocuta
AATATTCTAGCATAAACCTGACATGCCTCACTCTCCCATTTCTTTATTTTCTTCTCATTTCCATAACATGCATCTTTTTACAATAATTGCAAATATATATAATTTCTCTCATTATCTCCAAGGTAAAGTGATGCAAAAGCCTATGAAGTTGAATAAAATATATTTAGCTTTTAATTGTGCTTAATCAGGTTTTAACTTTTAGATTTTGCTGCCATTTTCTCATATATTAGTCATTTTCATCTCTTTATAACATCAATAGCAGTGTTCAATTTATCAAAGAATATTGAGTCCATCCTGAAGTTTTATACTTTGACACTATTTCTAAGAGAAACTAACATGAGCTACTGAATCATGTTTTGCAGAGACCTGAGGTTTTAATGGTAGTGACTGCATGAAAATATAATACCAGGTTAATAACACTCTGGGCTTTTGCCTGAGGCAATTTAAAATGAGAACATTTATTTTTATTCTTCCTGTTGGGTCCAGAATGGTAGTAGGTAAACAGCTCTAATGTTTTATTCTCTCTTATTCTGACAGGGGGCTGACAGTGGCTACTTACCTCCCAAGCAAACCAATTTCACTGAAAACTAAATGAGATCATGAAGGCTTGCTCATCAACACCTTTCAGTCAAGTAGAATCCACCTGACATGCCCTGATGAGCCAAGAGTTGGGTGGGTGAGAGAAGTATACCTTGGGGAACAATAAGCAAACAATAATTTCTCACCAGCACAACCACCCTGAAATAACAACAGTAGGCCGATTTCCTTCCAGAAACAAAGAGGAGGAAGCAGAACATATAACTTTTCTAAAAGAAGAAAAGGATTTGCAAATATCTCATTCCACTTTTGCTTTTATTACTTATTTATGTTATTTTTAAATTGATAATGATGATCCAGGAAAGCACACCTACTTCAGAGGATTCTTGTGAGAATCAAGATAAAATGTTAAGGTCCCACACAAATACTAAATTAATGCTATGAGGAATATGATAATAGAAGCTTTTGCCAACACAATGAGCACAGTAAGCAGTTGATATATTTTTAAATGATTTGGGAGCAATGGACCCAATGTGGATGCTTTCCTGAAAGTCTTCCTGTTCCTTGTTTTTAAAAAATCAGCCATGCCCTAGTGATATTTGTTAAAACCAGCTAGAAACATTCCCACCTGGCTATCCCTATAAGTGTGTTTATATTGTTTCCTCTGTTTTATATTTGGATTCTCAGGCCATGTAAAAATTTCTTAAAATCGAGAAATATTGACCCCTACATCATTTAACTGAAAAGTAGGCAGGGAATCAGTTCACATTCTGCCTTTAAAAGCTGCTGCACAACAAGCTTCTTTAATATATCTCTTTATCCCAAAATCTAAACAGTTTAGAAAAATATAACTAAGCTATAAATAATGGCCCCCTTCTTCAGCCCTGATGCACTAAAGGTTTCAATGTGTGCAGTCTTCGTTCATAGCAAAAGAGAATGCATGTTGTTTCTACAGTAGTGATATGCTTCTCCTTACAAAAAGACACTTTTTGTATTATAAGTAGCTCTTAGTAATAAGAAGACCACTTTTTATAATTTTTTCCTAATGTTTATTTATTTAAGAGATAAAGAGTTCAAACAGGGAAGGGACAGATGGAGAGAGAGAGAGAGAGAGAACGAGAATGCCCAGCAGACTCTGTACTGTTAGCACAGAGCCGATGCAGGGCTTAATCTCACAAACAGTGAGATCATGACCCGAGCTGAAACCGAGAGTCAGAGGCTAAACAGACTGAGTCACCCACGCACCCCATGAGAAGACCATTTTTAAACCACATCATATTATGCCATTCAGATAACTAAAGCTTTCACTCCAATGTTATTCCATAACTTTTGGCTGTAGAGAACAGGTAGGAAAACAGGATTTATGGAATCTATTTCTTCCTAAGTATCACCCTGTTTTCCATGTAATTTTAATGGCCTATTTATGATATGCATGGTGTCTAGATAGCTTTTCAGAGAACTAATGAGACCCTGGCCACTTCAGTCGACAGTGACATTACTTCCATTCATTTCTCATCATTGCATTAGACAGAACTTACCATATCATAACTTATTTGACATTTATTACTTACTAATGTATTTTATACTTGCATATTAATATATATTAATACATATATAATATATAATAAATATATAATGTATATAATAGACTGATTGCCTAACTAAATTCTGTTTGTTGAACTAATAATAGATTCTGGGATTTATATTAGTTATCTTCACATAGGAGATACTCAGCAAACATTTCTTGGTAAAACTCATGATGCTGATAATATGTTCAAAAACAAAAGAAATATACTAATTCTACCAGTAAATAAGTAAACTAGTATAGTCCATCCATTTTCTACTTAAATTTAAATTAAATTTAAAAATACTATATGCACATTTCTGCCTCCTCCTTGAAAAGCCAGTTACTAACTTTATTTTCCCGTAATAGTAAAAGAAACACATAACGTCATTCTATCTACAGATCTTTTAGAAGACCACATCATTTTGACCTTTCTGCCTTGAGTAAATATTAACCAAAAGAATCTAAATCAAAGACAAAAATAGTTATTGATTATATTAAAATTTATTTCACTTTTGGAATGCAGGCTCAAATTTCAGCTACTATATAAACTTTCTCCTATACTGTTACTATCAATATTTTTAAGGTCTAAGAGACAGATACTGCTTTATTTTTTTTCTTCTCCTTGTTTCCCTTAGACCCACAAATATAATAGATTAGAAAGTAGTTGATTCTGTCAAATCATCCTCAAGCAAAAAAAAAAAAAAATGTGAGCAGATAAGCTTTCATGAAAAGGTTTTATGGCTTGAAAGTCACCTGATTACTCACCTCTTCCATATACAGTCTCAAAATAACAGATTTTAGTCAAGTGTTATCATACGTAAAATGTTACCATTGTGGATTAATTGATTTAGCTTATCCATCGCCTTTTTCAGGCACTCCCTATAAGGAAAAACAAATTAGGGCATACTGTCATGTCTTCTATTTTCTCAGAAAAAGGTCAACACTTAGCCACCTTCCTATGATCCCTAAAACAAATGAATTCACCCTTAACTGTCATACTGGAGACCGTACAACCAAGCCGAAGTTAAAGAGTAGAGCATCTGATTGTCCACTGCTGAAATGTTATAAAAAACCAGCTTACAAAAATAAGATGTATCAGAGATTTTTAGAAGAATCAGAATCTACATAAACAACAAATATTTTCATGTCTCAAAAAAGAGCCATGAGAAACTTGCTTAACTGAACCATGTTATACTGGACTCTAAGGAATTACTCCCCAATAAGGTATGTGTTTAAAGTAGGCTCTACGGGGTGCCTGGGTGGCTCAGTTGGTTGATCCTCCTACTTCGGCTCAGGTCATGATCTCAAGGTTCGTGGGTTTGAGCCCTGCATGGGGCTCTGTGCTGACAGCAAGCTCAGAGCCTGGAGCTTGGAGCCTGTCTTCGGATTCTGTGTCTCCCTCTCTCTCTGACTCTGCCCTGCTCACACTGTCTCTCTCTCTCTTAAAAATAAATTAAAAAAAATAATAATAGAGTAGGTTCTAGATTTATAAGGAAAAATATACCAAAGTAGCTTATTGGAATGGTATCGTCATTTGTTGAAAACATTTAGTTGACTTCTGTAGGTTTATTTCACATAGTTCCATTAAAAACTAAACCGAACAAAACCACATTATTTTGGAATAATTACTAAGAAAGGCTTTGTTTCCCTTGAAAAATGATACACATTTTATTCAAGGACATGGAGAACTATGTAAACAGTCATTTTTTCTTACTGCTTTAAAACTTCCCAGATAATCAAACCAAATTCTCAGGGCAGCAATAACACCTGTATGAAACTTTATGTATTGAATAAAAATGCATTTCATTTTTCTTCCATGTGATCTTGACAATCTATTCTACTATGTTTTCTTTAGTGGCTTTCACTGCATGTACTATCAGTTGCCTCCTATTTTCTGTGGAATGAGGTATTACATATTTTTAAAAAGGAGACAGAATAGAATTTTTCATTTCTTAATAGAAATTATGTGGCCAGTTGTATGTGGGGTTTTTTTGTTTGCTTGTTTGGGGTTTTGAATTTTGTTTTTTGAGGTTTTATTTTTGTTGTTGTTGTTGTTTTGTTTTGTTTTGTTTTCTCATAAGGATCCAGCATGTAAAGAAGTCGGGAAGCAGGAGAGTGGTGAATGCAGGAAAGGCACATTAAGAATATAGCTTCCAAGATGGCCTCCAATCATTCCCTTCATTTCCTGCCATTTATGGCCTTGTGTGATATCTTCCACTTGAATGGGACCTAATCTCATTAGAATATGGCAAAGATAGCAAGATATCATGTCTTTAAGTTACATAAGATAATGACTTCTGTTTTGCTAGCAGACTCTTTCTCTTTGGGTTACTTATAAGTCGTCATGTTGGAGAGGCCCACTTAGCAAAGAACTAAAGATTGTCTCCAGCTAACAGCCATCAGGAATTCAGGCCCTCAGCTTCACTATCCTTCAGAAACTAAATCTTATTAACAACCATAAAGATAAACTCAGCATCAGTTCCTTCCTCAGTCAGTTCTTCAGATGAGACCTCTGTATTGGGCAACGCCGTGATCCTGAGATACCCTGAAGCAGAAGACCCATGCCCAGATACCTAACCCACAGAAACTGTGAGTTAATAAAGGTGTGTTGCTTTTAACCAGTAAGGTTCTGGTGATTTGGTATGCCGCAGTAGATAACTAATACAGAGAAACGCTCATGTAGTTTATCTTATAATTTTACCCAGAACCAATATCACCCTGGGGTCATGTTAATGCATTGGACAATGTTCTCAGCTGGCTACCAAATGAAAAACTTACCTTTGTCTTTGTTTTTCTGTCTCAATCAGATTGGTATTATAAGTTAGTACTTTACCCATTTTTATGTAACTAATTGTAAGACTATTCCTTCTTTTTCTAACCATATGTGAGATTGTATTTTAGTGGATTACCATTTTAAAAATCATTTGTTAATAAAAGTTATTTTCCAGATATCAGTAGGACCTTTGAATACCTGGATGAAAAGGAGATAAAAACAATTACTTAGTCATCAGAGAACTTAAGGACAAAATGTAACTGAATATGAAATGGATTTATGGTGTGCTTTTTTCCCCTCCACTTTTACAGATTTTCTATAAAGCAAATCAGAAAGTTTTTTAAAATGAAGATACTGTCCTATATAAATCATATTTTCTTGATGATTAATAAAAGCTTTGAGTCTTAATTCCATGACTTGAAATTATTTCTTTTTTACACTGCAACATAATTCAGGTATGCATCTAGTTATATCCTTAGGAGGTTAGTTATTTTATTATCCAATATTGTTCATCATATATAATACACTGCCAAAATATGTTTGTGTTCTTTTCCCAAAATTAGCCAAGATTTATTAAATTATATTCACTCCAGTTAGCCCTCTGTGTATCACAGAAATCCTACTTTCTAACTAGTTCATACTGTTTGACTGCTTCTCTCTGACTTCTTCAGTCTTTTTATAACAGACCTCAGATCGCAATGCAGTTAAAATTAATGACTTAGCCAAATGTGGTAGAAGTTTGACTCTGGGTTTCTTTGTTCTCTTTTTCAGCCTCTGTGGGAGATTTGATAACTTCTGTGCTCTAGAAAATTCTAATCGAGCATGAAGAAGGCTGGTAAGTCACTGTACTGTAGCAACAGTAATCCACTGTTTTTTTCTGACTAATGTTCCTAAAGCACATTCAATATACGTTCTTCACCTGAAATCTTAACATTGTTCCAAGCATATTTATTGGTATTTGGATTGAACTTGCACAAATCCCCTTTGCTCCATTTCATAGTTTATTTCAACTGCTTTTTCTTTATATAAATCAGAGAAACCCTGGAAGATTTACTATGAGTAAATACTCTAGATATAGGATTTGTTGGATTTCAATACTAGGCACCTGCTGGCTGTATAATTGGGATTATCTACACTGAAGTAGAAACAAATTTACAAATTAGGTTTCTTTTTATAGTCTCAAACTTTTTGCTCATATATATATATATGTATATATATATATATATACATATATATATATTACTGGTTTGGTAGCTATCAATTTCTGCTACTTGTTATTTATGCCCCGCTTCTTTCATAAAAGTATTTAATTCATTGGAATGCTATTATGCAACCAAATAATAATAAGAAATATATACATTGGACAGGTCATCAGTTTGGGTATACTGACAACACCTCAGCTCCCCAGGTTACTCATCCAACCCCAATCCTCCAGTTATTCTCTATAAGAATTAAACATGTAAGTTTCTTTCTTATCACTTTTTAAAACTTCTCATTACCTTAATTACTTCTTTGCTCAATTTTTTATTTTCTGCCTTCAACATAAGCTCCATAAGGGGATGAATTCTGTGTGCACATGCTCACTCACCTGCCATTCAAGATTCTGATGGAACATGACAATTCATGAAATATGGCAGTGTGGCTGGCATATAATAATAATAGAAGCTTAATAAATAAGCTACTAAATGTTTAAATTATGGGGAAACTGGAGAAGAGAAGACTATTACTTAGGTAAATGCCATGCCATGATGATGGCCCATGGCAGCCCAATGCAATGGGGATTCCACTGAATCAACCTTTTTCAAAATGTTGGTCTCAGCACCTGGATTAAAGTCAGTTAAACAGGACCCAATGGTGATGTATGGGCTTCTAGAGATGTCACTGCAGAGCTCTCAAACAACAAACGCCACACACTATCGCTGAGTAGTCAGTGTCATGTGTTGACTGGGACTCAGATTCAAGGGAAGTGAATGAGTAACAGTGAAAAATCCTCATAAAATCACACCTGGAGTCTCCAAGGTTAGTATGGGAACATGAGTCACAACATGGGAGTTAAGATTTTAATTTTCCACATAACACTTTGAGACTCATTTGTTTCTACTCTTTCCACTGCAAATATTAAAATATTTTAGGAAAGAATCAGATCTCATAACTGACTTGATAATTAAAATACTTAGGAAAGAATCAGATTTCTTAACTATGAATTCATTATGGCCTAAGAAGTTAAGAGGCACTAAAGGATAAAGAAAATATAAAAACTATATTTTTGTAGCACCTCAAGCCTTATGTCTTCCCTAATCGTTAAGCCCCAATAAGAGAGCTTAAATTTGGAGTTTTAAGTCAGAGCATTAAAAAAATCAGTGAGTGGGCTAAGTATTGTACTTATCACTGTTGGTACTCTGACTATATGTCCATCTTGTGAAGCCTAGAAAATATACCTGTCAGAGAAAGAAAAATAAAGAAAAAAGATCAACATATTCAATAAGATACAGAAGGTCAGGACAGAGAGCAGGAGTGAAAGTAGTTTGCAATCCTCTATGGCTTATGTGGTTGCGATCCACATATGTCTCTATACTTCCTAACAGCAAGACAAACAAAGAAACAAACATACAACCTAGACTTCCAAGAAATAAAAATAATTTATAAGAGAAAACTGCCTTTCCAATACTTAATTTTACGTAAAATATTCATGGCACAGAATGAGAAAAAAATAAATTTACCCACAGCTTTTTTTATTCACCTACAACTGCTTCTATTATTCCTAGTTTTCATCCAATTGATCAACATAAAACCAAAGTAAATTGACAATTCACTGACATAAAAACAATGTATGCTAACAAACAACTATACCAAACTTTCTTTTTATATAACTATACCAAATAACTATACCAAACAATACTTTGCATGATTCATAGAAGGTTTTGAATGAGTGATTTCCTCATGCTGACCTTTGAGATCCACAAAATTCAATTAAGCAATAAAAAAGTTCACTATTGTGTTATCATAAGACAGTCAGTGACTTAAATAATCAAAAGAGGTCTAGCCTTACCTTTCTTTTTGATTAACGCTTGCACAGAAATAGAGACATTTTTCTTCAAGATTTTCCAGTCAGTAAAAGCTAAAAAGCTTTCCTTCATTTTTATAACTATAATAAAAATTATGTTTGTAATCTATCTAGTTAAAGTGCCAAACAGTATCAGGTCCTTCTCAAAATAGATAGATGTGAGAAACTTCAGAATTCTTTTATTAGATTCAATGAAAAAGAAATGTAAACACTGAACAATTAATTTAATTTAATACCAATTAAAATGTGGGCAGGAGGTTACCATAAAAGGAAGGCAATGTGGATTGTTCACCGAATACCAAAGCAGTCGTTAACCATTCTGGTAATGAATATTGCTACTACTACTTTGAACCAAGCTCATGGGTTTAGTTTTGACCTCTGGCTCAATTAGTTGTGTTATCTTGGATAATTTGGCCAATCTTTCTGTTCTTCAGTTCTCTTATTTGTACCGTATAAAGCTGTTAAAGAAGTCAACACTTATAAAGTTCAACAGATGTAATGATTGTTTCTATTGACTTGCCTTTCTTTCTTTTTTTTAAATTTGTTTTTTTAAATGTTTTATTTATTTCTGAGAGAGAGAGAGAGAAAGACAGTGTGAACAGGGGAGGGTCAGAGAGAGAGGGAGACACAGAATCTGGAACAGACTCCAGGCTCTGAACTAGCTTTCAGCACAGAGCCCCACATGGAGCTCGAGCCCACAAACCGGGAGATCATGACCTGAGCCGAAGTTGGATGCTTAACCCACTGAGCCACCCAGGTGCCTCTTGACTTGCCTTTTCTGGTAGCTTGTCTGTATTGCATGTTCCCAACAAAACCAAAACACTGCATAAATATGTTTTTAGATATTTGTACCCCCTCAGCACAAAGAAGAAGCATAATTAAAACTCATGGAATTTTATAAATACATGATTGTAGCTTCCGTGCTGGTATGATTTTTACTTTCAGAAATAACATTAGCATAGTGGCAAAATATCTAATGACTGACTTATCACATGAATAAATACATTATTACTTACTTTTCTTTGAGTCAATTTCGTAATGAATCCCACCCCCAATAAACACACATACACACACACATACACACAGACACATGCATACATCCATGCACACACATACCATCTTTGAGGCCACCTCTGTAAAGGGAGCAAGAAGTCTTCTGAATTATAATTGGTTAAGCCTTAATACTACAATGACTTCATTCAATACCTGACAGCTTTGCTCTGAATATTGTGTACATGAGCTAAAAGGCTGGAATTTTAAAGTCATAAAATTTTAGTTTAATTTTTCAAAAAAAATTATTAGATTGACATTTGAAAATTGTTGAAGCTGTAAATTTGAGGCAATTTTATCTAAATATATATGTGACTTATTTCTTTTGTATATTCCAATTATTTGTCATATCAGGTATTTACACATTCCAAATTCTTCAGAGAGACAACCTCAGCAAATAACTAGACATCAAACACTCCTGTTTTGTTCAAGAGACTTGAAATTTGTCCTTCTTTTTTTCAGGAAATGCTCTCTTAGAAGTTTAAAACAAATCACTGACAAATAACAAAAATAACACATCTCTGAAATTTTTATGAGTCAATAAAAACTGTGATTCCATTTAAAAAATCAATTGACAGCCATTTTTTGAAGAAGATAGCTACTGCTTAAAACAAGGAATGCATATAGTTAAATTCCTTTCTATTCTTATTTCTTCCTGAATTTGAAACAGACTGAAAAAATCTATGAACACCTGTTTTTTTTTTAAGAGTGCCCAGCAGCATCTTAATTTTTAAGTAATGGCTGAATCAAAAGTGCAAACATATAAACAGTTTAAATCCTAAAGATGGGAACTGCTATTTCTCCCTAACAGTGCAAGTCTTTTCACCAGATTCCTTTCTAAACCCTAACGAAATGCCATCTTTATAATTCGCTCAAACATATGCCGTACCAAAAAGAAAAAAAAAAAAAAAACAGATGCCTTGATACTAAAAATACATTCAGAAACTGAGATATTTCTGAATCTTAAGGATGATACAGTAGAACATATCAGTCACAAAAATGACTTGGATCTTGGAAACAAAAAAGAAGGAAATTAACTATTTTTGTTAAGATATATAATCTCCTTTTATGTGGTGAATTTAAATCACTTAAAACTGTAGACCGTCAGTTACTATTGGTGACCTGTTCAGTCTAGAGTAAAATAATTAGGTCTTTGAACTATTCACTAGGGCTAAAAGGCAAAAAAAATTTTTTTTTAATGTTTCAACTATGTAAGAGCCATACCTGGACTTTTGTTATTAACAAAAAGCAACAGAGGAAAGAGTTCAAAAGACAGGAGCTCTGTGGTTGCAAATCCACGATTGCAACCCATTTCACTATAATTTTCCAGCATTTTCTTAGGCTTTCAAAAATCCACTTTGTAGAGTTGGGCCTTGCTCAGAAAATGAGAAGAGACCCTTCTAATTCTCAACTTAAATAAATTTTTACAGTCCCTGTAATTCATTCTATAAAACTGTGAGAATGCCTGTTTCAATTCTTTTCCGGATATGTTGAAATAATACTTCCTTTTCCCCCCTCCCTTCAGTACTTAAATAAAATGTGTTTGCATTACAACATATTTTTTTTCTATCTGATTCCCTCTATGCCTTCCTCTTTCCTTCCTTATTTTAATGGTGTGTGACTTATTTGGGTGGGAGGCAGTGGGTGAGAGAATGTTCTTTGTTAAGGACTATTTTCTACCCAGTACTCCACTGCCCTCTAGTGGTGCAGAACCAAATATTTGGAGGCTCCTACCATCTGGAAAGCAAGACACCATTTTATGCTTCACTAAGAGACAAGGAATATTCCTGCTGAGTTATCACAGTGATTTTGACTCACCATAAGAAAACATGATCTCTGTATTTAGCCAAATTGTGTATGCTTTTTGTCTGAATCATATAAGAGTATTTCTATTCTTTTATTACACACCTTGTTCTTTCTTCTTCTTTCTTTCCTCTCTCCCTAGCCCTCTCTGTCAACATAATTTCAATTAGTGAAGGAAGACTTGTGAACTGTGGGTAATTAAAATCATACTTAGTTATAAAATTGCTTGCCATGATTTAAAACTCTTCCTCACAAAAATTTCAGTTGACATATTAAATCTAAACATTAGATTAGACAAAGTCTGACAATGCAGTTCCCTGAGTAAAATTGTAAAGACTGAGTCAGCCCTCCCCTATAAGAAACTCTTATTTCCATTCTGATCATTTCCATAAAAGTAACCACAAGATCAAAGAGTAAATATACACCTCATTTACCAAAGAGAAACTTGTTTTAATCCTCTTGTACAGTGCAATTTTCAAAAACATTTTCTTTTGTTTTTAAAGTGGATTGATTTGTATAAAAAATTATATGATCACCCTGATTATCAAATCTTGAAACTAACTGCTTAAATTACCTAAGAGCAAATATAGTGTTTTCCCTTTTTTATCTTTTGGGCACTAATGACAAGTAGCAGAAATACTAAGAGAAAGAGAAAAACAAATTAACAAACTGTCACCAACCATGGTCACTTAATTTATGTTTCATTGTTCTATATTTAAGTGTTGGTTTCCAAAACATTTCTCTATACCAGGATAAAGGACCCTGGCATTGACACTTTAACAATACGTCACATAAATCATTAACCTATTACAAGCAATATAAAATTTCGTCTATATAAATCAGTGCTCTATTATAAGCAATACAGACGTTCATCTCCAGGCCCTTATTTGTGGTAGACATGTCTGAAAAGGTAAGTATTAGAGAAATAGGGGCAGACACAATGAATTTATAGGCTGTTCATGTTTCTGTAATTGCACTGACCTTTCTAATAAGATTTTTTTAAGGTTATTTATTTATTTGAAAGAGAGAGAGAGATAGAGAGCAAGTGGGGGAAGGGCAGAGAGAAAGGGAGAGAGAGAGAATTCCAAGCAGGCTCTACTCTGTCAGCACAGAGCCTGATGCAGGGCTCGAACTCAGAATGGTGAAATCATGACCTGAGCCGAAATCAAGACTCAGAGATTTAACCAACTGAGCCACCCAGGCACCCTTGCAATGGTCTTTCTAAATTCAGTTGACCTGAATTTACATTTACATGAGAGAGCAAGACCAGCTCTCAGTACTGTGTCACTTGCTCCCAGAAATGGAGTGTCCCACAGAGAAGGACAAATATCATATGTTTGCACGTATAGAAGGATTAGGAGGAACTTAACGGAGGACCATGGGGGAGAAGAAGGGGAGAAATGGTGGGGGAAAGGGAGAGAGGCAAACCATGAGAGACTCTTGAATGCTGAGAACAAACTGAGGACTGAGGGGTGGGGGGGAGAGGGGGGATGGGCATGGGGGAGGGCACTTGCGGGGATGAGCACTGGGTGTTCTATGGAAACCAACTTGACAATAAACTACTTGTAAAAAAAAGTACTAATGATCTTAAAAAAAAAAAAAGAAATGGAGTGTCCCCCAATAACTAAGAGTTCAGAGCAACATTTGAAAAATAGACACTAAATCTTTTTTTGTTAGAAATTCATGCCACTTATGATGTTCTCAGCCACTGCAATCATTATTCCACTGATGAGAAGGCCACCTTTTATATAAACTCTGAAGTGTTTACTGAGAAACTATCTTCACTAGAAACCAGAAACCCACGATTTTCAACAAAACCATATCTTGTCTCTGCAGCAGAGTGGCATATGTGATCTAAACCAGAAGGTGTGGTTCTTGAGAGTGCCCAGGCGGCACCTACTGTTAGAGCCCATGGCTCCAGCTATTTGCTTCTAAATCATAAAGTCCCCATACATTACATCATTCCCACTCAGGCCTCTGTCTCTTCATTCACTCTCTCGGTACATGCCATCCTTCTATTCTTTTACTTTTAATTTTTAAAATGTTTTTATTTATTTTTGAGAGAAGAGAGAGAGACAGCATGAGCAGGGGAGAGTCAGAGAGAGAGGGAAACAGAATCTGAAGACAGGCTCCAGGCTCTGAGCTAGCCGTCAGCACAGAGGCCGACATGGGGCTCGAACCCACAAACCGCGAGATCATGACCTGAGCCTAAGGAAGTTGGATGCTTAACAGACTGAGCCACCCAGGCGCCCCACCATCCTTGTATTCTTAACTGGAAACTTCTGGAGTCCCTGCACCATTCACGGAAGCCGTGAAGAACTAGGCATGGGCTGTCTCAGGTTCATCTATTTAGGCCACAAAAATCAAATACCATCCTTTCCCTTCAGACAATATAAAGCATACTTTATTTATTATTTTTTTTAACTATGAAGACAAAGTAAACCACCAATTAGTAAATCTGGCATTTTGCCTTGTGGATTTTTGTCAGCATATATGTGGAGCGACGACATTTGCTACTTTAAGCAGATGTAATAGAAAAGAAAAAGAAGAAAATGCAAATCAGAAGCCTAAATGCTGTAAGTTTACAGTCCAAAGCCACTCAGAGACCTTGCTGTTCAGAACGATTAATCATGTAATGTAAAGGTGTTTAAATATGAGTTCAGAATGGCTTGGAAGTACATTAACTCTTCATTATCTTTTAGTTACTGATATTTGTATGAGTGGGGGAAACAGGGAATTATGTTCATAACCAAACCAAACCTGACCAACTTTGATCCCTTTAGATGGACAAACATGAACTATGACAGCCACAAAGCTGGATGAAATTAAATGGAGTTTGTAGAGGAGAAAGCTCTTTATAAATCCAATAAATAAATTAATGGAAAGAATGGTGAGTGTGCCGATATTGAGTATGTGTCAGGACTGATTTTTTTTTAACCAAAAGGGACATAAATTTAAGATATCTCTCAAGTTTTATATCTCATCTGATGTCAGTTTGTCATCAGAACAAATTGTTCTGAGGCTAATTATACTCTCACCCTTTGCAAAGAGTTTTTAAGATCAACTTTCTGCTGGTCTGAAAAATCCAGACTCAGAGACTAAATGAAAACAACAGCTGTCTAACCTGAAAGTGAGAGCACATTTTATAGCATTATGTTAAAGAAATAATACATTTATATGCAAGAAGCTATCTAATAAACCTTGATTTAATGTACAACTATCTACTTGTATTTAAACGTTTTATATATAATTAGCTTTTCAAACTATAAAGTAGTACAGACAACAGGTGGCAACCAAGTAAAGCAATAATTATTTGCAAACACCAAAATCTTTCTTCCTGCCTTTGATGCGTTTAGAACTGAAGCAGCCATTTTGCAACTCTGATGGAAAGGCCCAGAAATACTGGCTCTGACACACTGAGTCCTCAAGCAGAATAAGGCCCTGCCTATCTCCAGGATTTATGTTATTTGGGGGAAAAATGAAAATGATTTCTATTTAATCCGCTGTGAGGAGACTCACAGTGACTTGCAGCCAAGCTCGTTCTTGAATAATAACCAGCCTCAGGGTAATTAAGCAAGAAGAAATAGAATTTCCCAACTAGCTGATATTAGCATAAGAACTGGAAATCCATCCAGGGATAGGCTGTGATCCAAAGCCCAGTGGAGACCGAGCGCCTCAACATCAGAGAAGTATGTCAGCAGAGGCGCAGGCTTTGGGCTGACCAGGCCTCACTCCCTCCACAGGAAAAGGAGAAAATAGAGCAAAAGGATCAAGAGGTGGGCAGGGTCTCTTCTGGCTCTAGGAGAAAATGCAAAAGTAATTTAGTTATCAGAGCTAACATTCAATGTTGAAAACAGGAAGGAGTCCTTTATGTGTTCGGCTAGAGGAGCTTCTCAAAGCCTTCAAGGACCAGGAGAATGAGAGAGGATAAGGTATAAACCATGGTGCCTAGAAGTTCTGAACCACTTATATACTATGGAAATAACCAGTAATATAAAACACAAATCCTAGTAATTTTAGGTGCAAATAACTCAAAATAGTAGTATTGGCATTAATTTGGTTTAGATTAGCTAATAGTTTCATCATTGATCAATGACCAATAATCCATTTTGTCTGTGAGATAAGAGTCATCATTTTGAATTTTTGTTTTGTCTGTATTATTTGTGGGGTAGGGGGAAGCTTTGGGACTAGCATATAATACTGTATCACATTCTTTCAGTGATTTCAAATTTCCACCTCTTTCACCATACTGTTGCTTTTTTTGGAGATTGGTTACCACTCTACCTTCCACAATATACTTCAATGCTACCCACCTCGCATAGATAGATCTGGACCTCTCTTCATTCTTTGAATAATTGTAAATGGATCCCTAGTGTGTGGTAGAGTGATGGATAGTGAATGGTTAGTGACTTAAGATGGGGTGTGAGTGAAGAAATCATTGAAGGGTGACATTTAAGTTGAAAATTAAATGTCAAGAAGTATCCAGTCATGCTAAAACTAAAAGGGAAAACAACCCAGATAAAGGGAATGGGCATACAAATTCCTGGTAGCAGAAATATTTTTGGCAAGTTAAAGAGACAGGAAGTAGGCCAGTGTGGTTGCCATCAAGGTCATAGAGTATGATGGGAAAAGGCTTTGTGGTGTGGGCAGGAAGCATGGGTTTGGTTGAAGTATGATTGGAAGACCTGAGGAGGTTTTGTAAAATAAACAAAATTCACATTTGCATAAAGATCACTTAGCTGCTGAATGGAGATTGAATTGAGAGGTAAGTGGTGGGGAGAATAGAAGCAGAGGTTCTACTATAATGCTACAGGTTGGAAAATTAGTGTGGTTTAAAAGATTGGTAGTAGTGGAGAAGAAGAGAGGGGCTTTATTGGAGACTTGTGGAGAGTGAGCTCTGGTGGACTGGATGGGATAGAAGAAAGATGAACAAAGAGTGAGTCCATAAGTTTAGATCTTGGGAACTGGTAGTTTGTAGTTCCTTTACCTGGGGTGGGCAGAATGATGGAGGAGCCCAATGTGGGATGGAGAATGAGAGGGCGTGTACCTTGCTTTCGGTATGTGGTTATCTTGAGGTGCAGCGTGTTTAACTTGAGCTTCTAATAGCCATCAATAAGGTGTCTGTGCAGCTATAGACCCATGACCACCTTGGAAATATAGTTCTAGAGCCTTGTGTTTCATGATTTTGATGATTCAGCAACTCTGCCTCTTCCGTTGTTACGTTCCTTTCAATGAGCTTACTTCAACATCTCTCTGATCTATTTTATATCTGATTGCTCAGGGTTTATTTTGTCCCATGACTTCTCCTCAATACCTTTCTGTCTAATTTCTTCTTCCCATACTGTTTGTTGACTCATCCTGAAAGTCCCTGTTTTAATTCTTTGATTGGTGATAGAATCCCATATAAAGAACCTGTATTAGAGGACTTGCAAACATCAACCTCATCAGTAGTAGCCTTTATTTCAAAACCTATCTCTGGTTCAGTCATGTGTACCCAAGGTAGTTAGATGGTAAAGCACATGGTAACCCATGGGAAGCCATCAGCTGCTATTTACTCAAAGATAAAAGACATTGAGTGCCAATTGCTATGACTATCAGTACAGTCAAATCCTATCACCCAACTCAAAGATTCTTCCTTTTGCCCTCATGTTCCTAAGTAAAAATCAACTTCCTCTCTTTCTTCTTTAAACACAATAACATTTGATTTGCCATTTATGCAATAGAATACTGCAATGGAACTAATTTAGTCTCAGCTTCAGCTGAAGGCACAAGACAATTGATTTCCACTTTCCTTATGAGATGCCAGTAGTCAGCCAGATAGAATGTGTCACACACAACAGTGAGCTAAAAGTTCCCTAAGAGAAGCAAAGTGGGCTTCAAACACCTCACAGGCCCATACTACACAATGCCAGCTTATGACAGTGATAACTAAGTAAGAACTTTTCTGCTCTTTCTTCTGTCTTCCATACTATCCTTACCCAATGTCAAACACCAGAAGGGTTAGAAATGGTACTGTGGGTATGAGGGGGCTGTGGGGGAAGGACTGAAAATAGAAAAGAAAAGAAGCCCAATACAGCCTTTTTTTCACAAAGTTTAAAGATACAATTATGAATCAATAATAAGGGGCATATTAATTACTTATTGAGAGATTCTTATTAGTGTAAATTACTGGGGAAAATGGTGGCTTAATTTTCATCCAGTGGAAAGATAGACCTCCTGGAATAAATGTAAATAAAGATAAAAATAAAGTTTTGTGATAACATACCATGAGTTCTGTTTGTTCAGTACAACAGATACATCTGTTTTGGCACTGATCATATTAGCCTTGATTTAGTATGTTTTTCTGTCTGTTTCACTATATGTTAAACTCCTTAAGAGCATAAGGCTGCTACCATGCTTCCTATTTCACTGAGAAAATAGAGGCAGGCAGGGGTGCCTGGGTGGCTTAGTTGGTTAAGCGTCCGACTTTCGCTTAGGTCATGATCTCACGGTTCGTGGGTTCGAGCCCCGCGTCGGGCTCTGTGCTCACTGCCAGCTCAGAGCCTGGAGCCTATTTCAGTCTGTGACTCCCTCTCTCTCTGACCCTCCCCTGCTCACGCTGTCTCTCTCTCTGTCTCCTAGAAATAAATAAACATTTAAAAAAAAAAAGAAAGAAAGAAAATAGAAGCAGGCAGAAGAGAGCTTCCACAAGCTCCCATCCCCCCATCTTTTTGTGGAATTTTAATGAAGCATGTCTAACCTTCCATGTCACCTATTTTGAGGGAAGAATTGTATATGCGCCTTGTGCATATATATATATCCTGCGATGTGCTCAAGACGCTGCCACCTCTCTCAGACTGAAGGATGTGACGTCAGCCATTCTCCTCTCCCCTGCTTTAGCATGTTTTCTCCTTCTGCTGGATCATTTTTATCAGCATAAAGACATTCATTTTCTTCCTCCTAAATGCTTCTTGAGCCCACGCCAACAAGACTTTTATCCTCACGGTCAAAATTCTTGTTGAAAATGTTACCAAAGACCTTCCATTGCAAAACACAGAGATTGATACTCAATGTGCATCTTACACAATCTGTCAAAATCATTTGGCAGAGTTGATGACTCCCCATCATAGAAACTCCTCCAGGATGTCACGCTGGTTTTCCTCCTCCCACTCCTTCTCCATCTCAATCTCTTTTGCTACTTTCTCTACCTCCCCTAAACCTTGAGCTTTTTCTCTTCTAAGTACACTTCTTCCTTTGGTGGTATCATGCAGTCTTAACTACTATATAAATATGCAATTCCCAAATATTGTGTTTCCAGGATAATTCTAGCTCAAACCTCTCTCCTCAATTCCAGGCTCATATATCCAACTGACTCTGCTACATTCCATTTGGAAACCTCATCATCTCAACATGTTCAAAATCAACCTCCTAATCTTTTTTAAAGCTTGATATACTCATTCCTTCTTTGTTAATGTTAATGGCAACATCATCCTTAGTCTCTAAAGACTAGACTTATTTTTAAATTCCCTCTTTCACATGCCACACTATTTCAGTAGAAAACTTTATAAGACGTATCCTCATTTATTACAAAGTCTGAACATACATACCTTACTATCTTCGCCCCTACCAAAAGTCAGTATGAACTCTTGACTGAACTGTGGATAGCTGCATAATCACCTCCAGCTTCCTCTACATTTTCTTCTTCTTTGTCTTTTTAAAAATTTTAGGTGAATCAATTAGAAGAAAACATCCACAAACTCATACTTTATTTTTCTTATTAGAAATTAGCCATAAAAAAGAGAAACTAGCCATATTATGTCACTCCACTGCTTAAAACTTTCAATGATTTTTCCTATCATTCAGAACAAAAGTGTAAGTTCTTTTGGTGTTTTTTTATGATCTACTTTTCCCTTTTCTCTTTGATATCATCTTTACTCTCCTTCTCTCTAACTCTGCTTCGGTTGCCTCGGCACTTTACTGGACCCTGAATCTGTGGCATTCTCTGGACTCAGGACCTTTCCACTTGCTATCTACTCTGCTTGAAATGATCTTCCTTCAGATATTTTCATAGATGGCTCATTTAACCCCTAGGATTTTAGTCCTATGTCACCTCCTCAAAGAAACCTTTCTTGTTTACTCTATTTGGAATTGACTGGACTGCCTATCTCTTTTCCTGTTTTTTTTTTACCCATATTACTCCACCAGAGCAGAGATTGTGTGGTGGTCTGTGTACCCAGCAGAAGATCAAGCACATGGGTGCACTCAAAAAATTTTGAAAAAGAAATCTATTCATTCTCTTACTTCTACCTGCCTCCCATGCACATGCATACAGTTACACGAATGATTCCTAGAAGAGTATTTTGCATTTAACAGGTGCATCATGAATGATAGTTGACTTGTATATTAAAAGCAGCAACATACTAGAGGATATATAGTATATATTCCCTTAACTGAATTCATGCTGACAGTGTGAGCAAGGTAGTAGGTCAGAATCCATGAAGGACCACAGTTTTATTCCTTAGGTCTCTACCTCTCAGAAAACGTTGAAAATTGTGAGAATTATAGATATCTCTCAAAAATAATAAAACGCATAGCATAAATAATAAACTACATAGAATTATGAATTTTATTCATGTCTATCTAGATTTTGCCTATTTTGGTAAACTTTTCTGTTTAATTCATTAAGAGGCAGTTTAATCATTATTGCACATCATTATGTAGTAAAATGAGGAAAATACCTACAGAAAATAGAAGGTTCTTCTTCTTTTTTTAAGTTTATTTATTGAATTTGAGAGAGAGAGAGAGAGAGAGAGGGCACATGAGTTGGGGAGGGGCAGAGAGAGAATCCCACACTGACGGGCAGAGCCCCACATGAGATCAAACCTATGAAATTTAAGGTCATGACCTGACCCAAAATCAAGAGTCAGACACTTGAGTAACTGAGCCACCCAGGCACTGCCTGCAAATATTTTCTTCTGCGGGCTTGCCAAAGATTTGTAGACAGTAAATAACTATTCTTACTATGTTTTCAAAGGAACCTTAACTGTTGAACAGATCTACAGCAGTCAGTTCAACAAAAATATGGAGAGAAAGAGAGACAGAATGCCTAGTTACTCCTTAAAATTGAAATTGGGAAAGAAATGAGGCAAAATAATGAGTAAGAGAAATCCATGTGTTCACAATATATTTCCTGCTTATCCCTAGAGTCATAGTACATTTTGACTCCAAAGTAGCTTGGTCTTTTTACTCTCATATTTTTCTTAGGACTTTTTCTTTAAGTTCTACTTTCTGCTGATGTATTCATCTGTACAAATATGTAAATGCCATGCATGATTAAGTCACCTCCCCTATGCTGCCTTTTTTTTTTTTTTTTTTTTTTGTGGTAACAGGTGCCTCCTGAGACTCAAATACCTAGTATAAAAAACATGGAAATTAAGAGTATTTTAGGAGATGACTGGAAAATGTTGTGGAAAGTATTATCTTTCAATCCTCCTATAATCATCACCTTATATGGCATTATCATTAATAAAGCTGGAAAGTATCTTCTGTATAACTGCAGAAGAAAATATAACCTATAAGAGACAATCAAAAGGCATTCATTCATTTGTTCATTTTAGTTATCACCTGAAGGCTCTGTGGTTAAAGTGTATTAGTGATCATAAAGCATTTTTACATACATTTTGTTTAAGCCTCACATCATCTAATATGGGGACGATCTTGCATTAGCAAGTGAGAAAAGTGTGACCCCAACAGTTTAAGGAATTGACTAAAGTCACACAGTTATGCATGGAATTGTTGATACACAAACTTGTATATTCTGATACTAAAAGTATTGTTCTTTCCACCAAATATATTTCAGCTTAGCATTTCCAATACACTAATAGGATGGAAAAACAAAGATGAGAAACCATGGTCCCTACACTCTAATGATTTATTGATTTGTAGAGTTTTTTAGTCATAGAAATATGATTTTGCAAAATCATAGTCAATATGAAGTTGAATAATATAAAAATATAAAGATCTTCATAGAGTAATGAAACAAGACTGTTGTGATTGGATATATAGAAGGACCTCTTTATCATATAAATTTAACTTAAAAGCTAACAGATAGCAAAATAATCTTCTTCAGTATATGGCATCTGTCCTTGAAAATCATTAAGAGAAGAGTATAGAATTCTTCCTGGAATGAGAGTGACATTCACATCCTGGAGTCAAAAAACTTCCTGCGAAGTTGAGAGAAACCTAGTTTTCACCAGCTTCAAGTGTTTTATTAACTTACAATAGCCCCTTTCTGCAAATGCTAGACTACTTGGCATATAGACTCAATAACTCTTTAAGCTTGGGGACCAACCCTGTCTGAGATAAAGGGATGTGAAGAGTCCATTAAGTAACTCGAGTGAATTCTATACCAAGTTATCTTGCTCTTAGTTCTGGGCTGAACTTTTGTCCCTTGACTAACAAGTAGACAACGTCTTTATTCTTCACACACTTGTGGACACTAACCATAGAAATGGGTCCTTGTCTTACTTTCATTTCCTGTAAGGATGGAGAGGAGGCTTGGGTTTTCCCATCCTCAGGAACTGAGGATTTTTTCCTCAGAAACTGGAACCTGCTTTCTGAACTCCAACTGAACACTGGAATCCCACTCTCAGCTTCTACTCTTTCCAGAAACCACTGCCTACCTGCCTTTGTCTTTACCTAAGAAAAGCCTGAAGAATAAGACTTGGCACAAGTAGACATTAAGTAATTATTGAAAAGAGGGATACCTGGGTGGCTCAGTCAGTTAAGAGTTTAACTCTTGATTTCTGCTCAGGTCATGATCTTGCAGTTGGTGAGAGTACTGTATTGGCAGAGTACCCCTGTTTGGGGGTCTCTCTCTCTTTACCTCTTTCTCTCTCTCTTTTTCAAAATAATTAAACATTTAAAAATATTGAAAAGGGATATGCAACAATAAACATGTCGAAATTAATATGCCTTCAGTGCAACTTACAGTGTAGTAGAGATCGATGAAAATTTTAAAAAACTAAGCACTACAGATGCTATAATGAAAGGAATCTAGTGTAAACTGGCTTAAAGATATTTTTTTTTCTGCTGGAAGGATCAAAGAATACTTTTTGGAAGAAATGAGAAGAATAAATAACATTAAATTAAGAGGAAGGATAGGTTTTTCCTAAAACATGAAAAAATGGATGCACATTTTCTGGAGACAATGAGTAAAGTTATTTATATAAGAAAAAGCGTTCATATTGAGACAGTGTAGAAGATGAGGAATTTGGGTATATTATGGATGAGTTGGAAATTTACTTTTTTAGACCTTTGGGGGCATGCATCAGAACTTATTAGTTGAAGAAAAGACTTGAGACAGGAAAGCCAGCTAGTTAGGAACCAATCTAATTATCCTCGTATAAAGTATAAGATGTGATCTAAGACAATGACAATGAATAAAAAAGCGAATTACTGAAATCTGGTGAGTCACATAAAATCATTTCTCACAATGCCTCAAAAATCCAATACAGAGATTGTTTTTTAATGTATAAAATTACAAAAGAAAAACCAGAAATGGGATAACAAAACTGAGATGTAAAGAAAAAATTGAGAGATACAGAGCAGTAATGAAGACAAGAGGAAGAAGAGTGATTGTGTCTGCCAGGTTCAAGAATGGGGAGCCAGGGGCGCCTGGGTGGCTTAGTCGGTTAAGCGTCCGACTTTCGCTTAGGTCATGATCTCGCGGTTCGTGGGTTCGAGCCCCGCGTCGGGCTCTGTGCTGACTGCCAGCTCAGAGCCTGGAGCCTGTTTCAGTCTGTGACTCCCTCTCTCTCTGACCCTCCCCTGCTCTCTCTCTCCCCTAGAAATAAATAAAACATTAAAAAAAATTTAAAAAATAGAATGGGGAGCCAAAATACTAGTGAATTCATGCTCTGGAGTCCAGGTAAGATCCATGAGTTAGAGGCATCAGGTTCCTATGAAGGATGAGCTGTGGAACAGGAAGACAACATGGAGAGTGGTTGAAAGTCTCTATAAGAAGACTTTAAACGATTTTATTCCATCAAACTCTATATAAGAATAAACCAGATTCTGAAATTCTTCCCAACACAACAGAAAGCAGGATAATTCTCTAAAGAGACTTGGAACCCAGAGACACCAAAGTTAAGGGTGGAAGTACATAGTGAAATCAAGAGAATTCCATGAAGGTCCACACACTGAACAATGGAACCCATATAATACGTTCCTCACTTTCCACAACTTTGTATACCAGGCCTCCCTCACAGGTGGAGGCCTAGAGGGTTCATCTCTTTGGAATCCCAGTGGCTCAAGAAAAGCAATGGACAGATGGGGAGAGGGAGCATCCTTGATAAAAAAAAAAACAACAACAACTGAATACGTGTGTAATTACCCTACAGGAAAGCTACTGGCCAATAAGCCTGGAAATTGTACACAAAGTTTCCAATCTAATTTTAGGACTCTACTCTTAACCATCAAATATCAGCAAAGGATTAGAAAAGCCATGCCACTTACTAGAAATAAAGAGCGCAAAGAGAATAAGCAATGCAGAAGAGAAAAAGCAATGCAAGAAATAGGAGAAAGGAGTCAAAGAAACCCTATATCCAATATTCTTAAATATATATATATATTTAATATATATATAATATACTTATATAATATATATAAGTATATAATATAATTAAAATAAGAAGACTGAGAAAATTATTTAAAATAAGAGGAAAGATCTCAAACATACAAACTCTTAGAAACTAAAAATGCAGTAGCAGAAAAAAAAAACTAAATAAAATGGTTGCAGTATTGGAATACAAAAATGAAAAAATCTCCAAAAAGTGTAACCAAAAGTCAATATGGAAGATACGTAACACAGATAAAATTTCAGTGGTTTAATCTTAGAGTTTCAAACAGTCAAATAATGGAATCCCAGAACAGGACAAAAGAAAATTTGAAAGAAAAGAAATCCCATAGAAAGAAATAAGAAAACACCGAGGACTGAAATGTCTGGGTTTACAAACTGAAGTAAATTGGTTAGTATCCACCTCGATAAGTGAAAAGGTTTTCACATCGAAGCACAGTATTGCAGATTTTCAGGAAAGTGAGATGCAGAGAAAAAACAGGCTATCTGAATGGCCTCAGACTTCTCAACAGCAATGTGAAAGCCAAAAACAAAAATGGAATCATGCCTTCAATGTTCTGTGAAAAATAATTTTTGATCTAGGTTTTGAATCCAGACAAATGATCAATCAAATGAAAAGGTAGAATAAGGGCTTTACATACAGGCAAGTTCCAAAAAACATTATGTTCCATAGACTTCTCAGGAAAGTACAGCAAGATTGATTCATTAAAATGAGATAACCAAGCAGAAGACTTGGAATTCCAGCAGCAAGTTTAACAGAGAAGGGAAGTATGAGACACTCCCTCAACCATGGTGAAGGGAGAGCCCAGGAGAACAGTTGTTCAGCAATTCTAGAGGACAATTTGTCTACATCAGTTGTTACAGAAGGGTTCCAGGGAGAAAGTTTCCAAGAATAAAACAAAAAATTGATTACTCATCTGATAGGTTTCATGTGTGGAGGAAGGAGTTACTTTTCTCTCCAGGTGTTTGTAGATGAAGCACAGTAATGGGTACAGAGAAAAATCTAACAAATGAAAATAAAATGACTACTAATTTCTGAGAAAACCAAAAGTTACACAGGAAAAAGTCATAATCATGGCACATTTATGTGACTCAAGTGTGAATAACATTTATTTAGATCTAATAATGAAAATGCTAAATGTTAATTTAATCAAAAACTGAAATAATTACATTATGATGTTCAGAAAAGAATGGGGAGGGAAGATTGTTAGTATTTCAGAGAAATAAATTATTATCTCAGGGAAAGAAGTAAAGAGATATTACCCTACTAATTAGAAAATTGCAAAATAATAGCATACACTCATTTTTCAAGATGTATGGAAGTGAATCTCAGAAAAAAAATATGTAAAAGATTCAAGACCATCTGCCTCTTAGAACAGAAATCAAGGATGGGAAGGAAATGTAGATACAGCCCATTATTTTTTGTTCAAGGCCCTGTGGAATTCTTGATATTAATTGATTTGACTGAAAATTTTTGAGAGGTACAGATGTTATTGTAAAAAAGAATGAAGGGATCAATGGAATGGAGCAGAATGACCAGATTTTGGAGCAAAGAAGGATAATTTGTTTTAAACTGTGATTTCATACCTGGATGACTGAAGATAAGTTTGGAAAGAATCATGCAAGAGAGGAAATCTGAAATTAGTGGGGGACTAAGGAGTTTGGTGTAGGAGGAAGAATCTCAGACTGATTGGCAGTTAGACAACATGATTTCTAATTCTCATTGGATTCCCAATTGATGTGTGAGCTTGGTCAAGTAAGTTAGCTTTTTTTTTTTTTAATTTTTTTAATGTTTTATTTATTTCTAGGAAAGAGAGAAAGAGAGAGAGAGAGACAGTGTGAGCAAGGGAGGGTCAGAGAGAGAGGGAGACACAGACTCTGAAACAGGCTCCAGGCTCTGAGCTGGCAGTCAGCACAGAGCCCGACGCGGGGCTCGAACCCACGAACCGCGAGATCATGACCTAAGCGAAAGTTGGACGCTTAACCGACTAAGCCACCCAGGCGCCCCAAGTAAGTTAGCTTTTGTAGCTTCAGTTTTTTATTCTGAAAAGAAAGTCACTGATTTCAGTGATAACTACCATCCTTCCGGTTTGAGGGGGACTTAAGTTTTACACGTGTGTTGGAGGTGAGAGTGAAATGAAGGAGGGATGTGTGTGCAGGAGGCCACTAGAAATGCAGAACGGGGATGCAAAAAGCAGTCGGGGAGATCGTTCTGAAGGCTCGATAAGAAGAACATAGAGATAGAAATGGAAAGATAGAAGACAAAACTTTAAGAAATGGCCGCTTTCAGGGAGAAAGAAAAGTAAGTAGCAAATGAACCATAGAGAAATAAGAGGAAAATATAGAATCGTGGAGGTGGAAGTTTCAAAAAAATACAACAGAAGGATAATTTCAGCCATTCATCCATGTGGTTTTAAAATAGTATGAAGAGCCTGGGGGTGTTATAAATTGAATAATGACCTCCCAACTTTAACTGGTAGGAAAATTTTGATAGTAGACCAAGTGAAATAAAAACTTTAGAATTCATCAACAATAAATTTTTCTCTTTTATTAAATCATTTTAGTCATCACATTATAAATGTTACTATTTGGGGCATCTGTGTGAATAAAGGTTGGCTTTTAACTTATCACCTTTAGAGATGCGGCAGTGATTGAAATCTTTCCTGAGACCATGAATTTTTTCATAATAGCCAGGTGGCTATTCAGCTTAGCACTCTAAATCCATAAACCTCAGCTGTGACCCAAGCAAGGTTAAATGGAAATAATACTTGATAATATTTCACCAAGCTATATCATGTAGGCACATGCCACTTCCTCTAATTTATTTTTCATGCATAATTATTCATCTATACAGTAAAAGCAAATCAGTTACACAAAAATACAAAATCACTTTTCATGTACAAGTGTTAACTCCTTTCTGAATTTTATTTTATTCATTTTTACATATTACTTTGTTTTATACTTTAAAATCTATATTTTATATACCTGAAAATATCATATGATGATTGCCATATGAAATCTGTATATTTTAAATTTTAATGGCAACATGACAATTTTATACGTATACACACATATACTACATATACATATACACACATATAATACACACATATATATACATATATATGTATATACATACACACACACATAAATACCTACACAAATATACACACACACACTTATAAGGACTCTCAATCAGCCATAGTATACATCTTTAATGTATAACTTTGTGTGTTTTTATATCAAAGTCATCATCATCCTTGTAAAACTACTTAGTCTTTGTTTATATATTTTATTACTTTCTTAGGTAATAATTGTGTCCAACATGGCATTATTTGGTGTAAGATGTAAAAAATGTTGTATGACTCCATGAATTATTATTGTATTGCCTCTATCTCTTAAGATAGTAGGTCAAATTACACTTTTGTTATTTTAATAAATTGAAATATTATTTCTCTTTTCAACGATTTTGTCATTCATGGTGAGTAATCCATCCAGTTTATTTTTTAGACCAGTAGGGTCTTTCAGGCAAGGGAGATGTTTTTTCTATATATTGGAAATCTTTAAACATTGGTTTTCCACAAAAACTTAATTCAGCACAATAATTGTATTAATTAGATATAGATTAAATAGATTTAAACAGAAAAAGACGTGCAATATGAGTCAGTAGAGGGCAGCAAAGATCAGAGAAAAGACATGAATTCAAATGCTGATTTTTAAGCCAGGATAAATAAAGACTGAAAGTTCTAGAGATAGCAAAGGACCAGAGCCTTCCCCAAATGTTTCTGTGAATCTTAAAGTCTTGGTCTTGCATCATCTTCGAATAAAAAATGCACTACCCTCATATATTTGGAAAGTGAACTGATTTGACTTTCAGTGAACAATGAACATACTCAGGCATTCTCAAGAAATGAAATTCTATACTTTTATGAATATTTTCCCAAAAAATATGGTAGTCCCAATTTTTTAAAGAAATATTTATGCAATAGATCAATGAAGAATTCTGTGGGATTTCTGCTCCTTCAGAGATACCAGATGTTTCCCAACAATTTTTGTTTTTCCATCTAGAGCAGTAAAAATAAAACAGATTTATATCTCTCTAAATATGGAGTTATTTTCTGGGTCATTAAAAAACACAAATGTTTATGAAGGAAAAAAAAACTTAAAATTTTAGTGCCTATTGCTACTAGTAGAAAAATTTTTAAAGTATTTTAATCTTTTTAATATATGAATAAGAAAATCTAATATCACCTACCTTTTCATTTTTTAATTTTCAATTTGCTGTATATAAATATTCACAAATTTATTAAATGAACACCTAACTCTTTTAATATCAGAAGAGGATTCTGAAATTATATAATTTTGCTTGTGGATGCTATCTTTACTCTCATTCTACATATTGAAATTCATGTTAAAATGCAATGGAAGTCCTCATTCTTTAGTATTATATCAGTATTTATTCTACTGGGTTTTAGGATCCCAGAAAACATCAAATTTCACAGGTGTTTCTTTGGAAAATAAAACACAAAGAGTAGCCAAATGCTAAAATTGTCAATTAAACAAATAAAATAGTGTTTGTTTTATAATGCCACCCTTGTAATATTGACTATGACTGTGTAATACTTACTCTGAAAATTAGTGCCTATTGAAAATCCCTGGCAATGCTGTAGCTTGTTTCCTTGAAATTTAAAAAATTAAAGGAGAAACAAGGGGTACTTACCATATCAGTAGATGTGTTTGAGGCCTAGAACTGGCTAGTCCATTTGGAAATTGAGAAACACATAAAAATTTAAAATAAAAACTTTCCATATCATTACAGGTTTTCCATTTATCTGCATGAGAACAAAAATAATATTGGTTTGAGGGTTTCTTAAATAAGACATAAACTAGAACAGAGACTGTTTTTTTCCCCCTCATAGTCCCAAATAACCAATCACTAAGTCTTACTACTTTTATTTTATAAACATTTCTTGAATCTTTCCTCATTTCAAAGAGACCCAACTATGTCACCTATAGTAACTATGGTCACTTTGTAGTGACTTCCTAGCAGTTGTCTTGAAAACACTATCTATATTGTTATCAGAATGCTAACACAGATACCATGATTTTACTCCACTACCTAAATACCTATAATAAATCTTCATTTATCTGCAGAATGCAGTCAAAATGCCTTAATACAGCACACAAGATTATCATTATTTTTACATTTGAAGTGTATTCCCATTTATTGACCAAAAAGAACTCAATGCCCAATAGTCCTATGTTTAGACAGTGTTGACACAAAACCAGAATTATAATTTGGAGTTATATCAAATAATTTAAAATAGAAAATTAAAAATACATATAATGTCAGTTTAATATATTTTTAGCATCACAGGAAAACCTATTTAAAAAAACAAAAAACAAATCATAGTAGACAGTGGTCATAACAAAACCTGATGAGGAAAATATTTTCCAAGTTTTTACCAGAAACAATATAAAGAAGGGAACTGTCTTGGGGATTTGTAGAATTAAATTCAACAAACAGCCCCCAAATGGTATTTCTATCTCTTACCTACATTCCTTTTTCTCACATTTCCTTTTCAAAAAACAATCATCAGCTCTGAAAAAAACTAATTCCTTGAGACTTTTACAAACAATGAACAGTCATGGCTGGACATTTCCTCTGAAGAAAAGATGAGAATTAAAACAAAGACACTTTCATCTTCTGTTTGCACTTGGTAAACAAGTAGTATGAGTTAGAAAAGATCTATCATTTGTTTATTCATCTCCTCATGTGTCCAAGCACCCACAGAAAGTGTTTACAGAACAAAACAGCTCATTTCTTTCTCCAGAAAAAATCAAGCTATTGCAACTGGTAAGATTAATTAAAACAGCATGAGTGTGGAAGAGCAAGTAGCTTGTTAGCCAAGAAAGAGACAACACCAAATAAGCCAATCTTCATTAAATCTTAAAAATGATAAAGACACTTGTCTTTCAGTAGATTAGGGACTTCTAAACACATTGATTTTCAGCCTTGGTGGATTTTCACTTTGCATAAAAGAATATTCTTAACAATAGAATGGCCTTTAATTGGTGCAGCTGCAAAAACATTTCTGTCCTGTTATTTTATACATTTTAAATATTTAACTGAACAAAGTTAGTTCTTTCTTCCAGTTTGATCATTTGGTATCATATGTGTCAACTTCACCCATAACACATGCAAAAGATTACTAATCTTGAAAAAATTGAACATAATTCTAAAAGATACTAAAGTGAATCAGTAAATAGTATTGAAATAAACCAATGTAAAAAATCCCTGTGCTAGGTATAAACCATGATAAGGAAAATACATAATGAGGTACTAGACTTCAATAACATACAGTTAGTATGAAAAGAAATGAACATGTGAAAAACCAAACAACACTACAAATACCAATATAAAATGCCATAAAGCAGTAGAACATTAGGTGATAGAATTTCTCTTCCTATTGAAAATTATTACTGAAATCTTGAGTTGGGATCCATAGCATGCACCAATTTGGTCTTTCCCCTATACTTAGTTTATTCATTCAATACAACGATCTCAGCACTTGATTATGGTTAATCCCACTGAAAATACTATCATTTTTCATCTCTTCTATTGAACATGAGATGATTGCACTCACTTTTCTTAATACATACATAGTTATAAACTCCTTATGGTTTCATATTTTTTATTAAGAATTCTTATCTCCTTATAGTTCCCTAGCTTATTGCTTTTAAATTTTTATTCCTAAAACTCAAAATTAATGAATTTGAGTCCTCCTTAGATGATTTTGGGGAGAGTTTGAGGAAATGGTCTTTGCTACAGGAAGACTTGCTAACAGGAAGCAGGAGTAATTCTATGATTATTTATCTTTTTGTTTGTTTTTGAGATATGATTGTTTATCTTATACATCTTACCAGGAGGGAACACTAGACTGAACCTGAATCTGTAAGTGGAGAAGAAGCAGCAGGTACTCATCATAGCCAGGAGAAGGGAATAGTTCACTCTTCTGTTTATGTTTTTTCAATGCTCAGATATTATTACTAGTGATCTTGCTTTTGTCTTGATTTATCCTGGTCACAGAGGGATTTTTGTCTGGTAGTGATGTTCTATGAAATTGTTTATGATCAAAAGAAAAACACAGGCCTAATTGCAAGGGTCAAGCCAGCTCAGGACAGCAGCTCAGCCTAGATGATGGAACCAGACCAGTCCCAGACGTCTGGAGCTGCTTTCGCTTTCTAAGTTTTCCCTTTTAGACTAACTGAGGTTTTTTTTTTTGATCAAGGTTTCTTTCCCGGGTAAACTTAGTCTGTACTTGTATTGGACGAAGATCAATCATCTGCTATTTTCTTTTTATGTTTATTATTTATTTTTTGAGACAGAAACCATGCATATGTACATCAGTGGGGCAGAGGCAGAGAACAAGGGAGGTTCCGAAGCAGGCTCTAGGCTGACAGCAGAGAGCCAGATGGAGGTTTGAACTCAGAAACTGAGCCTTGAGATCATGACCTGAGACAAAGTCAGATGCCTAACTGACTGAACCACCCAGGAGCCCTTTTCCTTGCAGGATGAATTATTGAACACTCTTAGGCGACATTTCCTACATAGCAGCATTTGAAACTCAGGTGAGAATACACCTGCCAACTGCAGCATAACCAATTATCAGATACAAAATAATCATCGATGCTTGACAGAAATCTTAAGGTCAGAGTTCTAGATTATAAAACCCAGGGGGTAGAGCCACCTGTGCTTGTTTTAAAAACTCAAGTAACTTTTTTTTTTCTTAGCTTAGTCATGAGTTCATATGTTTTTCTTGTGTAGAGATGCAGCAAGAGTTTTTCCTGCAGTTTAAATCTTGGTTAATTAAGAGAAAAGTGAGGATGATACATATTGTTGCTTGCTAATGAATTTAGACCCATTTGAAGAGCTTTCAGAATAGAAGTTGTATTATTCAGTTTTTGCTACAAAATCAAGTTGTGCATGATTTTGCCAATTTTATCATCTCAGATGTGAACACTGCAGCTCATGCAGTGTGTCTGCAGGAGTCAGTTATCCCTTCTGAGAGTCTTTTTTTTTTTAAAGCGTGTATGTATCTGCTTACAGAAGTTGATGGGAATTTTTTTTTCAGGGAAACATAACCTGTTGGAATGACGATAGTCTTCAACATGTAAAAGTCTCTAACAATGATTCTGAAATGAATAGATAAGACAGCACACGGGAGACCCAATGAAATCGCTTATGGGAGAATGTAGCCAGACAAGAGAAAAGGACCCGAGGGCACTACAGCATTTGAAAGTTAGGTAAAGAGGAAGGAACAGCAAAGTAGACTGAGAAAAGGTTCCTGGTAAGTTAGCTTTTTAGATCTCTGGACAATATAATATCAAAGAGTACACAAAAGGGTAGATTTTTAAGGAGGATAGATTTGTTATATGGTCAAATGCTGTCGGAAATAAAATAAAGAAAGAGAAAGTGACTACTGGGTGCAAAAGAGAGGCCAGGGTTAGTTTGACAAGAAACATTTCAGTGACTAGGAGGGACAAATACTACTTGAGTGAAATAGTGATTGGAACAATAATTAGCTGGAAAGTATGGTTCTTAAAAATTCCAGGTAGCATCAAGTTATGAATGAGTCTAACAAAAAGTCCACAGAATCTATATTAATGAAATGCTGAGCAAAACTATGCAAATATAAAAGAGAAATTAAATAAGCAGAATTTTCTACTGTGTTTGTTCTCTGATGAAATGAGTCATCATAAATATATCATTTTCCCTAAGATAATGCATTCATGTCATTTGAATTTACTCCATAATTTGTCAACAAATTTTGCAAGTTGATTCTAATGTCTACATAGAAAAAGTTTAACTTTCAACATATCCAGGAAAATCTGAGGCAGCACAGAAGAATAATCAGCACAGATTAGCCACGTAAGGTACTAAAACACATTATAAAACAACAGGAGATATTGGTATGCCACAAATAATTGATATAACAGAGAAACCATACATAGTCTTAAACATACATGAATTGTTGGCTGCTGGTGAAAGTGGCATTCTAAATCAGTAAGGTAAGGGAACAGAGTAAGAATTGATTAAACGGTGCTGGATAACTGGATAGAATCTGGAGAAAGTAAATGAGCTAGTTTTCTTCTTCCAATCTCTACAGTAAATAAGTTTCAGAAAAACCAATGTTTTAATAAGTAAACATTTAGGGGCACCTTGGTAGTTCAGTTGGTTGGACGTCTGACTTCGACTCAGGTCATGATCTCACAGTTGGTGATTTCGAGCCCTGCGGCAGGCTCTGTGCTGACAGCTCAGAGCCTGGAGCCTGCTTCGGATCCTTTGTCCCCCTCTCTCTCTGCCTTCCCGGTCTTGTGCCCTCTCTCTCTCTCTCTCTCTCTCCCCCAAGACTAAAAATAAACATTAAAAATTTTAAGTAAAATATTTAACCATAAAACACAGAAGGAAAAAACTGAAACATTCTCTTTTATTCTTGATTTTAAAATACCTTTCTAAGCATGGAGCAAAGCCTTTCTAAGCATAGTGCAGAATCTATTAAGGAAAATATTTATAAATTTGAGTTCGTCAAAATCAAAAGGTTCTCCATAGCAAGAAAAAAATATTACAAACTTAGTAACTTAGATTTTTTAGTAGCACATATGCTAATAAGTTAATTCTCTTAAATGTGTGTACTGTCCATAGAAATCAGTTGGAAAATTATCAGCAACCCACTTTTAAAAAATGCACACACATGAATTCACAGGAAAAAAAAAGAAATAAAACATTGAAAATATCAACTTCAATCATAACAAAATGAATTGTATTAGAATTTACACTCTGACTGCGTAACTGAAACTTTATACCCATTGAACAACTCCCATCTGCTTTATAACAAGATGTCTATAGTTAAAAGTACAGGATTGTGCACTTCAACATTTATTAAGAGGGTAGGTCTAATGTTAAGAGTTATTACCACAGAAAAGAAGGGGTTGGGCATAAGGAAACTTTGGGAGATGTTTGTTATGTCTATGACCTCGATTGTGATGATGGACCCCAGGTGTCTGCATGTGTCCAAATTCACAAAATTATACACATTAGTTGTGAGGAGTTCTTTGTATATCAGTTATGCCTGAATAAAACCATCTTTAAAAATTACTCTTGGCTATCAAGTTTTCAATTAATCCTTGGCAAAAAGCAAAAATCCCTAATACACTGAGTTAGGGAGGGCATGTGAAAACAGTCTCTCTCATAGAGTATTGGTATGAACATGCATTGGTACAAGCCCCTGGAAGGCAATTTCACATCTATCAAAACTGTAAATAAACATATCCTTGATTTGATCATTCCACTTGTAAGAGTTTATTCTATAAACATACACCATAAAAATACAAAGATTTTCAGAGTGGTGTTTATGACATAGCAAGCCATGAAGTTTTTAAAAGGAATGAGACTTACCCATGTGCTTCCACGAAACACTTCCTTGATAAATTATTAAGTGGGAAAGGAAAGCAGGCTATATTTTGTGCAAAACAACAAAAACAAAATCACTTTAAGAAAGAGAAACCTGAGTATTGGAGATCAATGATAGAAAAATTGCTTACTTTGTACTGTTTAACCTTTAGTTAAACAGGGGCTTGAAATGTGTGCCCTCGTCATGTGTTGCTTTCTCAAAAACGTCATATTAAAAACATTTTTGAAAAGGACAAAAAATCAATGAGAAGTAGCGATTTGATGGCAATGAGTGTTGAGAAGGAAACAGAGAAACTGGATTTACATGGGTCACCTTTTTGTTTTTGTTGTGATCTTGGTTGCTCTTTGAAAACACCTAGGTTTTAAAGGGTCTACTGTATTTCCATCAGAATGAACCAATTGGATGGGAAGAAAGGGTGCTTTGCACAGAGGGAGAAGAGCCCCTGACAAGGCCCAAGGGATTCAATTCAGGCGAACAGAGGCATCTGCCTCTGGTCAGAGCTGGGATAATTCTGTTTTAACAAGTAGAATGAAGAAAGTTAGATTTGTGTGTGCCACGGGCACAAAACTGGTGGAGATGTTGGCCTGACTGCAACAAGAACACGTCTCCCATTTTCACAGGTGCAATGTAGAATTAGGTATGCAAAAACAAGTAAGCTCTTACATTTAAGGAATTTTTTTACATATTTGAGAGAGAGAGAGACAGAGACAGAGTGTGAGTGGGGGAGGGGCAGATAGAGAAGACACAGAATCTGAAGCAGGTTCCAGGCTCTGAGCCGTCAGCACAGAATCCCATATGGGGCTTGACCTCATGAACCGTGAGATCATGACCTGAGCTGAAAGTCAGAAGCTTAACCGAATGAGCCACCCAGGCACCCCTAAGTTTTTATATTTTCAGGTGAGTAGAAGTTCTGATACCCTGCATCTAATCAATCCATGAGTTAGAAACTAAATCTTCTGACGGCGAGTTTTGCTGGAGGTGGTGGGAGAGTTTTGTGGAAAGAAGATCGAGGGTCACATACTCGTCTCTGATCATGGGAAACTGAGTAGGACGGTCAGACAGTTTGAGAGAGTTTGAGGATTGTGGTTAATTCGGAATAAAATGACAGTTATTACAAGGGATGAAGAGGATAATAATGGAGATTAATCTGTTCACAGGAGAGTATGATGATTCACGTTGCAATCTAAACTAGGCTAAAGGTAAGTGAAGATGAGGAGAGAGACCAAAATGATGTAGTTGTAGGATAAGTGGATTGTCCTATTCAAATAGTTGTCCTGGATATTGGTAGAGAAATGGAACCAGAAGGCTAAAAAGTCAGGCTAGAGCAGAATGTTTGACAGAGATCTTAGTGACAATAAGCAATAGAGTAGAAACACCAGAGTGGGTGGTCAGGGGGGAAAGACTGGAAACAAAGGATTTTTCTGTTCCTTGTTTTCTAAGAGATGTAACAAGTAGTAGGTATTGAATGTTATCAAATATATTTTTAGCCTCTTTTGAAATGAGCTCTTTTTTTTGTATTGAATATATATAGAGAGAGAGATCTATGTATATATCTATATAGAGATATATCTATCTTCTATTGCTAATTGTTAACCATCTTTGTGTGGAATACAACTACTTGAAAATAGAGATTATGTTTTTACACAGTGCTCTAGGATTTTATTTTGAATTTTCACATTTGCAATCATAAAAATGATTACCCTTTCAGGACCATAGTACCTTCAAAGGCTGAACTGGATAATTTTCTATCCATTTCTATGCTCTCAACCACGTGATTTGGCACGGAAATGTTAAAGCTGTTCCTTGTAAATTTGTAATAAATCATCTGTTTTTATTTAGAGTTTTATGTGGAAATAACTTTTCAGTATGTATTTTTTTTCATTTTACTTCCTATTTCTTGGCATACTTTAGAAGTGTATTATTGTCCACGAGATCATTTATTCCATAGAAAATTTCAGATGTATTAGCATTGGGGCATATACAGTATTATCTTATAATTTTAATATCCTAATTATAAGTTTTATATTTCCTTCTCTCTCATTAAAAATTTGTGTTTCATGATTACAGTTTCAAGAAATTTAACATTCCATTTTTTTCCCCAAAGAATTAACTCATGTTTCCTTTGCAGTTCCACTATATTTTCTTGTTTTTTAATTCATTTAACTCCTTCTTTCCTTTTTTCCTTTTCTTTTTTCTTTTTTCTTTCTTTTATTTCTAAATGCGACTTTATAATTTTTTCCAGATTATCCTATGTTAAAGACTTAGTTCATTTTTGTGTTATTGTTTAGTCATGGAATCACGTAGGGCTTTGAACCAATATACAGTTTGGTTTTGAAGCAACTCTATCAATTTTAGAACATAGGATTCTCATCTTTTTTATTTTTCCAATTACTTATAATCATCCATAATGATAATTTTAAAGGTTTTTTTTGTCTCAAATATCAGATTGATGAGAGTTAGAATTTTTTGTTTGCTGCTTTTTCTTTTCAAATTTTTACTTTCTGAATTTTGTCTTACATAGTATCAGAGGTTTTTTTTTTTTAAGTGTGTATTAAAAGAACTGAACTGAAAATCTTATGTGAAGAAGAGCCTGAGAGTCAGTGTAATTCTTTTGATGTTCTTGGCACTGAAATATCTTACTAACATTATCCCAGTTCAAGGATAGTCTCTAACTAGCAGTTTATAGTCTGTCACTAGAACTTTTCTTCATTTTTAAAAAATTCTGCTTTATCATGGCAGACATTTGTGGTTTTCTTGTTTTGTTTCTTTTTTTTTTTTTTTGCATGTTAATTTTTTTTAAACAAAAACTTAATCACAGGAGGGAAAACACTCCCAGAGCTGGTAACTTAATACCTTGGGCAGAGAGAACAAAGGATAGATAAAATACTATTATCAGTAAAGGCAGGCATTATCTTACTAAAGGGATTTAAAAAATATGTGGGATGGCAATAATTGTTGTGCATAATTGCTGATGTTCTGAGAACAAAACAATACTGCTAATATCTATATAATGCTTTGAATTTTATAATTGATACTTGACAATTTTATGGTTGAAATTCCTGGACCAATCATGACATGATTTGTTTTTAGATGTCTGTAATTATAGAGTCAAGCCATGAGAAAATAGATCACTCTACCCATTAGTGATAAATCCATAAGACAATACAAAGATATTACACATCTTCATGCTATCTTCCTGAGAAGCTGCAATGCAAACCACAGACCCTAAATTTCTGTGAGGTTCACGGTTTAGTTGGTGGCCCTGGTTAAGTGCATACTTAGGAACTTATTTAAAAAAACAAATTCTAAAAGTCAGAGGTAACTATCAAAGAATAGCAGATTTATTTGTGATACGTGAGTTTCTTGTTAGGAGACATTTTAAAGTGTGACTAATAAATAGCAAAATTGGAGTGTCCCAGAATGTTACATACTTAGTGAAAATTAGACTCCTACACACATCCTCATGGACAAACTTGGATAAACTGTCAAATCTTTATATAACTTTTTCCCCCAAGAACAGACATGTTTTATTCAGTTCTTGTCTTTAGAGTTGTTTCTATTTTTCATTTTTTGAGATGCTTTTATTTTTAAATAAAATACTGCCCTGTTATGTTTGGTTATTAATTCAAACATTTTCTTCCTATAAAAAAATCTATTTCGCATTTATTTGTTCAGAACCATGCACTACCATGAATACATTCAAACATTGCTTAAGCATATAAACATTCAATTTTCCTGAGTGTTCGTCCATGTACTAGTTTAATGAAGTCACAAAAAAAGACTTACTCCAGTTTGCTTTATATACTGTTTCTCATTCTTCTTTATCATCACTTTTTTCCTTTTCCCTGAAGCATTGGTATAGCCCAGAATTCCAGTCTAGAGTCCTTGTCTTTCCATAAGTATCTATTATCTAGGCAAGTTCATAATTCTAGCTCAACTACTTTCCACTTGTCTATACTCCACACAGTATCTGACCATCTTCCAAAAAACATAAATCATATTATTCAACAATCCAACGACTTTTTTGAGCAACCATGTTGTAGCCACTATGCTAGAGTGGAAAGAAACAAACAAACAAATGAAATGTTGTTCTTGACATTAAGGAGTAAGAGGTCTATTTCATTATATAAGTTCCCACTTTTAGAAATTCTCAATGAGTCTCCATTACTATAAAATATGTCCAGACTTTCAAGACCTCCACAGATTATAATCTATGCTGTAATGAACACTTTGTGTTTCCTCTCTCTCTTTCTCTCTCTCTGGTAGCAATATCTTGAACTCTTTTTGGAAATCAACCTCTGGTCACTCAATGCATGTACTTTTTTAGGAAAGGAGCATGGGACTCAAAATTAGCTAATCAACACACTGAATTCTCTAGACCACAGCGATTAATTTAAGGGTGAAAATATGGACCAGGCTTAGCCAATAAGCACAATTTTCTCTTCCTGGTCACAGATCACCAAGGTGATCCAATAAGACGTAAAAGAGATACAAGCCTTTTCCACTGGACTTGAACTTGGGAAAACATCAGTTGAAGTTTCTTTTGTCATAGTATGAGTGCAAATAGAGAATCTATCTGTAATATTAGGATTTGACCATAAAAGCAATATGGAAAAAGATAGTTATTACTAAGATAAAACATTACACAACTGTGAGGGGTTGCTGAAGATATCCATGGGAAGGGCACTGCCTCTAAGTCTGGCAATAGGCCTGAAATTGACATTCAAGAAGTAAAACTTGGCATGAAATGAGGAGGGGGGGAGAATGAGAAAATTGGGAGCTATGAATTCTTGTTGGAAACCACAAAAATGACTAGAGCACAAGGGCACACTGGAACTTGAGCTTATCTTTCACCTCATCCAATCCTGACATCAAGGGTTCCCTGCTGAAGAAGCTGATGCATTTCTTAAGAGGGCTTAAGAAATGTAAAGCACATATGCTTTACCTGGGCCCAGAGAAGATGAAGGATGAGGTCCAGCAGGTGATAGAGAACTTACAGGCCACATGGCTGACCCATATCAATAAGCTAAAACAAAAACTCCATGTGTGCAGTCAACAACATCGCTTCACATCTTACACTGACCTTCAGAGCTTAATGCCTACCGCTTCACTTCCACTTTCCAAATCTTGCTGCATTTGATTTGTGACAAAACCTAATCCAGAATCACAGAGAAAAAAGAACTGTGGTTCCAGTTTAGCAAAACGGCACAAAACCAGCATGCCATCTAAAAAAGAAATCAACACAGAAAATGTGAATCTAAAACATGAACAAAAGAAAACTTTATCCTCTTGACATCCCCCAAGATCAAGCAAGTCCTGGACCTTTCAGTTATGAGTCAATACACTTTCTTTGTGATAAAGTACTTTGGATTGTATTTTCTCTCACTCGTCATCAAAAGATACAAAAGCTGGCACTAGGAATGGAGCCTTGCAAGTGAATGACACCGAATTCATAATTCATGACACAGAATCGAGGAAAGGAGAGAACTCTCACACCTTGGCTGGGGGTCAGATAATTGTATTTGTAATTGGTCATAGAGGTTAAAAATAGGTAAATATACACCGTTTTAGCTTGGCGTTCAAACTTAACCTTACCGAAGCAACAGCATTCCTGGTCTTGATATGAAAAATGTAAGATTTCAGAGTGTGATTCTTGTTCTTACAGGTCTCCATAAGCTCTAAGAAAAATACAAGCTTATGTTGAAATTGGTTCACTTGAGTGCAGACAGGGGGAAAAATATGACTTTACTAAGAAATACCTTTCTTGCCTGAGATGCATTCGAGGTCACTGAGAAATTTAAAAGATTAGAAAGCTGAATTCCCTCTTCCAAACTAACATTACTGCCAGCAAAAGCAGGGAAGTAGGAACAATAGAAGGAAATAATATTAAAGCCTGTGAAAAGCCATTTTCATCAGGCTTCTCCAAAGAAACTCCTATTTTAAACTTAGAAAAGCGGACGGTTACCCCAGCTCAAAGGTGCCACATAACATGTACTTGGGAAAAAGAGGTAGACCGGCTCTATAGCCCACCCCAGTCAATGTGGTAAATTGTCCCAAGGCAGAAGCAAGGTTTAAATAATTAGATGAAGGGGATGGACAGGGTACTGTGGCTAGAAACTATTAAGAGAAAAATATAGGACCTGGTTCTAATACCACAACTGGCTTGAAAACATTTCTGGCCTTGATAGTATTCCATGGAATTGTCTGGAACACATGGATTGAAAGCCCAGAAACATTTTAAGAGAATTGTCCCATCATCACTGGAAAAGTACAGGCTATAATTACAATCCCTAAGACATATCCCAAATTCCTTATCCCATCAAAATGGAAAGAGGTGGGGCATACCGTGCATGTACATCTCCCTTTCGACTACTGAAGACAAAAAAAAATAAGGAAAACCAAGAAAATATATCAAATAAACAAATAAGGAAAACCACCCAGAAAAGAAGCGTAAGGTCAACTTTCTTTAAAAAATTTTTTATGTCTTTATTTCATTTTGAAAGAGAGAGAGAATGAGCAGGGAGGGACAGAGAGGAAGGGAGACATAGAATCTGAAGCAGGCTCCAGGCTCTGAGCTGTCAGCACAGAGCCCAATGCAGGGCTCAAACCCAAGGACTATGAGATCATGACCTTTGCCGAAGCCTGACGCTTAACTGCCATGACCCATGACCTCTGTTATTCACATGGGTCTCTATCCTTAACTCCAGGGCGTATCACCACACACTTGGCCAGTAGTACACTGCAGTGTTGGATAAGAAGTGAGAATCTGACCAAATGGACCCAATCAGAATGAATTACAGATCAAGCTTGGGAGTGATCAAAAAGAGGTTTGCTCTCTTTCCTTCCAGATTTGAACTAGGAAGGAACATAAGCCAGAAAGCCCACCTCCTTATAAGGAGAATGTCTAGCAAAATCTCAACCCCAACAGACAAGAAGCAGAGCTGAGCAATGCAGAGAAAGAAACCAAACCCTGATAATTGAGAAAGGCCCTGAATTGAGAAGGGTTACACTTTCTAACCCTATATTTGTCTGTAACATAAGCTAATTGTCTTTTCAGTTAAAGGTCTTTGAGATTAAATTTGCTTTCATTTTTAACAGAAAAATAAATCCCAACTAACCTTTTCAATTTACCCCTGCCTCCCCAATCCACAATTTTATGCTATAGTCACTCAAAGCATAACCAAATCTCACATTTTGAAGACTTAGCTCTTGGAAGGCTTTTGTCTGGAATGCCCATTTTCTTCTGCTTTCTTCTCACTATGTACCAACTAAGACTCATATACATGTTGCCTCCTTTGCAAAAGCCTTCCAAAACCTTCTAAATCAGTTAATGTGCTTCCAAAGGCATTACCATTTCTAAATTGATAACTAAAATGACTGGTGTATCTATTGTGTGTGTCATTCAGAGATCATAAAAAGATTTTGTTAATTAACTGGTAGGCTTCTGGGCTTTTCTTATATACCCTGTTTGTTGCTTTGTCTTTCCACAGAAAATTACAAGTACCCCTTCTCCAGTTTTCAAAAGTTCGCATTATGCTAATTCACTTTTACAAAAGACTTACACTTAGTACCTGTTTGGACTAACTAAAAGAAATCCAAAGAGGATTTGGGTTTTCAAGAAAATAGGTGAAAAGCAAATAGCATTCAGCATTTGTTTTCCTGCCAGACTTTAAAGAGGCAGCATGCACGCCAAGCAGCAGTGTGGCCCTGCCACTCTCTTTCCCTGGGAACTACACTCCACATCTCAGCATCAAGCTCCATAGCTTTGAACTCTGTCTATGAGCATCTGTGCTTTATCATGATTTATTCCATACATCCATCAGCAAGATGTGTCCTGCGGTAAGAGAAAAGCCTCCTAGAGTTTATTTTTTTAAGTCTGATAGTGTTCAAAAGTTTTTCCATGTAAATTAGTGATAATTTATCCTTCGCCTTATTCCATTTTGGCTTAAGAAAGGTTTCTCAGGAACATTCTACTTTCAGATAGCACAGGGAAAACCTGTACATAGGATTTAAAATAATTTGTGACAAGATACTGTGACAGTTGCAGTTAATTGTCATTTCCAAAAAAGCGTATTCCTTTTGTAGAATCATTTTTTTAAAAGAAGCATATGACTTCTCTTGAGTCGGAAAGGTATACTTCTTAAATAACATTACACTTTTTTGTAATATTTTTGCATCAAGTAGAGACTCAATGAATATTGACTTCTAATTATATTTAAATGTTGTGTGCTTTTCTGTGTTGAGCCCCTCCAGAATTTGTTCTTTACTTATTATTTACTCCCATTTAAATTAGTACTGAAGTTGATTGAAAAATAATAATTTCCTCAAGGCCCATAAACTAGAGTATATTAAGTCTGGCTACACTCTACTATTAAGGTTATGTTTTAAATGCCTTATGTTATGTGGCTGTCCTATCTGATTCTCAAGGGAAAAGGTGGCATAAATAGGGACTGTGATTATCAAAACTATTTTAGGTATTATCTTGGTGCCCCAAACAGAGAACATTAATTTTAGGCGGGGATGTTATAAAAAATATCATATCCTCTGTTTCCTTTAGTTCAGTAAGTTCCTGCATGGTGTTTTATAAGCTATTTTTCATATGTTTTATGGCACAATGCTAACTGTTTTTATTAGGAAATGGCTGCTGGCTGAGGGCCCATTCATTGTATTGCAACATTGTCCCTCCACTGTATCAGAACAACAAACTAAGACGCTTACACTTCCTCATTAATTTTGGAAAACCCATACCACAAATAACATATCATGAACCCATGAACCTTTTTAAGTCTTGACAATTGCTGGAAGTGTTTTATTTATAACAGAACTCAAGAATATCCAATTTAAATAGCAAACAGTGGATACTGTGGAAACCAAGTCTAGTCTCATAATTTTCTTAAAGGATAATTATTGTGATTCAGATCCTGTGAGCTAGGTCCTCATAACTTGTAAGCCTATTTCCTTTATAAGTGGTTTCTCATTTGTTGAATATATCATCGTAATTTTTTATTGCAAAAGATAATATAAGAGATCATTTTTAAAGTTTGATGTTCCCGATAGTTTACAGGGAGAATTCAAATCACTCATGTCCTAAAGATAAAACTGGACACAGATCATCTAAGTCTCATTTCTGACCTCCAGCCTCTGTAACTTAGTTCAATTAATTTAATTTTTCTAAGCTTTAAATCCATTCACAAAAAGATGAGAAACTTACTTTGCTTACAAGGTTGTTATGACTGTATGAGATAAAGTAAATAAAAAGTACACTGTGGGAAGGGGAAAAAAAGAGAGAGAGAAGGAAACAAACCAGAAGAGACCTTTCAGGATAGAGAACAAACTATCCTGGAGGGTTGCTGGAGGGAAGGGGGGGATGGGCTAAATGGGTGATGGGCATTAAGGGGGGCACTTACAGGGATGAGCACTGGGTGTTGTATGTAAGTGATGAATCACTAAATTCTACACTTGAAACCAATTTTACCATATATGTTAACTATCTAGAATTTAAATAAAAGCTTGAAAAAAAAAGAAAGTACATTATACAAAAACTGCCTGATGATGAGACTCAACAAACAGCAGGGTAGACATTCATTCATAATAGACCCTCAGCTAACAACATCAACAACTGTGGTATTTATTCAACTAACAGTATCAACCATGAGTATTTACTTAGGGTCAGACATCTTTACAAAAACTATCTATTTAGCAGTAATGATAACTATTGCCTGTTGACATTACTGCTGTTTTGTTATTTTGCTTTCATTGCCCTAAGTTCAGAAATAATGTATTTCCCTAAATTAAATTCTTAGATTGGGAGAAAATGTCACTGATATTCTGGAAAGAAAAAAAAAAGACCACATGTGTTCCCTCCATTCCCCTCAAAAACACACTCTCCAACTCGTAAGCAGTTGTCTTAGTACAGGTTTCCCCCACAACCCGGAAGAAGAGCATTCCTGTGAGACCTCTCATAAACCAAAACAGCATAAGACTAAGAAGCAATTGCCATTAATTTATATGGAAACATTTTTGAGCACTCCCAGACCCCCAGAAAGAACTCCTCTTAGGTTTTCTGATACCATAGGACACATCTTGCTAATGGAGGCACAAAATAAATCCAGATAAAGCACAGATGTTCACACACACAGTTTGAAACTATAAAGCTTAATGCTGAGTGTAGTTCCCAGGGAAGGAGCTTAGCGGAGCCACGAGTGGTGCCTCTATAAAGGCCAGCAGAAAACAAAGTCTGAATGCTATTTTTGTTTTTCTGCCTTTCTTTGATGAAAGTGAAAATCCTCTTCAGGTTTCTTTTGGTTTAGTGAAAACAGGTACTAATAGTAGGTCTTTTTAGTCATTTATTTTTAATTTATGTTTATTTTTTTTAACAATTTATTCACTTTTTGAGAGATAGTGTGCAAGTGGGTGAGGGTAAGAGAGAGAGGGAGATACAGAATCTGAAGGTGACTCCAGGCTCTGAGCTCTGAGCTGTCAGCACAGAGCCCAACACGGGGCTTGAACCCACAGCAGTGAGATCATGGCCTGAGCCGAAGTCAGATGCTTAACCTACTGAACCATCCAAGGGCCCCATAGTAGGTCTTTTTAAAAGTGAAGTGACATAATGCAAACTCTCAACATACGGGGGATACCTGTATCGTCATCCGGCTCTGCCTCCTGCTCTTTCCCTACAAGGTCCACATCATCTCTTGATCTTCACTATTCCCCTACTTTGTTTCTTTCTTTTTTTTAAATTTTTTAAAATGTTTATTTATTTTTTGAGAGAAAGACAGAGCACAAATGGGGGAAGGGGCAAAGAGAGAGGGAGACACATGAAAATCCATATTAGTTTTTCTGGACATATATTTATCTGTTTTGGTAGAAAAAGCTTTAGATTGATCATTTACCAAAGACTACACAGAGATTCATTGGCTCTCTCAGGGCATGCCATTGTGGGCTCTGGGCGAGGTCTGTCCCCTCAGTTTGCCATTTTCATCCATCAACCCCATCTATTTACAGCTGACCTACAAGGGCTATAACCATGTCACAGGTGTCACAAGAAATATTTATCCTCGAGAATGAGAAGAAAAGGAAAGAATAGAAAAGAAAAGAAAAGACAAAGAAAAGAAGAAAAGAAGAGAAGAGAAAAGAAGGAAAGGAAAGGAAAGGAAAGGAAAGGAAAGGAAAGAGAAAAGAAGAGAAAGAAAAGAAATGAAAAGAAAAGAAAAGAAAAAAGAAAAGAAAAGCAGAGAACTCTTTCCTTTGGAAATTGAGGAGCCCCGTTCTTGGTTCATCAGTTTTGACCTTGACACAGCGGAGAAACAGAACAGTGGTCAGTTTGTCAGCTGCAGCCCTTTCACCTGACAGTCCAGAGGGCAAGTTCATCCGCTTCACTGCAAGAGCTTGTGCACAGATCCTTCCATTCGCGTTGAGCATTCAGAAAGTTTTCAGAGAATCTTTGGTACCACAGACACCAATCCTCATGTGTTTCACAATGTGATTTTAAATATATGCCAATGACCTTGTCTCAAGGGAAATTATAAAACACATGTGTCCATGCATGTAAGGGAACATAAAACCAAATTAAATAATCATTCTGATTTATAAAGTTGGGAGAGTTGATTTTGTCTAATAAGTTTCTACTGCTATTAAAAACAGATTGGTAAGTTTGGTTCAGGCCCTACAACTTAGGCCATAGTTACTTCACTTCTTTGTGCCTCACGATAAAGGATAATTATAATGAGGAGTTCATTTTGAGAATTGACTTTATTGGCATAACCTTAGAACATTTTTGTAAAACCTTCAACAATTGTAGACAATATTACTATTAAAATATCAAGAAATTACTAATACTTTTTAAAAATAGTATTTTAAATTTTTAATAGGCAACAGCATTTGATTGTAGAAAATGTAAACCAAATATTTGGATAAATGCAGACATCTCTTTTGGATTTGCATTTGAATATGTTAAAATATGATAATGTATTCAGTCTCCTGATAATTCATTCAAATAAACATTTATTAAGCCACACACATGCTGAACTTCTATTTTTTTGTGTATGCAAAACTTGTTTCCAGTTCAGATTTTCTGTAGCTGGTTTCTTTTCATAATTCAGATATGAACTCAGATTTCCCTTCCTCAAAATGGCCTTGCTTGATTACCCAGTCTATTTTTGCTCCCCCAACCTTCTCTATAACATTGCTCTGTTTCATTGTGCTTGCAACCTCAATTACAATAGAAATATATCTGAATTATATGCTACCCATTTCAATATGTCTCCCTTCGCTCTTGCTATTTTTGTTCACTACTGTATCACCAGAGCACAGAATAGTTCCAGACAAGCAATAGTAGTAAGAATACCTTACACTTATGCATTTTGTGCACAACTTGCTTTATGCACTTCACATTCATTGGCAATTTAATCCTCATAACAATCTTGCAAAGTAAATGCTATACGACACTCATTTTACAAATGAGGATAAGAAGGCAAAGATTGGTAAAGTCAGTGCCCGTAATCAACAACTAATGAGTTCTTAACCACCACCCTAATCCACCTAAATGGATTAATGGATAATTCACTAATCATGCCTAAATGAGTAGGCATTTAACCCATAGCTGTTAAATAAATGACTAGATGTATTAGGTTTGGGGCAAGGAGCTGAATAAGCAAAGGTCAGGTCATGGTTCACATTAGTCTACGTGAGGGAAATAAGATATGGTAAGTTAATAAGCAAGATAGCACTGTAAACTTCTACAATTATATCCTAAAAGTGAAAAAATAAGCAAGATAGATTGATTCAATGAATCACAATAGATGCTTTGAAAGTAGCTTTTAGAAAGAACATGGAGAGTATAATTGAGGGTGTGGCATTTTGTTTGGTGATAAAGTCCAGTTTTCTTAAGGAAGATGATGGCTCATGCCTGTTTTGAGGGAGAACCATGAATATGGGGGTCTTAAATTGTGCAGCATTGGAAATCTCTAAATGAAACATTATATAATAGAGTAGAAAATGCCTAAACCTGTAAGCTATCTTGACAACCCCCCAAAAACATTGCATGAGATTCATTCATTTCGCAGCACCTCAGTGGCTCTAGCTGAATATGGTTCCGCTGCAAGCCAAGCTGTTGCCATGGATATGTGAACAAATGACAGTGTGGAGATGGTCTGTAACCATTGCGAAGCTCTTAGAGAACAAATGCCAATGAGCATTCCTCCATCATAAGCGATGCAATCTTTGTAAAAACTAAGCATAGAAAATTGCATCATTCATTTCAAGAAAAGTAACAAATTTAGAATTTATAACCATTGGTCATAGCTACCAGATAGGAGAATTTAAAATATTTTCACTCACTGTTATTAAAGCCTGTCTCATCAGCATAATCTGTGGTTTAAATATTGCTCTTTTAATTTTTTTTACATTTATTTATTTTTTGAGAGACAGAGAAAGACAGAACACAAATTGGGTAGGGGCAGAGAGAGAAGGAGACACAGAATCCAAAACAGGCTCCAGGCTCCAAACTGTCATCGTGGAGCCCAACACGGGGCTCAAACTCACAAACTCTGAGATCATGACCTAAGTCGAAGTTGGACACTTAACAGACTGAGCCACCCAGGTGTCCCAATATTGTTGTTTGGTTTTTTTTTTCAAATTTGGGGGTTTGGTTTTGATAATCTCCAGTAATATTAATAAATTGTCAAATTTACAAGGTACTTTATAATGAAAAATGTATATATTCATTTTGAGAACACTAAGATGTTAACATATACCAACATTGAAAGGAGAAATATGAGGACATAATAGCCTGGTAGTTGTCAATTTTTGCCTTCTATAACCATTGATCTTTAGTAAAATGGCCTTAACTGGCATCATATGATGTATTTCTGCATATAAGGTAATTCTGTAGAAAATTTAAATTTTATTTTCAAATTTCATTTTTACTTTTTAATTTTTAAGTGAATTCTTAAGCCCTTTTAGGATCATGTATTTTAAGAATATTATTCTCACTCATTACAGAGGGTTTAATGTGGTTATTTAGAGGTGACCCTGTTTACAGATTTATGATATTTCTCAATTTCTTAAAAGGCTAAAAACTAGAAAGCTTTCGTGCATACTGTGAACCAAATATATTATGCTATATTATGTTAGGATTTGTTCAATTAGTTAAAATATGTTGAAGATGAGAAATCTTTTTTGAGAATTACAGTTTATTAGATATAAAGGTAGAATTAAAACCGTCTAAACATATATACATATATGCAAATATGAATTTAGTATGATTTTCTTGTGTAATCCTTGAGAAGTAATCTTGAATTAAATTGAATTGAATCTTGAATTGAAGTGATCTTTAATAGATGATTTTTAAGATACTTCAGGAGAAATATTTTTCCATATGTCATTTGGTTTCTTGTCATTAGTAATTATAGTTTCATAATTTGCTGCTTTAGTATAATATAGTCATTTTTTATATTTTTTACATTTTTCATATGTTATATGAAAATATATAAATTTTTCATCCTAAAATCAAGCAATCAGAAACAATTTTTAAAAGTTGAAGGATGTTTTTTGGATTTTTGGGTTTTTTTGATAAATCAAAGTGGCACAGCAGGTTAGATTATCATGCTGAGTTTGGCAATGTTCAAGTAAGATTTCTTGCTTTTAGTAGGCAATAAAAAATGTATTTTTTTTCTGCTGGAAATTTTCTGGAAAACATTAGCATGAAAGAATATATAACCTTTAAATATTTTTTTGAATGTTTATTTTTGAGAGATTTTTCATTTGAGAGAGAGAAAGAAAGAGACAGAGTGTGAGTGGGGGAGGGGCAGAGAGAGAGGGGAACACAGCATCCAAAGCAGGCTCCAGGCTCTAGGTGTCAGCACAGAGCCAGCACAGACGCTGGGCTCGAACTCACAAACCATGAGATCATGACCTGAGTAGAAGTCAGGCGCTTAACTGACAGCCACCCAGGTTCCCCAAAAATATATAACCTTTAGAATGTAGTTTGAATTAATCCAAAAGTTTTTGTTATATTAGAGTAAAAGTTTTCTGGAAAAAAATGAAACAATTATTAAGAATACATATAGTATCCTGAAAAATATGCTGATAAACTTCATTTTAATGTTCTAAACAGCTCATTTGCTGCTATTTGCAGCAGCAGGAGTATAAGAACAAAGAATACATGAAATATGAGCAGACCGAGGAAATTAAAGGCCCTATGGCATCTACTCTGAAAATGGGGAAACCAAATTATAAGGTTATTTAATCCTAAAGTTAGGAAAAGAGATACAAAAAAAAACAATATTCTCAATGGGTAGTGATCAACAAGAAAAAAGATGGGTTGATTTGGCTTTTGTAAGAAATTAAACTAAATTTTCCATTCAAATTCCTCATTCAAATTTGCTCACTCATATATTTTCATTGTATTCTTTAATTAAAGCTACATTTTAAAAAACATTTTAATTGAAGCTATATTTTTTCATCAAATATATTTTACTTAACTTGCCTTTTCAGAAACACAAACAGGATTCTTCTGCTTTTGTTATTTTTTCTTCTGCAAATTGGGCTTATTTAAATTTTTCATTTAATATGTGGAGACAATTTTAAAATTTCACACCCAATCACTGCCTACTTGACTCACTAGTATCACTTTTCAGAGAGAATCACTCTAAGCTCTTACTATTTTTCTTTAATAACTCTAGTGGTTGCCAGAGATGACATTTTTGATAGTTATAGAAGTCATGAAAAATTGTTGGCCACAACACTTAAGGGAATTATTAAGGAGATGCTCTTTGAGTCCATATCTAACCTACTGGCCTTAACTTTTTTTCTTTTTTTTAAGTAGGCTCCATGCCCAGCTTGAAGTCCAACACAGGGCATGGACTCAGGACCCTGAGATCAAGACCTGAGCTGAGATCAAGAGTCTCAAGTTTAAAGAAAAAAAAAAAAAAAGTCTCAGGCTTAACCTACAGCTTCCCCACTCTGCCCAGGATGGCCCCTGGCCTAAACATTTTTAACACTATGTTTCATTCATTTAGCAAATATTCACTTTATGCAACTCTGCTATGTATAGTTTCAGGTACTTTGCTTCAGAACATTGTCTGAGTAATAAACAGTGACTATTTCTTTCTATATCTTCAGCACCTGGAAAAACTTTATTATTCCTATTTTTTACTGTATCCTCAGTAATGAGGAAACCTTAAGAAGTATAACCAATAAATACTCAATGTCCTACTTCATACTATCACTAGGGATAGTCCTAAATTGTGAATTATTTGCTTAGACAGGTTAAATTTTTTTAAGTTAAAACATACAAAATTTATAAAAAGACAATAATATCATATATGTATTGTTTTCAATTGTTTATGTAATTTATTTCTCTACCAGTAAACTAACTTTTCTAAATTGCTAGGAATTACCTTTGCAATGCATAGAATAAACATAATATAATTCATTTAATGATTGAATTTAATTTAATCCCAAAATATTAATGTTAAAAGCATTAAACTATCAAGTCTCAAAGTAATTGCAATGTTCAAACCTTTATTTTCATTTGAATTTCTTAAAAGAAGTTGAAGCATTTCCTAAGTTACTCAGTAATTGACAGAAATAAAATAAAAATTCAGGCCTCCTACTTTCAGAAGGTATCCTTGTTATTGCCTCTCCATCAAGGCTTTTGGTTAAAAAAATGTCCAGTCTCCATAATATAAGATAAAATGGTCACTATTTTTTAGACTAAAGCAATGAACAGGAAGGAAATGGAGTTGACTGCTGGACAAACCCAATAAATCTAACATCTTTTTAAACTTATTTTCTAGCCATATAACTTTTCTTCTAAAATATTAGTGGTAGCTAGAGATGGCTAGCTGCTTGCCAAAGAGTCTGGGTAAAGTTGCGTACTTCTGTATAAGAGGAGTCGAGCTGTTCCAGGAACCGACTGCCCTCACCACTTTCCATCCAAGGGGAGATCATAGGGCTGGTTCTGGCCAAGAGAGAATGCAAATAAAAATGGTATTAACTAGTCCTTCTCAGACTTTAGTTTGCATTAAAATCACCTAAAGAGCTGGCTTAAACATGTATTTCTGGGCTCCACCTATAGAGTTTCTAATTTAGTCTAGAATAAGGCCTGTGAATTTGTAGTTTTAACCAGTTAGTAGGCAATGGTGATGTTTGTTGCGTGTCCTTGACTCACACCTTGATACACATCACTACTACTTAGCCTATGTCCAGAGCAAAAAGGTTAGGTTTTTTTTTTAATAATGTCGTTATTTTATAGTTATAAAGAAACAAAAAATAATTGCCATCTGTTTACAATTTGACACATGAATACATTCCTTACTACCACCAATTTTAGTTATAAAAGTTGTATACATTTACACATTCAGTTTATAATATGGATATTTCAAAAGAGGAACGTCTTGTTCAATCAGGGGATAGTTTTATGGAAAGAGATGTAGGAAAGAGCTGAAGAATAAGAGCTATGCATTTAAGCGTGATTTATCATCTGCAAGTTATCCCTAAGAAAGCAGAGCCAGAAGAAAAAAATGATGCAAATAAAGTGAATAAAGATATATCTTATGGATCTTGGAAGATCTCTACTGACCACCATGATGATGTTAATTACTTTCCAATGTAAACTACAGCGAATGAAGTCGTTCCTAGTACACTCATTACGAGCTTCAGAAAATCACAAGCATGTGAGCACAACTAAAATGGAAACTCCTATGTTCAAGATAAAAACAATAAGATGTTCTACTGGTATGCCAGGAATAACTCTCTGGCTTAGGAAACTAGAGCCATATTATATACACTTATCTCTCAGTCCACTTTTTAGTTTATGTATGACCTGCTCACAGCTCAACAGCCTCACTTCTCACCTTCATTTTCACCTCTGGCATAACGTGTAAACAGCTTTCCCAATGCATCACTCGGTCTCCATGGTATTCATCCCATTATTTCAACATCCTTAGGAAAACAAGTACTACTAGGGTAAAATTTTAGTTCACTGTCTGCTATTCCTAATCTTCTACATCTGCTTAAAACTGTAACCTTTCAAAAATTAGACTCGTTCTGGTAGCTCCCCCTTATTAACTTGAGATTACGGCTTAGACTCTCCTATGTAATAATTATTTCAAATGGACAACGGCAGTTTGGGTTTGTCTTCCTTGCCCTACCACAGAGCTGAGAATTCTACCATAGACTTAGGTCATCATTTTTTTCTGAATCTGTGGTAGGTGTGAATCATCATTTCGTAGATGAAGTACTTGCTGTAAAACATAGTTGGAACTTGTCTAATAAACACAGTCAACATTTTTAGCAAAGCTAAGGTTAGAATAAAAGCCTCACAAATCCAATATATATATTTTTTAAGGTATCTCTCCTTATGGAAAGCTTATGTTGTAAAAATGAAAATGGACCCAGGACACCCAAACCTGTGTTTGCAATGCTTAGAGAACTAACAAATTATTTACTTTTGATGATTTCTCTAGACCACACATTTCATGTGGCTGACATGCATGTGAACACAACTTCAATGCAGACTCTCATTTTCAACATGAAAACAGTAAAATATTCTACTGACATGCTAGGAAAATCTCTTTGTCTTAGGAAATTCTTCCAGAGACATATCACGCACTTACCTTTGGTCCACTTTTTAGATCAACGGTTTGTATTTGTGTGTTATTCATCATGATAACACCAGTATAGTGTGGTCCCTTGAACCTAGAAAGCATTTGAATTAATGTTGGAAATGTTAATAAAATCATCAGGTATACTCTTTCAAGAAATCCAATTTATTCCTGGCTTATTTTTCTCCTACTTAATAAAGTTGTAAAAAGAATAGCTTCTGGAATCAGGCTCTGTACCCCTATTAAGCTACCTCTTTTTTGCTCAGTTTCCACAGCTGAAAAATGGTATAACAACACCACCTAACTCACAGAATTTTTATGAGAACTAAATGAAAAAATTCACATTAGTCTTTTATATTGGCACTGGACACACTTTAACCACTCAGTAACTGTTCATCATTACAGGATTTTCCATTTGATACTGGTAAAGAGCTGGAGTCTTTTTAAACTCATGATAAACATACTGATCCTAAAGTGATAGAAAGGGCATAAATTAGACTGGAGAATATCACAAAAAGATGAATTCATCATAATACTAGTAAAAGGCCTTTCTATTATTTCTTTAAAAATCCTCATAACATTGTCTAATATGCACTCCCTCCTAATAAAGACCTTACTAGGTAAATGAAGGTTTCTATTATTCTGTTCTTTTGTCCCAAGACAGGAAAATAAAGATATGCCATATTTCTAAGTAGCACAATCTCTAGTGAAACATCTAAAATTCAAGTCCTCTAAACCACATAGCAGACCAGGCTAGATAACAAATTCAATTAATACCACTGAATAGAATCGCTATATACTTCTTACCATGTACCTCTTGCATTTTGCTTTCTTTTCTCCTGCTTTGCTCTCTCCTTTCAATTTCACCTGGTCTTCTATTATAATTGAACTTGGGAGTTTTATTTTTGTCAGTGGTGGTGACAGTGGTGGGAGTGGTGGGCTTTGGAACAACTGCATTTTCTTTCCTCACCATCTTTTTACTTTACTCTGTCCTTGAGCTAAGAAATAAAAGTGCCACTAATATACAAGAGCCTTGCTTTGTTAGCAGAATTTGGGATTTTAATTGTATGACCTCTATAACCATTTGTTCAACTAAAGTTTTCTTTAAAGAATCATTTAGAAGCAAGCCAATATTTTCAGACATTCTCTGGTGACTGGCAGCATTTGCCATCCATCTTTAAACAGGTAATTCCCCTGTCAAAGGCCTAGTCTCGCAGATAATTATGTACAGTGCAGCATTATTTATTTTCTCCAACAATACATTGGAATCATACCAGATAAATCATATGCTATGGTAAAATGCTGGCGAGCTATAAGAGCATGAGGCTTTAGGGTGGCATACCCTGGGAATCAAAAGTACTTATGAGTCGACACATTTATCTCACTTGTTCAGGAGATGACACTGAGTTCAGAAGATGAAGAGTAGCATCATAACATTACAAATGATAAAGATACATTCTCTTCCATTGAGATTTCCTCATGAGGAGGATGTTCTCTTAGAGAGATTTGTACTGCTCTCTTAATGCAAGTAGTTATATAGTTAAGAAATAACTTAGGTTGGGGCACATGGGTGACTGTTGGTTTAGCATCTGACTCCTGATTTCAGCTCAGGTCATGATCTCACTGCTGTTGAGATCAAGCCCTGCCTAGGCTGACTACTGAGCATGGAGCCTGCTTGGCACTCTCTCTCTCTCTTCCTCTCTCTCTCTACCTCCCCAGCTCATGTTCACTCCCTCTCTCCCTCATAATAAATAAACATACATACATACATAAATAAATAAATAACCTAGGTTATTTTCCAGACAATCCTTCTGAACATGTTAAATATAACACACACACACACACACACACACACACACGCACATTAATTCTCAAACCACCAGGGTGGCTCAGTTAAATATCATGTTCTAGATAACATTGGTATCAAGGAATCATGTGGAAGAGAATTTTCTTCTCCTCAAAAGATGGGTTGGGAGGCTGCTTTTGAAATATGTTTTAGAAATAACTTTTTATGCCATGAGATACATTCACGTTAGATGCAGTAAGTAGGCTACAAGCTTGATTTCTAATCACTGCACCATTATCTTAATTATGTATGTAAATCATACATACACAAAAAAGAATAAAAGGAAATAAAACGTTCTTTTTGGATAATGACATTGACTATTGATGACTTTTTTTTCTTTTTACTTTTCTATATTTCCAAATTTTCTAGGGTGAGTTTTCATTATTTGCATATTTGAGAAAATAAAACTAATGTGTCTAAAAATATTTTAAACGTTAAAACATAGCATCTAAAATTTCAAAATATAACACATTCCTACTACTTCTTTGTTAACTTATTACTGATTTTTTTACTATTCTTTTCTCTTTAATTTGTACTATTGCTCCATATAATGAACTCCAAAGTCCTATTGTACTGAAATTAGTTAATTAATATGCTTTCTCTTAAAGAAATTAATAGCTAATAATAGTAACACTAATATATAATATAAAATAAGAGTCAGACCATCTGGGATGAAGAGAACCTCAGCTCTAATATTTGCTAATAGGTGGACCCTCAGCCTCTGTGTGTTTTATCTTCCTCACATATTAAAGAGAGATATTAACAGAATCCATCTCACAGATTATTGTAAGATTAAATGGGCTGTTCTATGTAAACATTTAAGACAGTATCTCATACATAGCAAGTGCTATGTGAGTATCTGTATTCTTCCCAAATTTGGATGGGCCTATCTGCATTGGCATGAAAATTGTATGAATACTCATTTCCTCTTGATGACTCTCTAATACTTCTAGTAAGTTCCATAATGGCATAGAATTCTCTAGTCTCATTCACTATTAAGTCCCAACTCCTACCATGTTTGAGACTTGGAAGGTATTCTATAAATATTTCTTAAATGAATAATTTTATAGTAGATATTATAATCCTAAATCCTTGTCTAAAATTAAATCTGATATTTGAATGTAGTCTGTTATCTGAAAGCTATCTAGTTTCAAGACTACCCCTTTCCTTACTAAGAACAATTAGAAAATGTTTCAGCAGAACTGTTTTCGTGGGCTCTTACACTATTGTTTATACATTTCAAGTGATATTATGTTGTCACTTAATGACCTCACATTCTTTCATGATATAAAGCTTATGTTGAATCTAGGAAAGAGTTATGTTTTCTGAATGAAATTGACATGTGTTTCCCATCTGAGTTCTCTCTGCGTTGCTTTCAAAGTGCATGAAGGACAGTTGAAATCTCTCCATGCCACAGGAAACACTCCATGCTGAGAAGTTCCTCTGGCCACGTCCCCTGACCATGAGTCATACTTAGTCAGAACATTGCTTGAGAATAACTTTACAAGGCATTAAAAGTACACAAGACTGGCCCAAATGGTCTGGAATTACAAATGCTTCCAAAAATCCATGGTTCTGTTGTTTTATTCCATGTGCTTGATGTTCAGGGGCACATGAGGGATACATATTGTTTCTTTTTTCTTGCAGAGATAATTTATAACTCAGGATGATAATACATTTGAATCTCAAATTTGCCTGTTAATCAAACTTAATACGTCTTATTCAACATTATTTTCAGAGTATTAAGTGTATTATGAAAAAGAGTGTGGTATTTTAACCCTTGGATCAAGTTCAGACTGTTGAGATCTTTTCAGTTCTGATTTAGTACAATTACAGGATGTGGGAGGGCGTTTCAAAAACACTCAAGTGGTTCTATAAGCCTGAGACTAGAAAGGAATCACAAAATCATTTTTCATCTTGTCAGTTGCCGACATCATGCTTAAAGAATTCTTACAGCAAAACAAATGCCTATTTAGAGTATTAGCCATTCTATTCCCTGGTATCAAATCAAAGCAGTAGTTTCTACAAAGAATGTTTGAAAATGAGCAATCATCACTTAAAAAATATATACATATGTAAAATTCATTATTACTCAAGATGCTCATAGCTCCCCAAGATAGACTACATACATTTAAGAACCCCACACACGCTGGGCCAAAAAAGGCATTAATCCAGGCCTAAACAATGCTAAGATTATAAAGATATCATCTGGCTTTTATCTAGCATAAAAGCAAGTTGTGAATCTAAGTAGAGCAATTTTGGTATCTTATTGCTGATTTTCAGATATTCTGAGGAAAAGCCATGAGATTTCGTGGCAGATGAGCCTTTATTTTCACATCTCATCCAGTATTTTTTCAGCTTTCACTGCACTTCAGGATTAGCTGGGAAGCCCTTAGAAATCCTTGTACCTAGCTCAAACCCCAAGCCAGTTAAATCAAACATACTAGCAGTGGGACCCCAGGCTAGTCTTCCAAGTTCTCCTATAAAAAGCCAAGGTTAAGAATGACTGCTTCCAGGGCACCTGGGTGGCTCAGTCGGTTTAACACCTGACTTCGGCTCAGGTCATGATCTCGCGGTTCAGGGGTTGGAGCCCCGCGTCGGGCTCTGTGCTGACAGCTAGCTCAGAGCCTGGAGCCTGTTTCAGATTCTGTGTCTCTCTCTCCCTCTCTCTCTGACCCTCCCCTGCTCATGCTGTCTCTCTGCTGTCTGCTCATGAGAGAGAAATAAATTTCTCAGACAGAGAAATAAATAAAACATTAAAAAAATAAATAAAACATTAAACAAAATTAAAGACTGACTGCTCTAGTTGTATTTTGCTGGTCTGGGTGTGTTGGAAAGGGGTAGGTGGCTAAAGCCAGAGTTTACTATTAATGTAGACTGGCCCTGTCCTAAGTGCTTCCTTGTAGTAATGTTTAATCCACCCAAATGGGTAGAAACTATTATTATCAGTATCATCGTACAGATGAAGAAACTGCAAAAGAAGGAGGTCATACAACTAGAAATGGTGAAATGGGGATTCAAATCCAGGTATTTGATTATGCAGTGATACTTAATTATTTTGAAGTTCATATAAAATACCAAGAATACTGTCAAAATACTTGGAATCTCTAAATGTTTCATGCAATAAACAAGGAGATGCATTCTATCAATAAACACCTGATTATGAGCTACTGCTCGCACAGGCTGGAATTAAGCATGAAATAAATAAATAAATAAATAAGGCTGCCCCCCATAGTATCCTGGACAAACTGTTAATAGTAACTGAATTCATAGATAAAGTGAACTGAAGATGACAAAAATTCTGTTTCTACTGACTAATGTCTGGTTTCCAAGAGGTCAGAGAAGTAGAATCATAGCCACTGTGACTCTAGCAATATTGAACCAAACTATAATCATGCTATTCACGTATATTCAGCACCCGGATTGAACAATGCTGAAGGAACAGGACTCTCAAGAACTGAGAACTGATCCCTGTATGTAATTCACATTCTTTTTAATCCTCTAGAAATGGAGTACTGTTTAAGACATACCTTCTGTAGGGGTATCCCCAGGGGCAAGACAGCTACAATTAAAATGACTTCACTTATGTGCAGTATAAGTAACACATTTCTCCACATCCTACATACCAATGTTGACTTTTTGCCTTCAAAAAGGAAAGACATCTGAGGAACATTGAAGATTTAAACCACATTTTACTCCACTGTTTATATGAGGAGTATTTCCTACCCTTAAGAGATTCTTATAGGTTGAAAAGCCGCAGTTTGAAGATATGAAATACATTTCCCCTTTTCTCCTGAGATGAACAAACCAATTTAGACCAAATCTGAATTAAAATGGTCTTATATAAGTAAATGTCAGAAAATTAACAGATATGAGTTTAGACAAACTAATACAAGTGTTCTTTCAGGGCCATTAAAGAGTTAATGCTGCCTTCAAAAACATTCACCATCCCCTGATAAATCTACAATGAGATCTTCATTTATTTAGCTGTTTTACTTTTTCAAACTATTTACGAAGGGGTTATATGCCATTCTTAGTGATTTAGAGTTCAGTATGAATTAGTCATTTAAGGGTAAGATTTTCTATGGTTTTAGGAAAGAGAACATGTAGGTCCTAAGGCCTGAAAAGGGTGGGGAGAGGAGCTGATATCCTGATGGGAGAAAGAGAAAGTGTGCACAGTCTGATGGGGAAGGCAAACACAAACTATTTCACAAGTTCATCTTGGAACCACTTTTAATAAGAAAGCAGGAGAGATCTGCGACGGGAAACAAGAAAAAATTTATTTTCTTTTGTTCCTTGAGAATACACATTTCCCAAGGCTAATTAAGACTATGACTTTTAGTGGCGCCTGGGTGGCTCAGACAGTTAAGCATCTGACTTAGGCTCAGGCCATCATCTCACAGTTTGTGAGTTCAAGCTCCGTGTCAGGCTCTGTGCTGACAGCTCATAGCCTGGTGCTTGCTTTAGATTCTGTGTCTCCCTCTCTCTCTGCCTCTCCGTGGCGCTCTCTCTGTCTCTCAGAAATAAATAAACATTAAAAAATTTTTTTAAAAGGACTATAATTTTTATAGTGTACAAAGAGGGTAAAGATATTTTAATTGTAAGTAACTCATTTAGCACTGAATTACTTATGAAAACAAGTCATTGAAATCCTTTATTAAGAAAAGAGAAGAAAAAAAAGAGGAAAAGAAGAATGTACATCATCATCACCATCATCATCATGCTCATCATCAATAACTTGACTCAATAAATCACTAGAGAGATTAGGTGATTCATGAAGTTTGGCCAAATGACTTTGAGACTGATTGCAAACAGTAACTATGTTGGCAGGAATTTAAAAAGCCACTGAACTGATCATATTGAAGTGCAGAGGGACCACATAACAAAATATATAAAGATTCAACCATGCATGGTAATTAGATTTAATAAATAAGGTTTAGGGACACCTGAGTGGCTCAGTCGATTGTGCATCCAACTTTAGCTCAGGTCATGATCTCATGGTTCTTGAGCTCCAGCCCCACATTGGACTTTCTGCTGTGAGCATAGAGCCCACTTCAGATCTGCTGTCTCCCTCTCTTTGAGCTTCCTCTACTCATACTTTCTCTCTCAAAAATAAATAAACATTTTTTAAAAAAAGAAAAGTTTAAGAAGAAAAGAATAAACAGAAAATCATAATGATGTCCCAATGATAGAAATATTGAAGTAATATGAAGACACATTATGCATAGTATAAAGGTAACTTAAATAACCTTATGCTTAAGGAAGATACCACTGATTCTCATAGCTGTACTGATCCAGAAAGCAATGCATCATACTCCTGCCTTCACTCTCATTTATGAAATTTAGGTTCATGTCTCCCTAAAGAGATGGAAATAAGGAAGAGAAAGAGAAGTGAGAATTATAACCCTCACAGATTTTAAAAAATGAATTTATAGCAATAAATATGAGGAGGAAGATAATGTCAACTCTAGAAACTAAATATATCATTCTCTTTTTAAAAATTTTTAAATGTTTATTTCTTTTTAAGAGAGAGAGAGATAGAGAGCATGAGCGGGAGAGGGGCAGAGAGAGAGGGAGACACACTCTGAAACAGGACCCAGGTTCCCAGCTCCCAGTTCCCAGCACGGAGCCTGACGCGGGGCTTAAACTCGGACTCAACAACCGTGAGATCATGGCCTGAGCTGAAGCCGGATGCTCAACCGACTGAGCCACGGAGGCCCCCCCTAAATGTACCACTCTTTTTTTAATTTTTAAAAATGCTTTATTTATTTCTGAGAGAGTGAGACAGCATGAACAGGGGAGGGCCAGAGAGAGAGGGAGGCACAGAATCTGAAACAGGCTCCAGGATCTGAGCTAGCTGTCAGCACAGAGCCGGATGCGGGGTTCGAACCCATGGACCGCGAGATCATGACCTGAGCTGAAGTTGAACGCTTAACCGACTGAGCCACCCAGGCGCCCCCTAAATGTACCAATCTTAACACAGTAAGTGTAATGTGACAATAAATGAAACCTTCCCATTCACTGAGAAAAATTCTAAAAAAATAAATTTGAGAAAGGCTGAAAAAATCATCATGTCAGTTCCTTGTGCTATGAAACAAATCTTCCTAAAACTTTGTGGCATAAAACAATAACAGTGCTTGCATTTCCCATGATTCTTATTTGTCGGGAATCCACAAGCCGCGTTGCTGGGCAGATGTGCTTCAGAGTCTCTCATGAGGCTCTAGTCAAAGAGGAGCAGCTGGTGGCTGGCCAACCATCTCTCTCTGTAGCTTCTTCACAGGGTACAGTTTGGACTTCCTTACAGCAAGGTGACCTCAAGGCAGTGGAGTTACTCACATTAAGTTCAGAACTCCAAAGCAATCGTTTCAGTGAGCAAGACGGAAGCTGAATTTCCTTTTTTGATCTGGCCTTGGAAGTCACCTAACAACACTTCTGTCAAACTTTTTAGACAAAACAGCCTCAGAAGTCTTCTCTGTTTCAGAGTTCATGGGCTATAAATCTAATCTCTCTATGGAAGGAGTATGAAAGACATTGTCAGAAAATCATGCGGGATGGGAGATACCACGGAGATCATCTTTGGAAAGGAGATCATATCTGGAAAGTACGATCTGTCACGGCAGTGTTTCCCATGCCACGTGACCTTCGGACACTATGTCTTTCATATTTCTTCCATTGAAAAATTAGCTTTATGTCCCATGCTAACTTATTTTTTACTAGATGCTAGCAACAATAAAGACAATAATATAATAAAATAGCAAATTATCTCAGGTAATCCTATCATCACTCCCATTTATAGTTTCAATAATGGAACGTCACAAAGTCTACTTAGCATGTTCAAAGTCACACTCCAAATCGCTAATAAAACCCGTTTATCACTGAATTCTTGTTTATTATAAAGGCTTCTTCTCAAAAACACCTTTAAGTGGAAGTTCAACTGTAGACCCACCAAAAATGATGGGGAAAGGTGCCGGTTAGCGCCACAAGGGACTTGCCGGGTCTGCAAAAATCAGACTTTTGACTGGTCCATCAGTACTGTTCTACAAAATATTATTTAATTTTGTCCATTTCACCTTCCCCTACCACATCAGTTGTTATGATTATATTTAATGTTAGTTAATCTAAGTGTCAGTTTTCTCACTCCTAACAGACATCCAAGACTCCAAAAGAAAATACTGTCTGGTATGAATTCTCTCAAATTCCCTTCCCTCCACGTCAAGTTTATCTTGAACCATGTAACTCTTTCCACTCGATTCCTACTTCTACTCAAAGCTAACCCCTTCCCCTGTACTTTGGATCCCCTCCCTTCCTGTCTCTTCTGAGAATTTTGTCTTAATTATGTCCATTTATTTTACCTTCTACCTCCCTTCTTTATGAGATTTTTTTCTTCCTTTTAAAAACAAGTTCAAATTCCTTATTCTAGAAAAAATAATCCTACCCTAGTTTCTTCCCGTCTCATTTATGCTGCTTCCCCTTCCAGGTTTCCTTGCAGGTCCAAACTGCTTGTCACAGTGCTTTACACAGCATGAACTCACTTTATTATCTGCTACTCATTCTATGACTCATTTTGGTCTGGTTTCAACCACTCATTTCCTTCAAGCTATTCTTTCAAATGACCCAGCTCTTTAATACAATTTTATGACTAGAGATATGACAGTTGCATTGCATCTTTTTAAACATCCTTCTCATAGCATTTATCCCAGGGTCAGTATTTGCCAGGGATAAAGATTTTACTTGAATTTCATCAGCTCCTCGTTAAAATCATGTTTTCCCTTTCCTTTGTGTGTACACCGAGAGTAGGAAGTGCTGGATCATATACTAGTTCTATTTTTAATTTCTTGACCAGCCTCCATACTGTTTTCCATAGTGGCTTCACCAGTATACATTTCCAATAGTTTACAAGGATTCCTTTTTCTTCACATCCTTGCCAGCATTTGTTACATCTTGTCATTTTGATGATAGTCATGCTAACAGATGTGAAGTGATATATCATTTTGGTTTTAATATCCATTTCCACAATGATTGATGATGTTGAGTATAGCTATTGGTTATTTGTATGGCTTATTTGAAAAAATGTCTATTTAGGGTTTTTTTACCCATTTTTTAGTTACACTATTTAGTTTGTTTTGTTTTGTTGCTGTTGAGTTGTAGGGGTTCCTTGTATATTTTGGATGTTAACCCCTCATCAGATATGTGGTTTGTAAATATTTTCTACCATTTCATTGGTTGCCTTTCATTTTACTGATAGTTTCCTTGGTGTAAAAGCTTTTTACCTTAATATAGTCTACTCGTTTATTTTTTTGTTGTAAAATCCAAAAAAATAAAATAAAATGAAATTAGTAGGACCAATGACAGGGAACTTAAGCCCCCACTTTTTTTTTTTTGAGTTTTATAGTTTCACGTCTCACATTCAAGTTTTTAATCCATTTTGAGTTCATTCTTGTTTACGGTGTAAGGTAGTGGTCCAGTTTTATGCTTTGGCATGTGGCTGTCCAGTTTTCCCAACACCATTTATTGAAGAGACTATCATTACCCCATTGTATTTTCTTGGCTCCTTTGTCAAAAATTAATTGAGGATATATACATAAGTTATACCTGGCCTCTCTATTTTGTTCCATTGATCTATATTTGTCTGTTTTTAAACCAGGGCCATACTGCTTTAGTTAATATAGCTTTCTAATATGGTTTGAAATCCTGAAGTGTGATGTCTTCTGTTTTGTTCTTTCTCGAGATTTTTTTTTTGCTACTTAGGATCTTTTGTAGTTCTGTATAAATTTTAGGATTGTTTTTTTCCATTTTGGGGTATATGCCCAAGTGAAATAAAATCATTAAATCATTATCTTATAAAGAGATTTACTGTCTTATGCTCATAGAGCATTATTTACAATAGTTAAGGTATGAAAACAACCCTAATTTATCAATGGGCCTCATGGATGAATGAATGTGGAGGGTATTTTCTTAAGTGTAATAAGCCAGACAAAGAAAAAACATATACCTCATTATTTATATGGGATCCAAAAAAAAAAAAATAGAACTCATAGAAAAAGAAAGTAGCAAAGTGGTTTCGAGGGACTGAGGGGGTGGCAGAAATAAGCAAAGGTAGGTCAAAGGGTAAACTTTCAGGTATAAGATGAATGAGGTCTGGGGATCTAGTGTATAATATGATGATTATAGCTGATAACTCTGTATTTTATAATTGAATTTTGCTAGCAAAGTAGAAATTAAATGTTCTCACAAAGAAGGAAGGCAGCAAGGATGAAAAGAAGGAAGGAAGGGAAGAAAGAAAATGAAGGAAACAGGTACCTATTTGAGATGATGATCTGCTAATTAACTCAATGGGAGGAATCCTTTCACGATGTATAAATGTTTCAAATCATCATCTTCAACATTTTAAATATCTTACAATCAATTATACCTTAATAAAGAAAAAATAGCCTCATGATTGCAGTATAATACAAGCTACAAGAGTCAGGACAAAAATGTTTTCATTTCTCTACTTCACTCTCAAGCCTACATGGCTCTCAGAGCACATGTTTTACTTATAATTAATATCCAGATGCTTCTCATGGTTAAGTGCTTATCCTTTGAAGTCCAGCATGGCAAGCTCCACCAAAAAGTTAGGAACACTAAGAAAGGGTATAACAACATATTTTATCATTAATGTCCTCACAGTAGGGCTGGCCCCTTTCACTCTGATCAGCTGCCATAACAAAATACATAGAATGAGAAAATTAAAGAACAGAAATTTAGGAGAGCCTGAGTGGCTCAGTTTCTTAAGCATGTGACTTTCGCTCAGGTCATGATCTCATTGTTCATGAGTTCTAGCTTGGCATCAAGCTCTATGCTGATTGCTCAGAGACTAGAGCCTGCTTCGGATTCTGTATCTCCTGCTCTCTCTGACCCTCCCCTGCTCATGCTCTGTCTCTCTCACCCTCAAAAAAATTTATTTAAGAAAAAAGAACAGAAATTTATTTCTCACAATGCTGGAGGCTGGAAAGTCCAAGATCAGGAAGCTAGCAGATTTGGTCTCAGCTGAGAGCTCTATTCTTAGCATACAGGCACTGTGTCCTCAGTGTGTGCATACAAAGAGTGAATAATTTCTCTTTTTTCTTCTTCTTAAACGGCCACAAGAATCCTATCACAAGAATCCAACATTTATGACCTAATCTAACCCTAATTACCTCCCAAAAACTTCACATCTCCACATACCATAGCATTGGGAATTAGTGTTTTAATATGTGAATTTGAGGAGGATTCAAACTTTCAATAATAGCCACCCTGTGGTTGGTTCCAAAATTACCAAACTAACAACTGATTTCAAGATTACAGTTCAGTTCAGAATTATGAACTTCCTCATGAGCTCTGAGTGTGATAAGAGCCACAAATTATAATTTCTTGTTTCAAGGTTAATGTCAGGCTTGTGGTAGCCATCTACATTCTTCTTCATACATGAATAAGTCTCTGGGATTTTCACAATCTTGGGTCATGATGAATCTTTATTAGCCTTTAGTATTCTTGTTGATTCCAACTTAGGACATATTGGAGAATAGCAGCCAAAGAGGTAGATGATTAGGAAAATACAGTGGATTGAACATACGTATTTAAATTGAGCCCTTCCTGGGGCACCTGGGTGGCTCCTTTGGTTAAGCATCCAACTTCAGCTCAGGTCTTGATCTCATGGCTCATGAGTTCAAGCCCCACACTGAGTTTTGTGTTGATAGCTCAGAGCCTGGAGCCTGCTTTAGATTCTGTCTCCTTCTCTCTCTGCCCCTCTCCCACTTGTGATCTCTCTCTCTCTCTCAAATATAAATAAACATTAAAACATTTTTAAAAGATCTAATTTTAGCTCATCCTAACATTACACCAAAACTACAATTAAAAGACTTTTTTAAAAAAATGAACACACCAGTAGCTAGATAGATCAATGAACCAAAATAAAGACCCTCGAAATAAACCCAGTTATATGGTCAATTAATCTATGACAAAAGTGGTATGAATAGACAATGGACAGGGGTGCCTGGGTGGCTCAGTTGGTTAAGCATCTGACTCTTGATTTCGGTGTAGGTCATGATTTCACAGTTACGTGGGTTTGAGCCCCACGTAGTGCTCTATGCTGACAGAGCAGAGCTTCCTTGGGATTCTCTCCTTTCTCTCTGCCCCACCCTCTCTTTCTCTCAAAATAACTAACTAACTAAATAAATAAATAAATAAATAAATAAATAAATANCCACCCTCTCTTTCTCTCAAAATAACTAACTAACTGACTAAATAAATAAATAAATAAATAAATAAATAAATATTTTTTAAAAAGACTGTTCAATGGGAAAAGACAGTCTTTTCAATAATTGGTACTGGGAAAACTGGACAGATAAAAGAATGAATCTAAACCACTTTTTTATACCACAAACAAAAATAAATTCAGAATGGATTAAAGATCTAAATATAAGACCTGGAACCATAAGAATCCTAGAGGAGTAACCTCTTTGACATCTGTCATAGCAACTTCTTTCTAGATATGTCTTCTGAGACAAAGGGGAAAAAAACCAAAAATAAACAATTGGGGTTACATCAAAATTAAAAGCTTTTGCACAGGCAAGGAAACTATCAACAAAAGAAAAGGGCAACCTACTGAATGTGACAAGATATTTGCAAATGATATATCCAATAAAGGGTTAATGTCCAAAGTATATAAACAACTTAGACAACTCAACACTAAAAAAGAAAATATGATTAAAATATCAGCAGGGGACCTGAATAGACATTTTTCCAAAGAAGACGTACAGATGGCCAAAGACACATGAAAACAGCTCAACATCACTAATCATCATGGAAATACAAATCAAAATCATCATGAAATATCACCTTACACCAGTTAGAATAGCTAACATAAAAATGACAAGAAGTAACAAGTGTTGGCAAGGATGTGGGAAAAAAGAAACATTCATGTACAGTTGGTGGGAATGTAAATTGGTGTAGCTACTGTGGATAACAGTACTGAGGTTCCTTAAAAAACTAAAAATAGAAATGCCATATGATGCAATAGTTTCACTACTGGGTATTTACTCAAAGAAAATGAAAGCACTATTTCAAAAACCTCTATGCACCTCTGTGTTTATTGCAAAATTATTTACAATAGCCAATATATGAAAACAACCTAAATGTCCATCAATAGACATATGGATAAGGAAAATACACACACATACACACATGAGTGTTATGTAACCATAAAAAAAAGATGAGATTGAGCCATTGGAGACAACAACGATGGACTTAGAGGGTATTATGCTGAGTGAAATAAATCTGACTAAGGAAAACAAATACCATAGATTTCACTTAGAAGTAGAATCTAAAACAAAACAAAAAAAACAAGAAATGAACAAAATGAACCAACTAATGAAAAGCAGAATCACAGTTATAAATACAGAAACAAACTAATAGTTACCGGGGGAGAGGAGAAAAAAGGTTGGATAAAATGGGTGAAGGAGACAGGGAGAGACAGGCTTTCAGTAATGGAATGAATAAGTCATGAGAATAAAAGACACAGCATAAAGAACACAGTAAGTGATATTTTAATTGTGATATAATGAGACAGATGGTAACCACACTTCACGGTGAGCGTAGCATAATGTATAAACTCATCAAATCACTAAGTTGTACACTTGAAACTAACATAACATTGTGTGTCAACCAAACTCAAAAAATGCATAAAACAAAGCATGTGGACAAGAGAATATATTAAGAATACCTTTTTTGGGAGTGCCTGGGTGGCTCAGTCGGGTAAGTGTCCCTCTCTGGATTTTGGCTCAGGTTGTGATCTAAGGTTTCATAAGATGGAACCCTACATCAAACTCTGAGCTGAAAACTTGCAGCTTCCTTGGGATTCTCTCTCTGCCTCTCTTTCTCTCTCTGCCCTTCCCCTACTTTCTCTCTCTTTCTCAAAATAAATAAATAAACATTAAAAAAAAAAAAAAGAATACCTGTTTTGGAAGCTGGAAGACATGGATCATAGATTTTTACTTAGTATATCCCAGGAAACCCATTGAATCTTTACTCCAAAATCTTCATATGGCCAGGATAATAACAGGACCAAATTCTTTTGTAGCTTGGGATAAGGGAGTACCAAAATAAAGAGATGGTATTTAAAGCTGTTTAATATTTGGTTAGACATTAGATCTTCTTCCCATTCTACCCTAATAAAAGACAATTGGTCCCCAAACCCAAGAAGACTAAATGTTTACTAATTGTAAACAAGGAAGAACAGAGAAAATTTGAAATAATCAGTTAGAGGGGATGAGCACATACCAAAATTAGGGGGTTAAGTGAACATGTGAAAACGGAGTGATAAATTCTGAGACCCTATTGTTTTTCCCACTAAGTTTTTATAAAACCGGAAACCCATGCTTCACTCTCCAGGAAACTTCAGTTCACAGAACTTGATCTCATGCTTCTCTAGAGACTCAGAGCATCCCTAGAGGGGAACGGCCTCAAGAAACAGGCATTGAAGTTTCCCCCAAAAAGACCCAGGCAGGTGGCACAACAATTCTGTGTTTGAAAGAAGAATGGCTTGGTGTCTCTGGATCATATAACTGAATCTTAATTATGATTCTAAGTATTCCTTAAGTTACCTAGATCCTTCTTAGATAGGAAAAGAGTGGAATCAAAAGTAACTAAACTAAGGTTTCTTGTGTAACATGAAAGCAGGGAGTGTATAAGAAATATGAATCCTCACAGAAGGAATCTCATTTGGGACCTGTGGTCCACAGATCATGCTGCAGAAGAGATACAGTTTGTGACTAAGTGATGAGGACTGAAAGACAGCAGCTGATAAAATGTATATAGACTGCTATTCCAGAGACCAGTCAGGACTTGACAATGCTGGATTTCAAAATAGGAAAGGAAGTTTCAAGGTCTCATTTCCATGCACGGCAACAAACCACCTTGTCCCCACAAGGCCTAGGCTTTTTTCCAGGAGTCTCATAACAAACAATGCTTAATTCCCTGGTGGAAGAGCTAAGGAAAAAGAAGGACATTTCCTCCTTCATTCCAGCTAGTCTATTAATCCTCTCTCGGGCTAGGAATTTGTAGTTCTATATTTATATCATAAATTGAGACCTGTTCAGATGCATATGGAGCTCGGCATGATGTGATAGTTCAGCACATGACCCAATTTACCGGTTCTGAGGGGCAAGCCAGGAAGACTTTGGACTTGGCATTAAATCATCTCTTCAGAGATGTAGTAGATGGGGGTGCAGAGAATCAACTGGGAGGTACACCAATCCAGCATTCAAAGAATGATAGACAAAAGATAAGCCATCAATAGTAATTCATCACCACACAAAGAGATCACAGAAAATGAGTTTCCAGCTATGTCAAGGCTAACATTTAGAATGAGCTAACACTTGGAATGGAAGTTTTACAAAGATGAAGAAGTTTTACTTGAACTATTATCTGAAAAGGAAAATTGGAGGCCTAACTCAAATTCTAAAGGGTGGATTATATATCAGACTCTGAAAATGACAAACTAAACATAAGCAGATTGAAGAACAAAGAATCAGAGAAGCAATCAATCGTGAATTTCAAATACTTGAATATTTGTTTCTATAAAAGAAGAATTAGAATTATTTCTGAGTTCTCATATTTTTATAATCGGGCATAACCCGCTGAATCTGTGCTGTGATCAGTCCATAAGGCAGGATGGATCCCACTCCAGTTTTGGTTCAGATGTAGAGATGGCGCATGATTACACACACACTAAGAGTGCATGGAAAGGTTCAATGATCACATAATGAGGTTTTCTGAAGAGAGCAGTGCAGGTCTGAACATGACTTGAGAGATTTGATTTTTACTGTTGTGAAGCTATTGGGCTGGGGTGAGGAGTCCCGCAGGTGGACCAAGACTTGTGTGGTTCAAACTTTCTGCTGGTGTCAAAGAAGGAAATAAACTGGATTTTCTCAAAAGCTTGCCCAGATGTAGGACAAAAGGGGAAAGGGCATGATGGGGCTTGAAAGCTTTCAACAGTCAAACAAATGTCAATAATGCAGTCTGATTCTATTATAATCCAGTATAATGAATCTTGAAATACCAGAAGTAATACTTAGGAATGAAAATCTTATTTTTGCAGATTGTAAATGCTCTTCTTGACAGTCTATGACTATACCCTTGCATGGTATATAAGACACCTTAGAAATATCGAATTATTTCAATTCCTAGTTTAAACAAGATTGTCTCAAATGCAGAATTTTAGAGGAATATTAATGTTCTATACAGCATCTGATACAATATTTGTGTTATAGGAGTTAAATAATAACTAAATATTTTTACCACTATTTAAGATCCAAATCAGATAAGTCCACAATGAGTTGGAAGAATAAATAAAGGTGAACTGGGTTTCATTCAAGTAAAACCAATCTGAATTAATTCAAGAAATGCATTTGACCCAAAAATATCTTTTAAAAGGTTTCAAAGTTCTCAGATGTCAGTTTTAAGGGGATAGTTCCATTTCAAGGCCTACTGGATCATAATGTTTTTGGATCACTGCTCATTTTTGCATAAGAGTGCATGTACCTCTGTCTTATAAATGTATTCTTATTGGTCAAAAGCCCAGTATTAAAAAGAACCTGNNNNAAAGCCCTTTATTAAAAAGTACCTGCCAGTCTGCCCACAGTACAGGCTTCTAAGAAAAAAGATATGTCAGAAATAGCACTTATCAATGTTACATAGAGGAAAGTGAATAAACATGCATTTTTACTATTTTTGTCAGTGTATATGTATATAATACATATATTGCTTTAAATTTAAATTATATATGTATATATACATAGTGTATGTCACTTTAAATTTACATATATGTATATATACATAGTCAGTGTATGTCACTTTAAATTTATATTATATATGTATATTATGTATGTATATTATATATGTATATATACATAGTGTATGTCACTGACACAGTCACATACACTGACTATGTATATATACATATATAATTTAAATTTAAAGCTATTTTTGTCAGTGTATATGTATAATATATATATGGCTTTAAATTTAAATGTTATGGGAAAATAAATGTTAGCCTATAACTGTCTGAAGTCCTACAACTGAACATTAGAATGAAAATCCACCATACTACAAAATAGGTGCAGTGGACCCTTGAACAGCACAGGTTTGAACTGCATGGGTCCACGGATCCGCGCATGTTTTTTTGATAAACACCGTATAGTATTATAAGTGATTTTTCTTTTCCTTATGATTTCCTTAATAACGTTTTCCTTTCTCTTGCTTACTTTATTATAAGAATACAGTATATAATACACGTAACATACCTAAATATGTCTTAATAGACTGCTATGTTATTGGTAAGGTTTCCAGTCAACAGTAAGCTATTAGTAGTTAAATTTGGGGGCAGTTCAGAGGCCTGGGTGGCTCAGTCAGTTAAGTGCCTGACTCTTGGTTTTGGCTCAGGTCATGATCTCCTGGTCTGTGACATCCAGCCCCATATCAATCTCTGTGTTGATGGCATGGAGCCTGCCTAGGATTTTCTCTCTCCCTCTTATCTGCCTTTCCCTGGCTTGCAAGTGCTCTCTCTCTCAAACTAGACAAATAAACTTAAAAAACAATTTTTTTTTTCTTTTTAGGTTGGGCGCGGAATCAAAAGTTATGTATGGATTTTCAACCCTGCAAGGATGGGAGCGGGGCGTGCCAGCAGGTCCTTAACCCCCATGTTGTTCAAGGAACAGCTGTACTTAGATCCAGCTAGCAAGATGATTTTCAATATTCCTCAATATTTTCAAGGGGAGGATTAAATCAGGCGTATCTGTGCTACATCCACAAAGCTATCTGGTACACAGCCACCTCACCAATCTTTGTGGTAGATCAAAAATTACTTAGTCAGGGGCGCCTGGGTGGCTCAGTTGGTTAAGCGTCCGACTTTGGCTCAGGTCATGATCTCGAGGTTCGTGGGTTCGAGCCCCACATCATGCTCTGGGCTGACAGCTGGCTCAGAGCCTGGAGCCTGCTTCGGATTCTGTGTCTCCCTCTCTCTCTGTCCTTCCCCTGCTCATGCTGTGTGTGTGTGTCTCTCTCTTTCTCAGAAATAAATAAAAACATTAAACAATTTTTTTTTTAATTACTTAGGCAGAAGAGCCTGACTTTGCTGATCCATCATTCCCGTGTCATCACACATATGGTTCCCAGGTGAGTTAACTGTGTCTACGTGAGACTACCAGACCTCCTCTGAGATCTTGAAGTAATCATTGAGTCCACAGTCTGCTAGTAAAGCACCACTGCTATACGCTGGTATGCTGTAATTTGAGATGGTGCAAGTATTAGGCCTAACATGTCTTTTGCCCGGTATTGTTTTAAATAAACAGAAGAGAAAATTCTCATCACGTTAACACTTTAGTTAAACAGCTCCATAAATAATGCAGATCTCCATTTAATTTTCAATCTATATTTTTAGTAAAATTTACATTTGAAGATTAAACCCTTCTCTGTATATATTTCATTGCAGTAAGCATACCTAGTATTTTTTTGTGATTGCTGCTTATTATTTTTATACTTTTTAAAAAAATTCTCCATTTTCTAAACAATATGGTTACTTAAACTTCGTGAAAGGACGGAGTTTTTCCTTTCCAATTTCACATGCAATGCACATGCTTCAGAATGAGGTTTGGAACTAATCACTGGGAAAGAAGCAAAGAGATGAAAAGTTGGAAGTGTGACTCTCACTGAAACTCTGCATTACAAAACTGAATTCAGCAAAGTGATCATTGGCTCTTTCAATAATTCTGCAAAAGTGATTGGTCAGGCACTAAAAATAAAAGTAAATAATTAGTCTAATAGCTTCTCCCAATATAAAACCCATAGTTAAAATCTTGTCTCATATGTAGTTAGTGAAGAAACTGGAAAAAACCTTAAAATCTAAAGAAAAATGGGGTGACTGGGTTGCTCAGACAGTTGAGTGTCTGACTCTTGATTTCAGCTCAGGTCATGGTCCCAAGGTTGTGGGATCGAGCCCCACATCAAGCTCTGCTCTGAGCATGGAGCCTGCTTAAAATTTTCTCTCTCTCTCTCTCTCTCTGCCCCTCTCACTGCTTGTGCACTCTCTCTTTCTTTTAAACAATTAATTAATTAATTAAATTCTTATAATCCTCTCACCTAGTAGCATTTACCTACCATTAACATGTTAGAGTTTTACTTCCAATAATTTTAGTTTTTATGTGTGTTGTGTTAGAATGTATCCTTAAAAATGATTTGTGATTGTATATAAAGATAAATATGCAAACATAAGTATGCTGCTAGCTTTTATTTTACTTAATGTTATACTCTAATTTTCCATGCTGTTAAATGTTCTTCAAAAATCCTAATTTTACGTAAGTATATAATTTGCCATATTATCAATATGCCACAATTTTTTTAACTTTTTTCCCTATTATTGAACATTAAGTTTGTGTCCGGGAAGAGGGTTGAATGTCTTTGTCATAAACAATATTTCAATGATCGTATGCTGGCATATCAAGATTTGTACTCATCTCTAGGTATTTCCTTTGGATGTAAGAAGTACTTTTCTAGGTCACAGAGTTTTGCCATTACTCGCTTATCTACATTTCTTCACAAATAGATTGCACCAGTTTACAATCCCGTCAGCAGTTCATCGTAATGCCCTTTGCATCACACCCTTACCATCACTGAAATTGCCTTTTAAAGAACTTCTGCAATGTTATACAGGATCATGATACACCATTTCAAAGTTAGGTTATATTTTTTATGATTATAGGCCAGGTATATTTTCTTTCTGTGAATTATATCTCCATGTTCTTTTCATATTTTTTTATATTGTGTTACTAAATTGTTTTTAATTCGTATTTATTTGTAGGAGCACGGTTTTTAAAAACTAGTATTTTTAAGTTCTATGTTAAGTTTCTAAACTCAAGTGAGTCTGCTTCAACTAGGCATCATCAGTAACTCTCCTGTATTTCTAAATAAGCAAAAGAGTAGACGTAGGAAAGAATACATCAAAAGAACATTTCCTGCTTTCTTCTTTCACAGTGACCTCTAGGCATATTTTTTGTATTTGCATCTTTAACTTGAGCAGAATACATACATTTTGTATGAGATCAGGAGTGATCATTTTTCTCTGACATCCCCTTCGTCTTTGTGAGACCCCATTCTGCATAATAGACATGCCCACTTACACAAGCACAATGAAATTTGATAAATTGTAGAAAAGCATTCTTCTGTGGGGAAAGGGTGCCACACATGTCTTCAGAATGTAAGGAATTTGACCCTAAGTAGACAGAGTCACATTTTATATAAATAGTGCTCTGTGGCAGTAACTTTCATCAACTTAAACTATTATGTTCACTTTAGAGGAATAATAAGGCAATTGCGAAATTTTTCATAAACTTTCATTAGAAAGAAGGAAGATGTTCATGAAGCAAGAATTGGTATTGCAACTACAAGTGCAACATTGTGTGAGGAATTCCATGTCCAGAATCTGCCCTCTTGACAACAAGATAGCTTTTGACCTTTGACTTTTAACAAATTGTGGTTTAGTTAAAACACTATCTAGAAATCCTCCAGTTAACAACCACGTTATATTGCAACTAGGTTAAAAAATAGGAGAGAAAGATAATCAAATGTGAAAATCACTTGATCAAAATTATTTCAATTTTGTTAAATGGCATGAGATACTTATATAATACACTATTTTTAAAAATTCACCAGCCAAAGACAGACTGCCACATACATAAAAATAAGGAAGGCCTAAACAATATACTTTGTAAAGTAGATCTGATACCTATATGCTTTTGATGCCTTATGCATCAAAAAGATCATACAGTAGGTCATAAATCTAGACTTCATAAACCTAAAAATGTAGAACTAATACAAAAAGCATCCCCTGATCATAACGTAATGAATTCAGTAATTAATACAGAAATAAGAAACAGAAGTCCATCTATTTAGAAATCATTTTATTTACTTAAATTTTAAAAATTAAAATCTTGTTTATAAATGTTTAGATTGTAGAACTGTAAACCAAAAATTCGAAACATCCAGAAAGTAAACTATGATGGAGATACTATATTTTTCAGATAAACCATGAAAAAAGAAGAAGAAATGAACAAATATAGAAATAAAGACAAAAATGAAGTACTTAAAAAATAAACAAAAAACTGGGAAAAAGCATATTAGAATAAAAAATTAATTTATTTATTAAGATAAAACAAGACAAGTAACAAAAATCAAAAATAGATCAAAATTAGCTATTAGAATCAAGAAAAAAGGAAGCAAGAATTCTCTGTGCACAGAAAGATCACAAGAACATAATAAGCATAGAGATATAATAATTTTAAAATATTAAAAAACTCTCCTAGCTCTAAAAATAACAAATTTAAATCTCAGATGAAATAAGCATTTTCTGGGAATATATAATTTACCAAAGTTGACCATAGAATCGACATAAATCCTTAAAAAAATCAAACTAAAAGTTACATATAAAAGATAATATATGAAATGTAAAAGAGATATTTCCCAAAATAATAAACACTAGGCCTTGACAATTTTACAGAGCATTTTTCTAAATTTTTAAACAAATAAACAATTCTAAACCACATTAAAATATGATTGCAAATTACTCTGATAAAGTGTGAATGACATTGATATTAAAACAAAAAAAAGATTGCAAATAAATAAACAAAAAAGAAATACTGACTATCTTTAATATTTAAGAAAACCTTAAATAAAATAGTAGCAAGCCCATCTAGCCGCACATTATACTGCACCAAGAACGAGTGAGATTTCTTGCAGGCATTAAGAAAATGAGTGAATGCTAGAAAATCTTTTATTATATTTAATTCTCTTTATTGGCCTAACGTGAAAAAAAAATGATTATTTTCCTGGTCACTGAAATGGCATTTGATGAATTCCCTACTGATTTTGTATTTACCAGAAAACCTCAAAAAGTAAAAATCAGTCAAATTTTCACTGACACGTGGGTGTACACATGTGCACACATGCATGTCTCAAGCCCTAAAGGCCGCACACCATATGGGGAAGGGACACTGAAGATGGCAACAAGATGCAAATGCACACCATTACTCTGACAAATGAACAAGGGGCTAGAGGTATTAGCCATTGCAATTATGGTAGAAAATTTATTTTTTATTAGAAGTTTAAAAATGAAATGAAGTTAAAATAACACTCTTTGCAGATTATATAATTGTACCATTGGAAAATCCAAGGCAAATTATAAATGAAACAAAAACAATATAACTACACAGCATGAAACCATAAGGTATTACAGAAATGTGGTTGTATTTTTTGATAAAAGAATAGGGAAGGAAGATCTTTCAAACCATGACTTAAAGTGCAGAAGTCATTAAAGTCAGAATGATAAAATTATTTTTTAAAGATTTTTTAGAGATTTTTTAAAATGCCACTATAAG
>NW_027529554.1:448809-459324 GCF_008692635.1 Crocuta crocuta
ACACAAAAAAAAAAAAAAAAAAAAAAAAGAACTTTGCCGTAGGCAACGTGTTATTTCCCAAATATGCAAATACCTAGAAATCAAAAAGTAAAAAGCCAATAGCTCAGTAGAAAAATGAGCAAAGACATGAACAATTCATTGAAAGTTAAATAAAAATATCCCTCGAGAAATAAAAACTATTCAACCTCATTCATTATAACTGAAATCTTTGTTGAAGTATGATACATTGTTTACCTATCATATAGGTCAAGATCCAAAATGCCCAAACACTCTGTTGGGAGGTTATATGGAAAAAAGCGTTTTCATTCATTCTTGGTAGGAGAACCAAATACCACAACCCTTATTGAGGTCAACTTAACAAAATTTAACAAAATTTAAAACACATTTACCCTTTATCCAGCAGTTTTTCTTACAGGAATTAATCCTCCAGGGACACCTGCTCTGTCTCTGTCTCTCAAAAATAAAGATTAAAAAAAAAAAAAAGTTGGATACTTAACCGGCTGAGCCACCCAGGAGCCCCTTGAGTATTTTTTTTTAAACTTAACTATCTATCCTGAAGATTTTCCATATCAGAGTATAGACTCTTCTCTGTCTTCCCCGCCCCCCACCATCTTCACATAGGTAACTGTATCAGTTTATTCTATCAGTTCTCTTTAAATCAATATGACTAGTTGTTACTGAATCTTTTGCTAATCCAAAAGTACTTCAGGGGAGGGTCAGAGAGAGAGGGAGACACAGAATCCAAAACAGGCTCCAGGCTTTCGGCTGTCAGCACAGAACCCGATGCAGAGCTTGAACCCATGAACCATGAGATCATGACCTGAGCCAAAGTCCGACGCTTAACCGACTGAACCACCCAGGGGCCCCAATTTAAATGTTTTAGATTAGTTTCCAAGAATTGTACTTCCATTCTACTTAGCAACATGGTTGAAATGTATTTTAGCCTCATTTTCTCCTATGATGCTTTAAGAGGGTATTAGAAACATGTTCCATTTTTCAGATTGCCGTGTGTGTGTGTGGAGTAAAAAGAACAATTGTGCTTTTATTACTAATACTAAAACGTTTTTCCACAATAGAGAAAGTAAATTTCAGGTAGTATAATGAAGTTTGAGTGAAAGATTCAAATAACAAAAAAAATACATGTTTTTGAGAAGGGGGGAATTCCATGGGTACATCATCCCAACTGTGAATCTCTGCACAGGATTATCTTCACTAAGTAGTTCCTGGCTGACCTTTAATCACATATATTCAATTACCTACTAAATGCATGTGGACGTGTATGGGGAAGGCTGTAGCTGCAGAAGGATTGGACATCTAGTCTACAGATGGCACATGTTGTCCAAGGAGCACAGCGACAGGTACGGTGAGCAGTTAACATTCAGACCACAAAACATGTGAGTGGAAGGAGCAGAAGAATCCACTTGCCTGGCAGAATGTTATTACTGTATGGACAAGCTGGCTACATAACTCCCATTTTCCCCTTTCCCCCAGGGGTCTTTATCATTACTATCCTGAAGCTGAGCAGTCATTGTATATTGAGCATATATAAGGCAAATACCTTTTTATATTCATAAATCTTTGGATCAAGGGATGCCAGACCTGGACTTCATGGATAGACCCCAGCACCCTGCCTTGAGGTAGAGGCTATTGTGTAAAGAAGCTCTGACTAGATCTAGCTTCTGAACTGTTTCCCTTACAAAAGAGTTATATTTTTAATATTGATCTTTGTTCCTTTTATCCTGGATGTACAACTGAGGAAGACCATGGGCCAGACTATCGCTATTTATTTAAAGAGCAAATAATGACACTGTGGACCCTATTACCCTGATTCTTGCCTCAGGAATGATACGAGGAAAGTCGGATAAAATGTTCTACCCACACAAACCTCGATGTCTGTGTCTCCAAAGGAATGGAGAACAATGGATATTTTTGGTTTATATCCAGTAGAGAGACAGTTGTCTGCCTCCCCTCTTAAAAAGAAGAGAAAAATAAACAAAAACAAAAACAAAACAAAACAAAAACACTTTTGCTCGTTTGGGAGGGCATGATGACAATCCTGGATTCTGACCCTAAACTTTGGGAATGTAAATACATCTTCCCAAGGGCCAAATGAAACACTGGGTGTCTCCTGCTTTTGTGACCTAGAAATACTGCCAATCTCTGGACTTCATAAACTTGGGAATGTAAATACCTGGGAAGAGTGTTCTCCAGTCCCTCTGGCATCTTGAAGCTTAACCTAGGGACCTAGTCCAAATGTGCACAGAAACAATTCTCATGATATATAAAGAGTAAAATGCTTCCAGGAAAAGTGAAAGCAAAAGCTCCCTAACTTTATGTTCTATTTTTCTCTCTCCCTCAAAAGGCTAGGGCTTTTTACAGGAACACTGAGAAATCCAGAGATATTTATTTACCCACAAGAGGGAGAATGTATATTTTTATGCTGTATGGTGATTAATATGCTCAAAATTGGTGACCAATATTCTAGGTGGTCATAATCATTAACATTGTTCATTAGTATTTTTATTACCATTTCTTGTTCTCTTCTTTCAGTCTGTGGTAAAATTGTGCTTTGCTGTCCCTTGAAGTTAGACATAATCATGCAACTTGTATTGGCCAATAATATAGGAGCGAAAGTAATATGTGTCATTTGCAGGTAGAAAGCTTGAAAAATCAGCACATTATGATCTCTTCCCTAAAGGGTAGACACTCTGACACCTGGAATTCCTGACTGAGGATGAGGCGGCATATAGCCCAAAGCTAATCCTTGAAATACGTATGGAAGGAGCAGAAAACTACACCTTTGGTTTTAAGTTATTCGGACAATGTGGTTGCTTGTTATACAGCCTACGTGGAACTATCCTTTCTGACATAAATATGTACAAAGTAATTGAAAAGTGCTATTGATCTAAAGTTCTAAAAGTCGATACACTTTGAGTTGTTTTCTCCTCTGAGACATATCAGTCCCTTCCTCAAGTGACAGGAAATGTTCAAGAAATTAATTTTCCAGAGATTGCATGTCTGGTGTCAGCAGCAACCCATAATGTCTGATCCATTTCTCATCAAAAGACATTAGATATTCAAGTTCAGATTTGAACTCTGAGACAGCCCTGTGTCAGCCAATTTCTATTCATATGTATAAACTCATTCAACCAATTTCTGTTCCTATGTACATATCAAAATTTAATTCTTTGTAAGAAACTTGCTTTTTTTAAGGAAATCAACCTTGGTTCATGTACATGTGAAATTTAGCAACAAACATTATCTTTACCTTCCTTAGATATAAATAGGAACTTATTTCAACATCTCAGACAGTAAATTTGAGGAGTCTTCAGAGTATTTCCCTGACTTTTTAATATTCTACAAACACGGTAAGAAGAGTCCGAAAATGTCCTTTAAAAAAGTTGTTTTCTAAATTTTATTACGTCAAGACTGTTTGTTTCCTATAGTTAACCTTTCTTCATTGAGTTTCTATTACTGAATTTTATCTACTATCTTGTGATGTCCCATAGGTAATTAATCAAAAGAATCCTTTTAAATGCCAATTATATACCTACATTTCAAACATTGAACAGCTGATATCCATAGACTATTATGGCAAATCAAGCAATGCTCTGCATTAATAAATTGTATTCATGACATTCTAGTGAGAAGCGAGGAAAAAACTTACTAATAAATGAACTTCTCATTTTATAGTCTCAGATTTTAAAATTGGTGGTTTTTTTTTAATTTCATAAAGTTGTACTTCAGAGAACAGCAGTGATTGTCCATTACGTATCTGAAATTCAGTGGGGACAAACAGATAAATTACTGGCTTTAAAATTATTATTTATTAAAGGGTTTAAGATTAAACCAAAACACAAAGTAGGCAATTATTTATACAATTCAACACGAAGACACTTCAATAGAAATGCCCAACTATTGAATTTGAGCCAGTAGTATTTGGGAGGCTTCCATTTATAATGTCCGTATCTACCTTTGTTCTGCCTTTTTTGTTTTGAATGAAAGAAACCAGCGCTTCTTCTTGATGGCATCAAATGAGTAAACAGATTTTGTTACTTTTACCCCATCCATGGAAAAAGTAGTCTTATTAGAGATCTTGTTTGGTGCAAGCTCTGGTTAAAGAAAACCTTTTTTCAAAATCATTAGTTTTCCAAAATTTCCAAAAACTTTCTGAATATACCTGTAGAGCCTAAAAGAATGTTTTATTAAAAATTAATAAGACACACAAAAGCTAAATTTGTTTCTATCTTAAATGACTTTTAATAAAGACCTTGGAATTTTCCAAAGATACTGATAGACCAATCAATGGTTTCGGTCTGTTTTTGTTTTTTTGAAGTTGACTTTTCTTATTAACTCATAGATAAATCAAAAATGGGGGGGAGGGGGAAAGACCAAAAATTTTTTAATAAACCTAGTTAAAGATGCAAACTTGGGGAAAAGTTTTACTTTTTTCAGTATACTATCACAATTGTTTTAAACATTTATTTTAATTCATCAAGACCAATTTACTTTCATAAGTATACTTAGAGGTAAGTTAAGATTTAAGAATATTAACATATTACACTTTTTAGAGTTTACTTCCACTAAATAAATCTGGATTAATGATAGACTCTGAATGCCCTGGATTAACTGAATAAATAAGTGACATTACTGAATTATTTTGTTTGTGTCGATGTAAGTGCTCTCTTTAATCAGTATTTTAAGACATTTTTATTCAGATCTAATTAGATCGGCTCTAGGGTAACATATAGGCCAATCTGTTGATGAGCAAGGTGCTATGGGTTGTTTTAAAAATAATATATCAAATCACAAAAATATGCTTTTGTGTACAAAAGCAATTCAATGTGGGAGTAACAAGGAAACTCTGGATGTTAATATGAACCTCATCTTAAAATTTTAAAATAATCTAGTCCAGGCCAAAAATATGAAAGAGAGTGTTTGGTGTTTGCTGTCTAAAGACTGTGGGTCTTTTATTCCAAGGACAATAAGAGAAGGAAAACAGAGATTCCAGCACCTTGTTGTCTCAGAAAAGGACGAAGACATAAAACCCGTTTCAGCATAAGGCTGAGAATGACAGAGGAAATGGATGCCATCCATGCTGGAGAGCTCTGTTACATGGTTGTCAAAATTGGGGGAGGGAGGGAGAGGGAAGAACTTTTAGATTCTAAAGAATTAGAATGCAGTCAGCCAGATATGTAATTTAAAATATTTTAGTTAATCTCTTGGGACCTCTGTTACATTATCAGAGATTACACAACCCAAAAAAATACAATACTTAAAGTCTCTAAGTAGATCTTTGGACCAAATGATCTATTAAGTTTCTTCTTCATATTAGACCTTTGATTTTATAGTGCACAAAGAAGCAGAGGAGTTTGGATTTTTTTTCTCCCCCCTTAATAATCTCAGTTGTCTTTTTTTTTTTTTTTAATCTCAGAAGAGTGAGTAAGAACAGACATAGGGTTGAATCCCAGCTTTCCCAGCCCTGACTCCCACACTGTCTCTTGGGAAAGAGATCCCTCCCTCATTGTGAGTGTTCAATGAATCAACTCCTCCAAGGGCCTTGGGATTCAAGTGGAAGTTTTACACTGATGCTCTGAGGTTTTGGCTCTGAAGAAGAAAGCAGGAATTTTAAGAGTTTTGACATATTATGTATTATTTTATCCCTGTTCTCCCGTAAGTTTAAAAAAAAACTGTTGAGACCAAATGTTTCCCAACTACCCTGGCACCGAAAGCAGCACAGAGACCTCATAAGGGACTTTAAAAGGATACCCATCCCTGTACCCCATCCCTGCCATGGTCTCAGGATACTTGAGTAAAGAGCATTGGGAGGGGAGACCTTTAAAGTAACCCAACACTTTTGCATTCCAGGCATCTGAGACTTGGAATAAGACCTCATTTCCTCACAACATTGCAAAACTGTACCTCCCAACCTTCTAAGGGACTTGGGATATTTTGAGTTATTTCTGTTGGCATCATATAGCACAGAATAGAAGGTCTATAATAAGAAAATAGAGTAATTCTGTCCTCTCTTCACCTCCTTTCCTCACTACGGCTTGACCAACAACAAAAAAGACTGGAGATATTTCAGAAAAGGAATGTGACAAGGCCTGTTTCATTTTAAAACAGTGGCTGTTGAAGATATTTCCTTTGACTTAAGCATCATGACGCCATGTTGCATTCCTTCCAAAGAAGAGGCTAATATTGTTTGTTTGCTCTTTGAATCTACTAAGTTACATCTCTAAAGAGAATGTTTTGAAATAATGGATATGAAAATGTCTGGAACTGAGCCTGGCCTTTAAAATCCAGTTAATAAATGTACATTTTACAAAAAAAAAAAAAATAAGTGACACTATTGTGTTTATCTGTAAAACCAGATAGTCTCAATATATACTTTTAAAATGCTGTGCTTCTCAAACCTGGATGTACATCAAAATCATCTGGAGACTTGAAAAATAGTATCATGCTTTGCTTAAACAAATGGCCTCTGCTTTCATCTTCAGAAAGAGTCAATTCAACTATCCACATGACTGGGAGAATCATCTGTTGAGGGTCAAGGCTTTATAATATCATATGAATTTTACATCAACAAAAGAATATGAAAGTATGACATATTTGGCTGCTAATCTATAGGATAAAAGTATATAATGCTTTTCTAAGAGTCATCTTCAAATCCTATAGGATATTAAACTTTTTAAAAATAAATGCTTGCCTATTACACTATTGCTTCATAAGTATAATTACAATAAATTAAATGTTGCTATTTCTAATAATTTGTCCAGGAACAATTGTTTATGTACAGGCCTCAGAAGGATCCAAGACTATTATAAACATGAATGCCTAAGTAATTTGCTCATATAATTGTGAAATCTAACCCTTGAGGATGAAGTAAGATGAAGTATGAATTAAGGCATTATTCAATGAGTGTTGAAAATATAGCTTATCTTGAGTTATATTTCATTAATAGTTGACTCTTTATTGATAGTTACTATTTCACCGAGACAAATAACTCTACAGATGGGGGACAAAAAACATACAATAAAATAATTAGGGTACTGTGCTTCAATGTCTCAGGATAGCACTCGTGACAAAAATCTTCACGCATTACATCAGAGCCCATCAGATGTCAGAGAGTGCTCTATGTGTTGACCGGTTTTAAGGTAATAAGCAGTTATCTCTGTGATGTGATGCAAGCAGGCCAGGCAGGCCAAGATGGCCTTCCTAACCCTCCATGTGTGTTGACTGACACCTGACATTCCAGAATGCTTGGGGTACCTGGGTGGTTCAGTCGATTAGGCTTCCAACTTCCACTCAGGTCATGATCTCATGGTTCATGACTTCAAACCCTAGGTCAGGCTCTGTGCTGACAGCTCAGCCTGCTTCAGATTTCATGTCTCCCTCTCTCTGACCCTCCCCTGCTCTTGTTCTGTCTCTCCCTGTCTCTAAAAAATGAATAAATGTTAAAATTTTTTTCAAAATCCTTTATCCTTGAGGTCAGAGCTTTTAATCAGGTATACCTTCAGTGTTTTAAAATACTCTATTTCAAAATTCAGATGTCCCGCCAGAATTGCTGAATCAGAATATTAGGGACTGGTAAAAGTACGTGTGAAAATTTGATCCCTCATAAGACCAGTCCCTCTCCCCATCCTATCCACACTTCTACAGGAGCTCTCACCTAACACTATTGGCAAGCATCTGTATTTTAGTATGAATTTTCTGAATGCACGTTTTGAAGAGGTAAAGCAAAGAAGAGTCCATCAGTATAACTGTGGAGAGGTCAAGGTAAAACTTGAGAAAATGGTGGACTTAATCTCATATGTTACGTCTAGCAGAAACTTATGAGAAGATAAAATTTTACAGGACTCGATGTGAACAAGACTTCCACTATTTTTTGGGTTTTTTTTTTGCAAAAAACTATAAAACAGTAAATTTCTGTAGTAGTTTGAAAAGCTTTCAAAAATTCGCAAACTAGAGGAAAATTCACTAAAAATTTTTAAAAGGTCCCTTATGATAAATGGACAACAACAATTAATAAGTAAATAATACTTACGGTGCTTATGAACATTTACAAACACCTTTCTCACAGGGAGCATCATTTAAGTATTAAAACAACATTATTGTTTTGTAGAATTCAATGTAAGTAGATAGTGATTAACACTATATTAGAGATGAAGAAACTCAAGGAGGTTAGTTGGCTGTACCAAGGCCCTGTCGCCAGGGCCTGAGAACCTATGTTTGAATGTTTGCCTAATGTTATCAGTCCCTCTACTAAATCACAGAAATGTGATTTAAACTCCCTAGAAAATAAATAGGACTTGATCATTGAAGATATGATTCCTGTCTTTGGAATCTAATAATTAAAATATATGGTCAATGTCTTTCTCAAAGGAAAAACATTCCTCTTGTGTCCCTCCACCCCTAGAGAATCTTTTTGCCAATGGTTCCTTAGCTAGGTTCCAAACCTTTCTTAGTGGCATGGAGAATGTTCGGATGCTCTTCTAAAATTCTCTGGCCTTTCAGGAGGCTGGGGATTATGTTAGACCCTCTCTGTCTACTTCTTCCATGTCATTATGCCATAGGAAATATCCGCTTAACTAGCATTACTTAGTATTCCAAATAAAACATGAAACATGGTGTCTTCCAATCTTCCAAATCTATCTTGGAGTTCCACTCTACAATCTATATCTGGCAGAGGTAAGATCAAGGTCAACCTCTAATGTTGTTGTTCTGTTCTAGCTTCTATCTCTCCCTCTTTTATTTTTATTAGTCCAGCAAAATATCTATTGACTGTGTTGATCTTTACAAAAAACTAACTTTCAGCTTCATTGATTTTCCTCTAATGGTTTTCTCTTTTCTCTTTCATTGATTTCCACTCTGATTTTATTATTTCCATCTTCCTCTTATTGGCACTAGGTTTGTTGCTCTTGTGTTCCTAGCTTCTTAAGGTGGAAGCTGAGGTTATTGATTTTAAATCTTCCTTTCCACTATGAGTGCTTAAAGTTACAAATTTTCCTCTAATCACAGACTGCTTTCTGTTGTCTGTTTCCAATTTAATTCTGTTGTGGTTGAAGAATAAACTCGACATGATTTCAATCCATCTGAACTTACTGAAACTTGTTTTATGTCCCAACATAGGGTCTATCTTGGACAATGGGTTATGTGCACTGAAGAGTATGTGCATTCTGCTGCTGTTGAGTGAGAAGTTCTCATTAGGTCAGGTCAAGTTGGTGATAGGGCGACTCGAGTCTTCTGTAATCTTACTGCTTTTTTTTTTCTAAAAAATAAAGTTACTGTGAGAATAGTATTGAAATAAGCTATAATTATTGAGTTCTCTATTTCTGTTTTAATTATGTAAGAAATTGTTTAACTTATTTAGGGACTCTGTTTAAGTGCATTTATTTACATTCAGTTGCTAAATCTTTTCAGTGTATTTGGCCACTTTATTAATTAGAAAAGTCTGTTTCTCTCTCTGGTAATATTTGTTGTCTTAAAATTTATTTTGATGTTACTATAACTACGTCAGGTTATTGAGAATTACTGTTTGAGTTGCATATCTTTTTTCCATCTTTTACTTCAGCTATTTATTTCTTTGGATATAAAGAAAATATTTGTCTTGTAGAAAGCATAGGATTGGATTATTTTTATTTAATTTGACCAACACTGCCTCTGATTGCAGTTTACCTATTTACATTAACATAATTATTGTTAGAGTTGAATTATATTTTGCTAGTTCTTTTCTTATTTCTCATATCCTTCTCATTCCTCTTTTACTGCCTTCCTTCGCAATAGCATTTTTAGTTTACCATATTACTTTCTCCATTGATGTTTAGTTCTACATATAATATATAATGCGTATATACACATGCACATGCACAAATATGATATTTAATTCTTCATATTTTTTTCCTCATCAATACTTGGCATATGTCATTCCACACTGCCTTTTGGTCTCCATTGTTTCCATTGAGAAATCAGTTATTGATCACATTATAGTAAATCACTTTTGTTTTGCTGCTTTCAAGATTTTCTTTTATGCCTTTGGTGTTCACAGTTTGACAATATTGATAGGTGTTGTTCTTTTCTATTTATCTTTTTTAGGATTCAGCAAGTTTCTGGGATCTGGGGAATCATAGTTTTCATCAAATTTGGTAAGTTTTTAGCCATTATTTCTTCAAATACTTTTTTCTATTCCTTTCTCTCTCCTAGTTGGAGATAGAAGATAGATGGAATTCAAGGTGATTCTCACATTCATGGGGATTCTTTCTTCTGCCATCTCAAATCTGTCGTGGGTCCCCTTGTTGTAGTTGTTGCAACTTGCAACTTTAGAATTTATTTCCTTTTATTAGTTTACATTTCTTTACTAACATTCCTTATTTACCAGCTCGTGGTCATCCTGATTTACTTTGATTCTCGGAATAGCGTTTCCTTTACTTCTGTGAATATATTTATAATGGCTGTATTTAAACCTCTGCTATATCCAGCAGATGACCCCATACAGAGTCAGTCTTTATTGAGGGC
>NW_027529554.1:459494-704850 GCF_008692635.1 Crocuta crocuta
CTGACAGCTTCTGCTCCTATAACTGAGTATGAGTCACACTTTATTATTTCTATGAGGGTTTTTTTTTTTTTTTGGAAAGTATTCATTTTAGATTATCTATTGTAGCAACTCTGGGTTCTTTTAATTTTTTTGAGGCTTACTGGATTTTTAAAAGGTCCTTGTCTGGATTTTAACTGTAGAATCTATCTGCTCCAGAATCATTGTCTCTGCTCAGGATTTTCATTTTCATGTTGATATTTTAGCCGGACTTTCGTGGTATCGCCTCCTATATTTGTCAAGGGAGTTAGTTAATACTTTAGACAGAGGTTTTGCCAAACATCTTAACCATATAGTTTCTATCCCTTACCAATTTATCTGGCTTGAGAAACACACTCAATATTGCAGTCTGTTTTCAAGTCCCCCTAGACTTTTTTATTTAACTTCATCTTCTTCCCCACCCCACCCCCGCCCCCTCGCTGCCCTGTTAGACTTCTCACGAACATGCGTAGGTTTCCAGTAAGTCAGTAGGCACATGTAAAGCTTATCTCAACACGTTTATGGCTCTCTCATTTCTCCATGAAATGTCTGGCTGGAGGATTTTCCTGCCCATTCCCAACTGACTCCATCACCATTGTCAATCAGCAAAGTGAAAGTTTTTCACTCCTACCCTGAATTGAGTCAATCTGTTCCCTTTGGCAGAAAAGCCACAGGTAGCTTTTGCATACAGACATAACCTGTGAATCTAGTTCTTGTCTCCAAGCAGGGAGTGGGGATGTGAGCAGTCTTTGGGAAATGGCCAGAGACTCCTGCCATCCTAGCCCAAAGCTCTCACGGGCTTTTAGAAATTAATATTTCTCAAATTGTTGCCTGCTTTTGGTTAATTTTCAGTGCCTTTACACTGGAAAATTTTGTCCAGTTTTATACACATTTTTGTGGACATGAGTTGCTAAGCTATTCACACAACTATTATTTCATCAATATGCCAATCTGCAAAAGGCAGAAGTCATAGAGACAAAACATAGGTCACTGGTTTCTGGGCACTTAGGATGGAGAACAGAAATACAAGAACCTATTAAGGTGATAGACATGTTTGACATCTTCATTTTGGTTTTGGTTTCATGACTATATGTATTTCTCAAAACTCGTAAAATTGTGCACTAGAAAAGGGTACACTTTGCTATTGGCAACTAATAAGAAACCTCGTTTTACAAAAACAATAATACAGTTAGCTAATCTCTGTCTCTTATCCCATCATTGCCTAGTAAGTATGATAATTGCATTCGTTTCCCATTGTTGCTGGAACAAATTACCAGGAGCTTCGTGGCTTATCACAACACAAGTGTGTTATCAGACAGCTCTGGGGTTCAGAAGTCCACCATGGATTTCACTGAGCTAAAATCGAGCTGTCAGGAAGGGTATGTCCTTCCGGAGACTCAAAGGGAAAAAATAGGGGAATATGTTTACTTGCCGTTAACAGCTTCTAGAAGCAGCCTGCCTTCCTTGGCTTGTACCCCTTCCTCTATCCTCAAAGTGTACAGCAGAGCTTCATTAAATCTCTCTCTGACTCTGACCTTCTGCCTCCCTTTCCACATTTAAAGGATGTTTATGATTACATTAGGTTTACCTAGCCATTCCAGGATAAGCTCCATATCTGAAGAGCTGATTAATATCCTTAATTCCATCTGAAACCTTTTCCCTTGCCACAAAATGTAATTTACAATATAACATATCCACAGATTATGTAGATTAGGAACTGAACAATTTTGGAATGCTTACCACAATAATAGTACCTACTTATGGGTTTGTGGTAAAGATTAAGTGAGTTATAAATATAAAACACCTAACACAATACCAGGAAAGAACAAATACTCGGTACATTAACTCTATCACTATTAATTATTATTACTATGTAATTCCTCCCTCATATAAGGTTCAGGCTTGGAGAAAAAAGGGAGTGTGGGAAGAGGTGGAAAAAGCATAAATCAACACAATCTTGCCATACTCTTAATGGAATTGAATGTGGAAATGCCAATATAACAACTTTCACTCAAAGAGTTATCATTCAGCCCTCTATCCCTCTGGCTCTCTGTCCTAATGTTAAGCCTACACATAACCAAATCGCAAAAGAAGTTACGCAACTCATTTTGTGAGGGATAAAAAATCTAAAATCCTATCTAATTTCCAGATCCTCAGGCCATCACCAAGGTAAATAAAGTGACTGTATTATGAAAAATGGGCTTATTCTAAGAATTCCCATAAAACTCAACTACTCTTTGTGAATCCATCCATAGACACACAGCCTTCGGGCACTGTAAAGTTCTTTGTTATACCACAGCAGGATACGTCATTCTCAAGCTTGTGGTTACAAGTAAACTGGAACAAGAGCAAGCCAGGTGTATTTTTCAAATTTCTAAGATGTTCGTTAGAATAGAATCCATTATTCTCAGCCTAGGATACGCAAACCAGCTAAGCAAAAGAGAACATTAGTGTTTGAAACTTAGAACCTTCATTTATTCACTTTTTATTATTGCTGACCCATACAATAGAAATGCTTCATTCTTTCAGATGGAAAAAAAAAACCCCATATTTCCCATATATGTACTTGCTACCCTATCATTTTATTTAGATATATTTTTATTTAGTAAATTTACAGAGCCTCTTCAAAATAACTAAAGTATTTTAAGTTTCAATTGGCTCAGCAAAATCAAATATTAAAAGTGTATTGGGCATAAGAAAATAACTTCTGAAAGAAATGCAAGTTTACACTAGAGTAGCAAACTGTGAAGAAACATATGTAACAGAGTAAAAGCATTGTTCAGAGGAAAATCAGTAGTTTCAAATATCAAATTAATATATGAATGGTAAAATTAATAAAATAGTAAAATGAATGAATAAAACATTTATCTCAAAGGTTATAAAATAAATAAATCTATGAAACGTAAATAGAAAGGTTTAAATATAAAACCAGAGTTTAATAGATTAAAAATCATTGAAGTAATAGAATAAAAAGGAAACTAAGAATCGTTCTCTTTAAAATATGTAAACCATTAATAATCAAATCAAGAAGAAAAGAGTAAAAGCACAAATGCAAATTACATAAACTTTTTTGTGGAAATAATCATGAATAGGAAAGAAACAAAAAGACTGATGAGAGAATGTTTTTCTCATTATCCTGTACGATGACAGTGAGAACTTATATAAAATAAATTATTTTCTGGGAACACAGAAATTAAAATTAAATCCTCAAACAGTATACAATGTTACCAGACTAGTTATTCTGGATGATGTCACTACAAAGCTATACTTTCCAAAAATTAAGGGTTTAGCTTCACAGGAATTTCTACTAAACCTGTAAGGAAAAAAGTAACTGCAATGCAATTCATACTGTTCAAAAACACAAAGAAAAGAATGGAAAGAACTCAAATACTCTTTAGAAAATGATTCTAATATGGAGCTATGTGCAAAAACAATAGCAGAAAAGCAAGGCAAAGTAGAAATCATTCTTACTGAATGATTATGAATGTCAAAAAATTAGCCAACAGAATCCAAGAGCACATTAAAATGATGCAGCTTAAGAAGTTTATTTATTCTAAAAATGAAAGGATGGTTAAATGTTAGTTATTTATATAAATATATTTATTTATATCAATTTGCATATTAATTAAGGTACCAATGAAGAAAAATCATACAGTAATTTCCATACATAATGAAAAGTCATACAATTAAAAGCTAACATAATTATTAGTATTCTCAGTAACATAAGGCATTTCACTTAGTTAAATAATGCTTAATTGGGAGACATTAAGAGCATTTCATTAAAATCCAGAATAAAAAATTTTTCCTTGGCATCATTATAATTAACACTGTACTGACTATATTTGTGCAATTAGATCACAAAAAAAATATAAAAATTAAAAATAAGGATAGTTATCTTATTGTTATATTTAGATTACATGTTTGTTTTTTGGGGAAAAGAATCAGCTGAAAAAAATTACAAGCAGTAAGAAAATTTATTGGGGTTGAATGGAATACTAAATATAGAGAAACCAATGATCTTCACATCAACAAATTGCAACCAGTTGGAAGACATAATCCACTTAAAAATAACACAAGAATAACTAAAATATCTAGAAAAATAATTTAAGAAGCATACACATGTACATCAAAAAGCAATTTAAATCCTACTGGAGGATGCAAAAAGAGGTTTGAACAATTGTATGGCACAACTTATTATTGAACAGAAAGGCTTCACATAAGAAGATGTCAATTAACTTACAATTTTTTAATTACAATAAAAAACGCAATATTGATTTATTTTTGGCACTAAACACACTGACCTTGAATTTCATAATAAAATTTAATAAGAATATAATGCCAAAGGCATAATCCATGAAGAAATATTTGATAAGCTAGACTCCATTAAAATTAAAAGCTCCTGCTCTGTGAATGAAATGTCAAAAGAATGATAAGCCACAAAATAGGAGAAAAGTGTTTGCAAAAGATACATCTGAAAAAGAACTGTTATCCAAAATATACAAAGAAGACAGCAATAAGAAAACAAATAGCCCTATTAAAAATTGAGCCAGGGGCACCTAGGTGGTTCAGTTGGTTGAGGTCAGGTCATGATCCCATGATTTGTGATTTTGAGCCCCACATTAGGCTCTGTGCTTACAGTGGGAAGCCTGTTTGGAGTTGTCTCACTCCCTCTCATGCGACTCTCCCCCCTCTTACTCTTTCAAAATAAATACATAAACCTTAAATCATGTTTATTTTAAAATATTGAGCCAAAGACCTTAATAGATGTCTCATCAAAAAAAGATATGTTGATAGCAAATAAGTATATGAAAATATGTCCCATATCCTATGGAAATGCAAAGTAAAACAATGAGATGTCACTACACACTTGTTAGAATGTGCAAATGCTAGAACACTAACAAAACAAATGCTGGCAAGGATGTGGAACAACTGGAATTTTCATTCCTTGCTGGTGGGAATGGAAAATACACTGCCCATTTAGAAGGTACTTTGGCAGTTTTGGGGTGTGTGTGTGTGTGTGTTTTAGAAAACTAAACATAATTTTTACCATAAGACCTAACAATCATACTCCTTGGTATTTACCCAAAGGAGTTGAAAACTTAGATCCACAAACACATACACATGGATGTTTATAGCAGCTTTATTCATCATGGCCAAAATGTAGAAGCAATCAAGATGCCCTTCAAGTGGTGAATGAATAATTAAACTGTGGTACATCAGAAAATGGAATATTATTCAGTGCCAGAAAGAAATGAACTATCAAACCATGGATATATGGAGGCAACTTAAACACATATTTCTAAGTGAAAAAAGCCAACTTGAAAAGACAATATATGGTGTGGTTTCAATTATATTATTCTGGGAAAGGCAAAAATTGTGGAGATAGCAAAAAGGTCAATGGTTGCCAGGAATTGGAGCAAAAGGGATAGATGAACAAGTGGAGCAGAGATTTTAGGGCAGTGAAAATAGTCTGTAAGATATTATAATGAGTAATACATTTTATTATACATTTGTTCAAATCCAGAGTGTAAAAGAACAAAAGTGAATCATAATGTAAACTAGGAAGTCTGGGTTATAATAATGTGTCAATTATACCAATTACAATGATGTACCAATGAACTTATCAATGTAGGTTCAATAATTGTAACAAATGCACTACTCTGACAGGGGATATTGATAATGAGGAAGGCTATGGATGTGTAGAGGTAAGGAGTATATGGACATCTCTGTGTCTTCCCCTCTCAGCTTTGCTAAAAACTAAAACTATTCTATAAAAATAAAATAAGAAGATTTTTCTAACACCTAGGCAGTGGAAAGCTGGAAAGAAGGCTTCTCCCTCTAAAACAATAAAAAGCTAGTTAAACCAAAAAATCCTAAATTTTCTTGAATCTATCAAAAAGCTGATGTCATAGGGTAGCACCAAGTGACCTTGAAATCCACTAAGGGGCAGGCATCCATCAGAGAGGGTTAAGTATATAGTGCCTCATCTATGATAGAACATGGGACAAAGTCAGGACCGTAAGACAAGGTGGTTAGAAGGGATCATCTGAAATTTTAATATATTCCTAAAGGCTAAGAATGGGATAGCCTAACAGTACACAACTGCTAATAGCCCCAGACACAAAAGGAATTTGCATTTACTCACGAACTATTTTTACAGAACTTCCAGTGGGTAGCAAGTGAATGACTGGGGGCAGCAGCGTGAAAGACTGAAGAGAACTTCCCTTGCTAGTAAAGACATGGAGGAGGGGAGTCATCGCCTATGCTGGAAAGGCAAAAATCATGTTCCCCTGTCTCTTCCCATTTGTCCTAAGAAGCAAATGTCTTAGAAAGAGAAAATGACACTTGTCAAACCTGGGGAATGTGTAAAGATCCATTGAGGAACTCTTGCAGGCTCAGCAGTAGACTTGTCCTTGATGATGAAAGCATCAGTGAACTTGAAGATAGGTCAAAACTTAACCACAAGGGGAAAAAAAAAACGAATGAAAGCAAACAAAACAGAGCATCAAAGAGCTGTGGGACAATATCAGATCATCTAAATATTTGTAATTGGAGGCCCAGAAGGAAAACAGAGAGAACACCAGACAGAAGAAATAATTGAGAAGATAATGATCATACATGTTCCCAAAATAGTGAGAGACATTAAAACTGAAACTCAAGAGGCTAAGAAAACCCAAAGCAGTATTTAAAAGAAAAATACACATAGACATATCACCTTCAAACTGCTATAAAAAATAAGAAAGAAAGAAAAGCTTGAAGGCAGCGAGAGGGAAAAAAAAAGACCCATCACATACAGAGGAGCAAAGACAAAAATTACAGTAGCCATTTCATCAGAAACCACACCTAGAAGATAAAGAATAGCATCATTAAATTCCAGAAGAAACTATGAAAATCTGTCATCCCATATCTATACATAGAGAACATATTTCTCAATGAAATTTAAATGCTTTTTCAGACACACAAATGATAGCTTCAGGGGCATCTGGATGGCTCAGTTGGTTGAGTGTCCAACTTTTGATCTAGGTTTGAATCATGACCCCAGGGTCATGGGATGGAGCCTTACATTGGTCTCCATGCTGAGTGTAGAGCCTGTTTGAGATTCTCTCTCTCTCTCTCTCTCTCTCTCTCTCTCTGTGTGTGTGTGTGTGTGTGTCCCTCTGCCCCTCTCCCCTGCTTGCACATGCTCTCTCTCTCCCTTAAAAAAAAAACAATAGCTTCATTAGCAATAAATATTTATGTCAGGGTAGAAAAATGTCCCAAATTATTAACTTAAGTATCTGCCTTAAGAAACTAGAAAAAAGAAAGGCAAATTAAACCCAAAGCAAGCAGAAGGGAGAAAATAATAAAGAGCAGAGCAAAAATTAATTACATTGAAAACAGACAAAAAAAACAAAAACAACAAATCAGTGAAGCCAGAACAAGAAAGAAAAGCTTGTCCTCTTAAAAAAGACACAAATTAATACAATTGATAAACCTCTGGCAAGACTGATGAAGAAAAAAACAAGGATATATAAAAACAATATGCAGATTCTGCTGACATTAAAGTGAGAAAGAAAATTGTGTACCTGGATAGTGAGATACACAACATAGACATAACACAAAAGCTATGATATGAAAGCAAGCAGTCAAATTAGGAAATGGAAAAAAGGGACACTTAAAACCTAACAAAACTACATAGATCAATATAGTTGCATGTGGAACCACAAAATAGTGAGGAAAGTAGTGTTTATTTAAGAAATGGTGGGGGTGGGGGGGAATCCAGAACTTTACAGAGAAAAATAATTTTGTGCAAATGAAACTTCAATGTGCTAAATGTATGAAAATGTGAAATGTGGCACTCTAAAGCTAATTGTGAGAAGGATATCAGAAAGCACCAAACATAAGGTGAAATATTGCTAAGTGCATCAAAATTAAGGACTGTTGCTTTACAAAGTTTCAAGAGAACATCAGGGTGAAAACTGCAAAGAAAACAACCAAAACAATGTTATCTAGAATATAAGAGTCTCCCTACAAATGGAAAGCACTTAACTCTCCAGTTACAACAAATGGACACGTATCAGAATAAGTTAAACTTCATGACTGAGAAACAAATGAAGACATTTCAAATCTCCCTAATCATCATAGAAATGCCAAGTTAGAGAATTATTTATTACATTATATCCAACAGATCAAAATATTTAGGAAGCGACATGATACCAAATGTCGACAAGGATGTGAGAAAATAGGAACCCCATATGTCTCAGGTGGAACCGTGATCTGGCAAAGTCACAGCAAACAAATGAGTATGGCCTAGCAATGCTACAATGCCTGGCAATGTCGGATGTAGAAGCATTCATGTGTAGATCCTTATGGGGGTATGTGGGCATACATTTGTTACAGCATTATTTGTGAACACGAATACAGAAAGCATCCTATGTGTCCATGGCTGGGAAATTAATTTAGAAAAAAATAAGAGGCATGTTAAACAATATCATGTGGCAGTTCGGAAGTAGTGACCATGAAGTATAGATCTATAACACAATGCCATTAATGTAATTTTTAAATACACACGCACTGGGGCGCCGGGGTGGCTCAGTTGGTTAAGCGTAGGACTTTGGCTCAGGTCATGATCTCGCGGTCTGTGAGTGCGAGCCCCGCGTCGGGCTCTGTGCTGACAGCTTAGAGCCTGGAGCCTGCTTCAGATTCTGTGTCTCCCTCTCTCTCTGCTCCTCCCCTGCTCAAGTTCTGTCTCTCTCTGTCTCCAAATTAAAACATAAATAAATAAATAAATAAATAAATACACACACACTAGCTAGTAGTTTATAGCTTACAAAAATATATTCATATCCAAGAAAATACCACACCTTAGAGCGATGGCTGTGGTAGAAGAGAAGTGAACAAATGCATCCGGTGGTCAAGGACAAAGGCGATGGTGAAAATGGAGCAACAGAGACTTACGCAGTAGGAGTGAGCTAAGCAATAGAGCGTCTGTGTCTGAGACCCACACCACACACACACGCACACACCACACAAACACTTACGCAGGCCCAGACACGCAAAAAGGAACACAGAAAGACAGAAAATTAGATAAAACTCTGGTATGGAGCTGGTCAAAAATATTATGGTTCATTCATCCAATGGAATATTTTGAAGCTGCTAAAAATTATGAATGAAGTGCTGATAGGAACCTGTGTCAAACATAATATCCAGGTAAAATAACAAAGTCCTGACTTGTGTGGAGAACATGGTGCTATTTGCCTCATAAAAATTATATTTATGTGTAAATGTTTGCAAATGTACAGACTAACTCTGGAAGGACACAGAAGAAAATGGTAGCAATGATTGTTTCCAGGAAAGATAACTAGTAGCTGACACCTGGCAGTGGGAAGGGAGATTTACATTTTGCAGCATATCATTCTCTTCAATTTTATACTCTTATTTGCATGACCACTTCAAATATTATTTGCTTGAAACACATTGTTACAGAAAATGTAAGGGAGGAACTTTTCTCTTCTTCCTTTGTAGGTTATTTGGCTATTCTAATAATTAAATTGATATAAATAGATTGACAGGAGAAAAACAGATTTAATTTTGCATGAATGGAAGCCCCATTAAAATATGAGAACCAAAGGAACCCAGGCAACTGAGGCTTATCTAACATCCTGGACCTGAGCTGGGGAAAGGGGTGGGGGGTCTGAAGATACAAAGGAGAGGAAGATTGTTCAGAAAGGTGAGAGGAGATGCTTGAAAAACAAAGCCTGGGGGCCCCTAGGTGGCTGGGTAGGTTGAGCATCCAACTCCTGATTTCACCTCAGGTCATGATCCCAGGGTTGTGGGATCAATCCCTGTGTTGGGCTCCATGCTGAACACAGAGCCTACTTGAGACTCTCTCTTTCTCTCTCTCTCTCTCTTTCTCTCTCACACACCACTCTCTCTCTCTCTCTCTCAAATAAATAAATAAAATAATTTAGAAAAGGAAAAGGAAAAGCTCACCCTGTTGCACAGACAATTTTCTTAGCTAAAAAGGTACATCTGATAAGAGCTCTCTTCCTGGTCCAGGCCACCCTTACAATGTAAATTTAGGCAGTTTAGGGGCAGGTGGAAAGCTTTTCCTAAATCTGTTGAATTTTGATTTAGCTCAAAATAATCCTCATGCCAAACTGACATATTTTATAGTCTCCTCCTCTGCTCTCCTTCAAAAACTCACACCAGTAAAATAATTGTCTACTTTGAAATTAGCAAGGAGATTATCATAGGCTAAATTATTGGCAAGAATTAAAAATTTAAATCTCTGTGAGGCTTAAATTTTTTTTAATATTTATTTATTTTTGGGAGAGAGAGAAAGAGAGAGAGAGAGCGCGCGCAAAAGCACAAGCTGGGGAGGGGCAGAGAGAGACAGAGACACAGAATCCAAAGCTGGATCCAGGCTTTGATCTGTCAGCACAGAGCTTCATGCGGGTCTGGAAGTCACAGACTGTGAGATCATGACCTGAGCTGAAGTCGGATGCTTAACCTACTGAACAACTCAGGCGCCACCGAATATTTGTGTCATTTTGATTAAAGTGACAAATGGGAATATAGAAGCAGGACTGCTGTGAGACTGGAAAGTCTAAAGTGTCCAAACTTTATTTAAAATGTATTTTATATACAAACAAGGCAGTTTTAATCCATACCTGCAATTCTCTGCTTTTGTAGTATTTACTATATCACATTTCTTCCAGGTAAAGCTATACTTCTGATAAGTCAGGATATCATTTAGAATTCCAAATAATCAGTAGGATGGTAATAATCCCTTTAGGACATACGCTAGCATTTTCTCTCTTAAACCGCCAAGAATCTCTAGATCCTAAGGGCCTTAAAGAATTATCCATGACTGAACCGAGTGTATTGATCTGCAAATGTGCTGGAAAGCTTTCCTAGGAAAGTAGCTTGTGAGTGTGAGGACTAATTCCAATTCCTTTCTCTTCTGGAGTACTTTCACTCAGATATTCAGCACAATTTCAAAGCCATTCACCTAAGTTGTCCTTGACATGCTTACTCATCATTGCTCTCAGGTACACTCTCAGACCTCCATCAACCTGCACTCAAAAAGCTCTGATTCCTTAAAATGGGGAATTCTTTTCTAAGTCTCTCTATACACCTCACATAACTCAGAGGGGTCGATTCTATCTTTCAACCACCCTACAAAACTTCATCAGTACAGTAGTTATTTCTAGAGCGGAATCTGTAACTAGGGGAGCCAGCAAAGGCTATCTTTACTCAGGAATTGGGCATTGACCTACTTTGATCATAGCAAGATCTTGTCAAAAACAGTGCTATTGCCCATTGTGCTTATTCTTGTACAAGAATAGGAGAGAATAAGAAAAGAAAATCTGAGAACAAGTCTACTGCAGATCTATACTTCAGATTCTGCTCTACCAGAGGATTAGAATTATTAGAAAGATTAAATATCCAGCTAAAAGAAATTAAGTTTATTTGATCTTAAAATGTGATTAAAGATATTCCAATATTTCCTTACTTAATGATTAAGATAGCAGTTGCCAATGTGGATAAGAACTAGTAATATGACTTGCATGGAATTTACAAAATTTAGGGAGATCATCATTACCATTAACTTTGGTTATGTTTTCAAAAGGAAACACTGTCAAGGAAATACTCTCATGTGTTTAGGTAGATAAATTAGAAACACAATGTCATTCTCAACTTTTGCACTTAATAAAAACAATAAAAATTAAAACACAGCCAGATAAACAGAAATGAATCAGTATTGGCTTTTCTTCAACATAGAAGGGAGATAACGTGAATTGTTGCATTGTTTGATTTGTAATTGTAATTTATTTCAGGTATCAGCAGGCTTTTTCTGTAAAAGACCAGGTAGTAAATACTTTAGGCTTTGTAGGACTCTGTCACAAGTACCCAACGCTGCCATTGTGAGTGAAGCAGTTGTAAACAGCAGGCAAATGGGCAGTTTTGTATTCCAGTAAAACTTTATTTGTAAAAACAGGAGGCAGGCTGGATTTGAGCCTGCAGTTTGTGATCATTTGCTTACTTCTAGTCTATTTGTTAAAGATAAATGATTCATAAAGGTACAGTAAGTAGCAAATAATAATCCAAGCCACCACCTCTTATTAACTGTGTGCTTTTTGAGACTGAGATGGCATGAATCCATAAATGTACTCATCTGATACAATTTGGCATCATTTTAATCTACACATTAATCTTTCTCTCCCCTCAGATACTTGGTTATAAGTGGTAGAATTTGCGGATTAATTTATTTATTTTATTTCACACTTTATATTTTGTTTTGACCTATTGTAACTATTTCACAAAAAAATCTACATTGTCTAGCAAATATTTCATAGAATTCTAGTTTTGTTAATAGAGTATTATGTGAAGAGTAAATATATGATAAAATAGATGAAGGAGATCAAGGGAAGGGTAAAACTTTCAACATAGTTAGAGGGATATGTGTTAAATAAATCACTGAATTGGATTTGATTCAATAAAATTCAATAAATTAAATTCCTAGCTGCTCTGTTTGAGTGACTAAATGAATAAGTACTTACAGATACCATGCATGCTGAAATTAAAAGGACTAATCATATTTGTAGGCAATGGAAACATATTTTTTGTTTTGTTTTCCTCTCTTACAACTTCCCTATTTCAGTTTTTCAGGGAAAAATAAAGTCATTAAATGTCATGAGTGGAAAAGAACCTTAAATCTGTCCTTATTTTATTTCTCATTGACAAAGAAAAAGAACCAGCCACAAAAAAAAAATCAAATGAACAAAAGATCAATGTCCACATTCTGTATTTTGAATTTTCTTAAGGCCTTTTAACTCTGTTCTTTCTTTTGAGCTTACAAGCAACCATGGAAACTAAGTAACAGGATTGTGAGTGATATGTAACAGACATAAATGTATGCTAGTTGTATTCCACTCCTCCTACTTCTTCACCTGATACTTTTAGTCCCTATAGCAAATCTCTGTGTTATAATTATGCAGTTACAAAAATTTTCTCTATGCCCAGCATGGCTAATGATCATATGTAGAAATGGTAGAAACAGCCAAGAAAACTTTTAAAGACAATTTATCAAATAACATTCTTAAGGAAAGAAGTAATGGGGCTTGGTTTTTAAATAATGGCTGACAAAAACGAGACTGGCCCCAGGTAATAGTTGCAGACAAGAAGAGATCTGTTTCTTCTGCTTCTATGTACGCTGGAGAGAGTTGAGACAGCACCGTGACTTCTCCATAAAGGCATTCACCGAGGCTGTCTTCCTTATTCTTTCTGAAAAATATTAGGCTTCTGTTTTCCAGTGAGAGAAAAGCCAAACTTTATTTTCAGTTCATACCGCCTCTTGGACAAAAGAGCAAACACTGATATGTACATGCTAGGAAGGCTGATTTGTTTAGTCTCAAGAAAAGGCAGGGCAGTTTGCCTTTGTGTGGGAATTTATTACTAACAATTAGAAGGCATGTAAGATAGTGCTCAAAGAGAGGGTGGTGTTTATTAATGTCATTATCATCCTTCCAGGAAAAGGGTTTCTACTTTTAAATAGTCTTAACTAGCATACACCCAGTGCTTCTCAACCCAGGTATCACCTTAGTGTATAGTCATTCCTCACCAAACACTATAGCCCCATTTGATTTATTAATTTATGGGATTAGCAACTTTTTTGAAAATCAGTCAACAAATAGTTTTGAGCAAACTTTTGGTCCATTTCTTAATCACTGTTTTAAATTTTTGTATATATATATATATATTACCTCATTTAACTCTCGTGACAACCTTTGGGTTACTAAGATTATGTTCATTTCACAGATGAGAAAACTAAAGCTTGATAAGGATTAAGAATCTTCAAGGTTTTCCAGCTATCAAGCAGAAGAGCAAGGATTCAAACTCAAGTCCGTAGACTCCAAAGCCCAAGGGTTTGGTCATAATTCTATTGATGGCATTTATTAAGAAAGTCAAGATTTAGACATAGATAAAGAAAACTAATGGTGCAAACCAGTACAGCTGTCAAATAAATAGCATAGACAGGAAGGAGTAAAAAATTTCNTCTCTATATCATATTATTTCCTACAACTGCATGTAATCCTACAATTAAATCAAAATTAAATTTTATTTATTTATTTATTTAAATTCAAGTTAGTTAATATGTAGTGTAATAATGATATCAGAAATGGAATTTAGTGATTCATCAGTTACATATAACACCCAGTGCTCATGCCAATAAGTGCCCTCATTAATGCCTATTGCTCATTTAGCCCATCCGCCAACCCCCCACCTCACCAGCAACCCTAAGTTTGTTCTTTGTATTTTAGAGGAAAAGATGTTATTTTAAAAAGGCGCCTGTGTGGTTCAGTCAGTTAAGTGTCTGACCCTTGATCTTAGCTCAGATCTTTATCTCAGGGCTCTGAATTCAAACCCTGCTTTGGGATCACTCTGGGCATGAAGACTACTTACTTACAAAATACTACTACTACGCACAGCAAAGGAAACAATCCACAAAACTAATAGGCAACCGACGGAATGGGAAAAGATAGTTGCAAATGACATATCAGATAAAGGGTTAATATCCAGAATCTATAAGGAACTCACCAAACCCCACACCTGAAAAACAAACAACCCAGTGANCACTTGTGGGGATGAGCACTAGGTGTTATGTGGAAACCAATTTGACAATAAACTATTTGTAAAAACAAAACAAACAAACAAAAAAACCCAAAATACTACTACTACTACTACTAACAATAATAATAATAAATATAAAGGAGGAGAAGGGCTTAAGACAAAATTTATCTAAATTAAATCTAGAAAGTTAAGAAATATACAGGTAGATGGAGAGAGTTGAGGCATTAACCAGAGGGAAATGTGGGGAGAAGGAAGGTGAGATGAAGACACAAAACAAAACCTACCTAAAAGGTAGGAATGTTTGAGTGCTCATGTTCAAGAATAGACAATAGGCATGTCTGGTGGAAATAAAGTAATGAAGCTGTACAAACACATACACAATGCCCAAATATATATAAATGAATATAATCACAGTTCCCAAACCACAGGAAAGATGCTGTGCCTCACTACTTAGAAAGCATCTGTTTCTCCTATCAGAGTCCAGAAAATAGCAAATCCTTCTTAGGCAAGAACAAAAGAGAGAATTGACAGGTACCAGCCTAGTGTGGAAGTTTCATAGAGTATAAGAATTAAGACAAATATTATAATCATAATGAACTATGCTGTGACATCACACCTTATGTCATCAATTGAGCTCAAGTCAAGCTGTAAGGTGGGGGTTAAAAATGGCAAAGAGGTCATGCAGACAAGAGATCAGGACTAGAGTCCAAATTCCGTGGAGCGCCTGGGTGGCTCAGTCCATTAAGCATCTGACTTTGGCTCTAGTCCTGATCTGACAGCTCATGGGTTCGAGCCCCGCATGGGGTTCTATGCTGACAGCTCAGAGCCTGGAGTCTGTTCAGAATCTGTGTCACTCTCTCTCTCTGCTTCTCCTTTGCTCATGTTCTCACTCTCAAAAATAAATAAACATTTAAAAAATATATTATAACAAAGAAGGAATTCTGTAGTGAGTAAAGGGCTTCTGGGGCCTCTGAGTTCTTAACAACTTTACTCATGGTGTTGATCAAAGGGAGGGTAGCAGGGCTGTCACAGGAATGTGCCTGTCTTCATTAATACACCAAAAAGAGGAATTGTTATTACCATTTCTACCTCAGTATCCTTCTTCCCTCTGACACATCCTATGCTGAGATTCTTATGTATTCATGGGCTATCTAGGCCCTAACAAAGGACAGACACTGTACTTGTGGAGGAGGGAGGGGAGAGCAGAGTCAGGACATGGAGAATTCTTAGAAAAGCTGCTATCTCTCCCAGCTATAGAGAGGATACAATAGAAACTCGTTTTTCTTTCAAACAAGATTTTCCATTTTCTATGCATGACTGTTTACTAGAAACAAGAGAAAACATTTCCTCTCCATGTACAGCAGGAAACTATATGTAGAGAAAAATAAAATCCATTCTCCATGGAAAGAATTTTAACAACAATAGAAGTTTGACTTCTTTCCAAAAAACATGCATGTTGTGTGTTTTCCCCATGAACAGGTGTGGGGTTGGACATTGAATTGTGCTCACTTCCATGAATACTCTCAGATCTCAGGTCTTATGAGGAGAATATGAAAAAAATCAATAGTCAGAGCTCTTTACAGACACCGTGTTGCATCATTACACAATGTCTTTGGTAGAACGTTGTCTTTATCAAGACTACACTCAAATAGTTCATGCAACTATGTGGAATAAAAGCAAGACTATGATGCTTTAGCTTTGATTTCCATTTTAACCATGAAGGAGCATATAAAAATCACCACATATTCACTGAAGACCCATCTGGATAGGCTAAAAAAAAAAAAAAGAAGATGGCTCTGCATGAAAAGAATAAAATGAAACTATAGAGCAAACTGTTCCCTTAACACCTAGTCTATGTAGCACCCATGTTTTCCCTACATGGTTTTATGTTGTCACATTATACCCTGGATCACTCCAAGCGGATGAAATAGCAATACCTCAAACTCATCAGGTTCACAACCAAACCACTTATCTTTTCTCCCACCCAAAATCTAGGCCTTCTCTGTTCCCTAATTCAGACAATGCTGGCAATATCCACCAACGCTATAAAACTCAGTAGAATCTCTGCCTTCTTCCTATTATGCATTCTCCAAATTGAGATGATGATCATCTTCACCACTTTCTACTCCCTCAGCCATGATCCTAATTCAGATATTCAACATCTCTTACCTGGAAATTTTCAATAGCCTCCTAACTTAGCCTCCTCAACCTCTATTCTCTCCCCACTCTACTATCTCCTTCGTGCAATGACCACTATTGGATTCCTTAATCTTAGATTTGATCATTTTAAGTCTCTGTTTGGAACCTCTCATTGATTCCTCATTTCATTGCAAAATTGGCTTTGGCTTGTGCCAAACAAGGGGAAAAGAAAAAAGGAAAGAAATAAGGACAGAAGACATAGGAAAGAATAAAAATATTCCAAAATCTATAAAAATAATTTTACTTCAAAATTGGGTTTGCATTTGATTGTTTATGATTAATGAACTTATTATATAAACAATTCTATTTAGAGAAATGAGAAAATGCATACAAGTGTGCTTATTTTTTCAAAAACAATCAAAGAAAAAAAAACAAATTAGGTTCTAATGTAATTAGTTATATACAAAAGGAAAATGTAGATTCGAACAAAATGTTAAATTTCCTGAATTTGCTAACTGCGCTGCGGTTATAAGAAAATATTCTTGTTTCTAGGAAATACATACCATAACATTAATAGCTAAAGGACCTGAAAGTATGCAGCCTACTCTCAAATAGTTCAGATTAAAAAAATCATAATTGTTTGTGTGTGTGAGAGAGAAAGACAAGATGAAGGGTGGGGTAGGGAAGAGAGAATGTTAAAGCCAATTTTGCAAGATGTTAAAATTGGTCAATCAAGGTGAATAAGTCATTTTTCCCCTGACATAACATCTCTCATTTTTTTGCTGCTGAGGACCAACTAGAAGCCTGTTCCCCAGTCCTAATATTTACTTCTCTTCTCTAATGGACTTGGAACCCTGGTAGTGTGCTAATTCTGTAGCAGAAAAGATTGACAGGGTTTATTTGAAGTTCTTCATCTTTGACCATGGCTTGTGGCATATGTTTAGCAAAATAGCTCTTTTTGTATATTTTCCCTTTGGTAGCTGTGTTGCAGATAGTTAATTGTTACTGTAATCCATTTTGAGATTTATTGCCTGGTTTCTCAAGTTTGTTCTTGTGAAATGAGCATTTCTGGGCTGAAATGTCCTTGTCTGCAGAATATGAACAGTTGAGTAATCACTAGATTACATTTCTAAGGTCCTCTCTCTTCTAAAAATTTCTTTCATATTTTATTCCCTCCGTTTTTTTTTATGTAGAAGAAATTTAATTATCTCATCCACAGTATCTCTATATCACTAGGGAGAAGAAAACCAATGTATTTGTGCTCAGGATTGAGATGAAGTGAGGTTTGTTGTCCTGCTTGGTCCTTTTTATGCAATTCTAATTTCTTAATTGAGCCTAGAATCAAAAGACACTTATGATAACTAGGACTTTAAAAATACTAACTCATGCCTAAGATTGCTTGCATTCTTACAAGTAAAAGAAAATTGTTGAAATAATTGATTTGTGGCCAGGCAAATGCTTTGGATTTCCGTTATTCCTCAGCACTGTCTTGTATAGTTGCTGTTCCACAGCTTTGCTGCAGTGCTAATTTGGCATTTGCTAAAAATATTCAAAATCATGAAGGAATGATGTGCAGGACAAATGGCTTTGTAGTTGTCTGCAATCTTTCCAATGGTAAATCAATGTTTACTTGTTTTTCTAATCGTCACCAACTAGATAATGTAAAAGACAAATGGATTTCCTCTTCCATTTTTCCCAAGGAGAATCTGAAAATAAATGAATACAAATGCCACTGAGAAGCTGTGTGTGAAGTAGGTCTGTGACCTGTAACAGACCGTGGGTCCAGATGGACTTCTCAGGGTCTGAGAGATAAGATGACAAAAGGCTCACAGATCATGTCTCCAGTAGCTGCGGACCTGCTGGAAAAATGCATAGATAAGCATTTGATTCCTCTTTTCAACAGTAACTCTTACAAACATTCTATGCCATAATAGGGGGGCCTACCTTAGGGAAAAAAATTATGTATAAAAATTTAATAAGGAGAATCAGAAGGAGGACCTGCTGTTTATCTTCTGGGCCCGAGCCTGCACCTCTTAAGAGCAAAGTGACCTTTGCCCCCTCCAAGGATACCATCAAGAAGAAACTGATCACGCATGAATTATAAGCAAATTGAGAGGTGGAGGTCAAGGACCACTGCACCCTGGAGGAGAAGCTGTGGAGGCAGTGCCCTGCTGCCTGCAGAGGAAGCCTGTGTGGGTCTCTTTCCAGTCCACCTGCCTGGAGCATTTGGCAGCCCAGACCTGCCCACGTGGGTTACAGGCTCACCCACCTGCCAGGGGACTAAGAAGATGCTGGCCTGGGGAAGGCAGTCCTTCACCCCAGTTGCTAAACCATCCCTCCTATCCCTGGACTTTCTTCCTCCTGACATCCCTGATGGTTTTGGTCTTTCCAAACTATTTTTATTTTTTTATTTTTAAATATTTATTTATTTTGAGTGAGAGAGAGAGAGAGAGAGAGAGAGAGAGCATGTGCAAGGGAGGGGAAGAGAGAAAAAGAGAGAGAGAATCCCAAGCAGGCTCCCCATTGTCAGCACAGAGCCTCACACAGGGGCTGGGTCTCATGAACCCTGAGATCATGACCTGAGCTGAAATCAAGAGTCACATGCTTAATCAACTAAGCCACCCAGGTGCCCCACAAACTGCTTTTAATCTCCTAATTTCTCTTGGGTTAAAGCAGACCAAGCCCCCTTGCCCCCAACTCAGGCATCCTGTGGGGGGAGGGGGAGGAGCTATATTTTTAAGTATAAAATTTAATTGATGCTAAATAAAATCAATATTATATATTGGGCTAAAATTGAACGTGATCTACGCTAATGATGGAAATCATTTAAGCTCAGTTAAAACTCACAAATTAAAAAATAGCTTTAATTCACTCATTCAATAAACATTCCTAAGCACTTATTTTATGCCAGATTCTGTGATCCACAAGGTCAAGTTCTGAGCTCTCAGGAAACTTATTGGTAAAAAATTTAAGAAAAAAAATTGTCCTTTAAATATAATTTTTAAAAGATTAAAATATATTAATCTGTAGTGGTTTAAATTTTTTAATGAGTGTTTTTATTGTGAAAGAGAGATGAGTATAAGTGATGAAATGCCAAGTATGTAATTAAAAATTACACATAAAGGATATTCTTAGAGACCCTTTGAGAATAGTCTCAGGAAATAGATTAATGCTGCTTTCTTCTAAACCAGTGTTTAGTATTTTCTTTTTTTAATGTTTATTTTATTGATTTTTAAGAGAGAGAGAGCATGGAAGGGGCAGAGAGAGGGGGGACAGAGGATCCAAGGTAGGCCCCATGCTGACAGCAGAGAGCCCAATTCAAGGCTCAAATCACAAACCCTGAAATCATGACTTGAGCCAAAGTTGGACACTAACCAAACTGAGCCACCCAGGTGCCCCCTAGTATTTTCATATTTATTTTAATTAACCTTGCCACTCTATAAGAGCTTGCATGTAAACAATTAAACATACGTATCCAAGGATTTGCAGGCCCAATATGCTAGAATATTGATGTTCAGCCGAAAATATTTTTATCTCCTGTTATGAAATCCAGTCACCTTCAAGAGTTTAGGATTCAGACATGAAGCTGGTGTTGACAACATTGTTAATCTTCCTACACAGACATTCAGGAGAATTTACCAAAGCAGGATAGGGAAAAGTTAGCATCATTAAAAAAATAACTTCTGCTCAAACAATATTGTCATTGTCTAGATGCCAAGGTCCTCTTGGAACTATAAACGTTTTCATGATATCAAGCCAGACTGTTTATTAGCCAATAAGTAGTTCTTGCTTTCTAAAATATTCTCCATGTGTTTCTTCCCAAGAAATGCTGTCTTTGAAGGAGAGAGAACATTATTTTTTTTTTAAATGTTTTATTTATTTCTAGGAGAGAGAGAGACAGCGTGAGCAGGGGAGGGTCAGAGAGAGAGGGAGTCACAGACTGAAACAGGCTCCAGGCTCTGAGCTGGCAGTCAGCACAGAGCCCGACGCGGGGCTCGAACCCACGAACCGCGAGATCATGACCTAAGCGAAAGTCGGACGCTTAACCGACTAAGCCACCCAGGTGCCCCGAGAGAACATTATTTTTAAAGTATTGCTTAATGAAATAGTTTTGGTATAATTGATATTTAAATAAAGTATAAAATTATATTGATACTTTGATGTGTTGATACTTTTATATAAAAATCAATGTTATATATTAGGTTTGAGTAGAACAGGCTCTACCTTAAAGGTGGAAGTCATTTTTTATACAGTCAATTAAAGCTTGCCAATTAAGAAACAGCTTTAGGGAGTCTACCTTCGTTAATTAAAAAGAAAAGTCTGTAACCAACCATAAATTGACAACCCAATTAAATAGGCATTTTTGAATAGGTATTTCTCCAAAGAAGATACACAATGGTCAATAAACACATGAAAAGATATTCACCTCATTAGCCAGGAGGGAAATACAAATCAAACTGGGAGATTCCACTCCAGTTTATCCTTTACCAGGATAACTATAAGCCAACAGACGGACAATAGGAAGGATTGGCAAGGACATGGAGAAATTGGAACTCTCACGTATCTTTGGGGGAAGAAAAATGGTGCAACAACTTTGGAAAACAGTCTACTAGTTTCTTAGAAGGTTAAACATTGAGTTACCATGTGACCAGCAATTCAACTCCTAGGATATACCTACAAGAAATGAAGGCATGTCGACACAAAAATTTGTACAGGAATTTTCTTTTTTTTTTCACTACTATATCAAGTTTATTATTCCAATGGCACTAATACCCCGGGAGGTACTCGTAGTGACATTGCACAAAGTTTTATGACTTTTAGCTTCTATTGAAAGAAAAAGTTCTGCTTGTTCCTTCCTCCATTCTGGGGAAAAATCCACTATAGGCCATTTACCCAAATAAACCTCTTAATGTGTTAATTTTTTATAGAGATAGAATTATTCATAAGAGCCACAAAGTGGTAATAACTCAAATGTCTAACAATTGATAAATTGATACATATGTGAAGTACAGCGGTACAATGGAATATTATTCAGCAATAAAAATGAGTGAAGTTTCTATACATGCTACAATATGGATAAATTTGAAAACATAAGCTAAATGAAGGAAGCCTGTCAAAAAAGATTTTATACTGTATGATTCTATTATATGAAAGTTTCAGAACAGGCATATCTTTACAAATAGAAAAGGTTAGTAATAGCTTCACTCTAGAGCTGGGAGTAGGGTAAAATAGTGAGTGATCACTATGGGCATATGGTTTCATTTTGGAGAAATGAAAAATCTCTAAAGATCATTATAGTGATAGCTACACAATTGTGAATATACCACAAGCCATAGCATTGCACACATTACTTAGGTGAACTTTGTGGTTTGTGAATTATATGTCAGTGAACCTATCAAAAATATCTTAATTGTAGAAAACACTCAAAAATTATAATTTCATTTTTCCCAATACATATATTATTTCAAAAAAAGTGGTGGAATAGAGTTACTAAATAGAAGTGACATTAGAGTTCCTTGAAAATGTATGGGATTTATTTATAATCAATGTACTCATTGAAAAGAAACTCTTCTGTTGAAAATCTAAAAATGAAATATTTTTATCCTTAAATAAATATTTCCTAAGTTAAGATTGTATACTATTAATTTTCATCTGTATTTTTTCTCAGAATCATTAAATAATTATTAATTTAACTAAGCCAGATTTGGTACACATTTGGTGTAGTCTCTATTACTATAGTTCTATAGGAATCTTTTTGTAATGTTTATTTCAGTATTAAATTATTAGTGTACCTATTCTCTAATATCAGTATTAGAGTGTTGCAATTAGCATACTATTACGAAAAGTATAAGAATACATTCAATTTGGGTAAAATTCCAAAAAAAAAATATGTGTGTGTGTGTGTGTGTGCAATGATAGATCCTAAAATATTTTAATAAAAATAGTGTAAATTAGAGAAGTTGATGTTTTTTTAAATAGTTGACTGAAATACTTTGGTTAGACCTTATAAATAAGAATAATTGCTGACTTAGCTTCATTAAAATTTTGCTATAGAGAATATGGAAAGAAAATTAATTTCATTTCAAAAATTTTTAAGAGATGGAGGAGCATCCAAGCCAAATGTGATATTGAAAGCATGTTTGTCTATATGCAGCTCTGTACTGAATAAACTGTCAGACTGAGAATGGCCCTTCCAAGACAGGCCACAACATCCACTCACCACCACCATATAACTGAGGGGCAAAGCAGAGGGATTTGCAAAAACACGTGTTAATAGACAAAACAAAAATTAGAAGCACAAGTAGCTAAACTAAAGAAACTAAAACTAACAAAACTAAATTGTGCACTTGTGGGAAAAAGTTCTGAAGTTTTCACGCTCAAAAAACAGGTCACAAAGGAACTTATTTCATCAAAATTTGCTTCACTCAAGGACCACAAATTATTCACACACACTTACTCATGGGTAGTTTCTGCGATAATACAGAAGGTCGATAATGGAAAAAATTTGTATAAGGCCTTAACCCACATAATGGCCAAAATTGTCTAGAGCAGTGGTTACAGCTCAAGATATAATGGCCACAAATAACTCCATAGAAAAGCAATTTTATTAAAAATAAAGAAATGATAAATCAAAATATTCTAAAGTAATTGACCACAAATACTGAAATATTCATGTTTTTTTCTATACAAAATAATTCTTCCATGCTTCTTTAAGTGTAGACTGTATCAGTAAAATTGTGGAGTCTGTTCCTTTCCTTCAATATATTTAATATGACCCTTCGTGGTTGAATAAGACCAACATAAACTGTTGCTGTAGTATTTATGTATCCAGTACACATTCCCCACCAAATAGTTTATGATACTGAATTTATATGAAGGCATTTTTATTTACATGTTTGGCTATACACACAAGGAATCTAAGATATTATTACAGGGCACTGAGGAAATGCTATTTGACTCCAGTTACTCTTAACCTGTAAATAGATAATCACTACTGCTCTTGAGAGTACCCTCCTTTTTCATTTAGTGGAGAGAAAATTGCTGGGCTATTTCGTGTCACTAACATAGTCCTTCCTACATGGGAGCACTGCACAATCATTTCACTTCATCTTCTGATTTCTCTAGATCCCCTTTCTACATTGTAAAGAAAAGGTAGAACATAAAGAATGGATTGAGTTGACACATTGTGCAGTTCTCTTTATTCCCCTTCCTACTCCTGATTCCCCTGTATAAATTAAGAGAACTGAAATGCTTTGTATATTTCCTCATAAGAATTCCAGCTATACTACCTATGAGCAGATAGAATCTCATTTATTTTCACTCTTTCTTGCCTTAACCAAGAGTGAATAAAAACCAAAAACTTGAATTAAGAAATGGCTTTCCTTTTCCCTTGCCCTTATTCAATTAGGGCTAAATGTATTCAGGAACGTCTCTATCCCTAATTATTCTTATTATTTAAAAAGACAGTGAGTTCAGTCCTATTATTAGTTCATACATTTAAAATGCTGGGTTTCTTAGTATAAAAGCTGATCAATCATGTAAAACATCTTTAACAAGAGTTTGTAGAAAGCAGGTACATTTTTTAAATCTGTTTTGTGACAAATTTCTTCATCCAAAGATATATATTGGGTTGATTTTTTTAATGTTTATTCAGTTTTGAGGCAGACATAGACAAGCAGGGGAGGGGCAGAGAGAGAGGGAGACACAGAATCCCAAGCAGACTCCAGACTCTGAGCTGTCAGCACAGAGCCTGATGCTGGGCTGGAATTCAGGAACCACAAGATCATGACTTGAGCCAACTTTGGCAGCTTAACCAACTGAGCCACCCAAGTATCCCTATTGGGATGATTATTTTAATCCAGAGACTATTACACTATCCATTATTTTCACTGACAAAGAAATCCAGTGATAGCAGGAAGTAGACTTCCACAGCGATAGGGTTGCGTTTTTACAATAAAAGTAAAAGGAGAAGTAAAAACAAACAACTCATGGAAAAAAAAAGGATGAAAAACAAAATCATTCGAGGTTTGAAGAATGGTTCTAAGTATGAGAAATTGAGTACAAAACTGTAAAACTCTGATATAGGAAATCATTTAATTCAGATGCTTTATCAATATTTAATAATTGCATGTACTTACTTATTCCACTTTTTAGGGCGTTTCATGTATAATTGCGTTTAATCCTCCCAGCTCATGCTGAGTGATGTATGTACACACTGAGAAGCCCATGTCCACAATCGAAGTAAGGTACATATCCATCACCCACAAATTTGCCCTTTCTTTCTCCCTTTTCCCTGGTCAGGTAAGCATTGACCTGATTTATGTTACTATAGACTAGTATAGATTACATTAGTATAGATAAGTATTAGTTAATATAGCTATAACTAGACTTCCACATAAATGGAATCATAAAATGTATTCTCCTTTTCTGCCTGGCTTATTTTGAAATTCATCCATCGTGATGCATCTGTGAATGTTCACTACCTTTCAATGTTTACTAGTGCTCTATTGTATGGATACAGCACCACTTGTTTATCTATTCACAAGGTGATACACATTTGGGTTGTTTCCAGTTTGTGGTTCTTACCAACCCAGCTGCTATGCACATTTGTATATAAGACTTTTGGTGATTCTCTGGTGTAAAAGCTTAGGAATGGAATGGCTAGATCATGTGATATGATCTCTCTTATAACTTTAACTTTTGAAAATATGGTCAAATGATTTCCAGAGTTGTATCATTTTATACTCCTGCCATGAGGTGAGGTTTCCAGTTCTTCCATGTCCCTTCCCACATTTGGCATGGATTTTTAAATCTTAATTTTAATCATTTTTACACAGACTACAGAGGCATCTCATTGTGGTTTTCATTGTCATTTGGCTAATAACTATTGAATACACATCTTTTTTTCAATGTTTTATTTATTTCTGAGAGACAAAGAGACAGAGAGCAGAGGATGGTCAAAGAGAGAGAGAGAGAGACAGTGTAAGCAGGGGAGGGTCAAAGAGGGAGGGAGACACAGAATCTGAAACGGCCTCCAGGCTCTGAGCTGGCTGTCAGCACAGAGCCTGACATGGGGCTCGAATCCACGAACCATGAGATCATGACCAGAGCTGAAGTCCAACACTTAACTGACTGAGCCACCCAAGCGCCCCAAATACACATCTTTTTGTACGCTTATCTGTCATCCACAAATCTTTTGTGAGTCATCTCTTCAGATCTTTTGCCAATTTTTTATAGGTTGATCCTTTTTAAAATTTACTTAATTTTGAGAGTCATTATACATTCTAATCACAAGTCCTTGAATTCTCTCCTAGTATATTCGTCTTTCCATTTTCATAACAGTGTCTTTCGAAGGGCAGATTTTTAAAAATTTTGATGAAATCCAATTTATCAATTTACTCTTCTATGGATGATGCTTTTGGAAATGCATCAAAGATATCTTTGCTTAACACAAGGTCACAAAGGGTTTCCCCTGTGCTTACATCTAGAATTATTACCATTTTAGGTTTGACATCTGGGTCTATAATTCATTTTAAGTTAATTTTGTCTATTGTGAGATAGTTTAGATCAAAGTATTTTAATTTTATTATTTTTGCATGTTCAATTGTTCCAGCACAAGTTGTTGAAAAGACTATCCCTTTTCCATGAAATTATTCTTTCATCTTTGTTAAAAATCCATTTTCCAAGTATGTGTGGGCCTATTTCTGAATCCTCTATTATTTCTTTTTTTTAATAGCTTATTTATTTTTGAGACAGAAAGAGAGACAGAACACGAGTAGGGAGGGGCAGAGACGGGGGAGACACAGAATCTGAAAAAGGCTCCAGGCTCTGAGCTGTCAGCACAGAACCCAACTCAGGGCTCAAATCCAAGAACTGTGAGATCATGACCTGAGCCTAAGTCAGACGCTTAACCCACTGAGCCACCCAGGCACCCCTGAATCCTCTATTATTTTCATTGATCTATTTGTCTATCTTCATGGCAGTACCCACTATATGATTGCTGTAGTTTTATTAAAGGTATTGAAACCAGTTAGTACTAGTCCTTTAAGCTGTTCTTTTTCCAAGTTGTCTTGTCTATTCTAACGTTTTTGTACTTCTGAAAGAATTTTAAAACGAGTTTGTCAATTTTTACAAAACATCTGCTGGGATTTTGAATGGAATTTGTACATTGGCTGGAAACATGATTTACCTTGGTAAATATTCCATATGCAATTCAAAAAAGAGCATAGTATTCTGTCATTGAGTATTCTATAAACATCAAATGGATCAAGTTGGTTAATAGTGTTATTAAATCTATTATATGCTTGTTGATTTTCTCTTTATTTCTATCATTTATTGAGAGAGGAGTATTGACATTTCTGACTAACACTGAGAATATTTCTATTTTTCCTTGCAATTTTACCTGATTCCTATCTGTGGAATAAAGTTTTCATCAAGTTTGAAAAAATTTGGCTGTTATTTCTTCAAATATTTTTTTCTGCCCCTCCACTTCTCTTCATCAGAAACTTGAATTACAAGTACATGAGACTTTTTGAAATATCCCTACAACTCACTGATGCTTTACATTTTAAAAATTCTTTTCTCTTAGCTTTTCATTTTGTATAGTTTCTTTAATTATGTCTTCAGGTTCACTAATGTTTTCTTCTGCAATGTCTAATGTATTGTTAGTTCCATACGACATATTTTTCATGTCATACATTGAAGCTTTCACCTCTAAAATTTTGAATTAAATCTTCTATCTCTACTGAACACATTGAACATATGAAATACAGTTAACAATGGTTTCAACATTCTTTTTTGCTCATTCTAATACTAGGGGAGTTCTGGGTGAGTTTTGATTTTCTGAATATTCTCTTTATTATGCATTCAGTTTTCCTATTTTTTTGCAAGCCTGGTAATCTTGTTTACTAAAGAACATGATGAATTTTGCCTTGTTTGTTGTTTTATTCTGAGACAAAATTAAGGTACTTGGAAATAAGTTAAGCCTTTTGGATCGTGCCCTTCTATTTTTTTAGGCAGAAGCAGAGAGGTGCTCATTCTGGGGCTAATAATTTCCTAGTACTTGGGCAAGACCTTTCTTGAATTATGAGTTTTTCCATTCTTGCTAGTAGAAATGGGAATCCTTCCCAGGCCTGCGTAAGTGCCAGACACTATTCTCTCTAATCCTTTTGGTTGGTTGTTTTCTCAGCGTTGGATAGTTTCTTCTTTGCATGCATGCACTGATCAGTGCTCTGTTAAATATTCACGGGGACCATCTTAAGATCTCCAGGGATCTAACTCTGTGTAGCTCTCTTGTCTCCAATACTCTGTCCTAAGAACACTAGCATCCTTGTTCTCTCCAGATTCAGCTCTCTCATAACCAACTTCTCAGCTCAGAGTCCATTTGGTTCTGCTTGGGTGTCCACTTGTGCTACAACCTGGGGGCCATAAATGGAGGAAATGAGACTCATTCTATCTGTGTCCTCCAGGGATCACCATGTTGTGATTCCTGATGTCCACTGTCTTAAAAACGAGTTTTTATATACTGGTTTTATTTTCGTTTGTGTGTGCATGCACACGTGTGTGTGTTGTGTGTGTGTGTCTTTTGTCTCATAAGCAAGAAGATATTTTCTGTACCTACTACTTTTTCTTGTGCAGAAAAGGAAATTTTTCCTCCTATTTAAAGAAAAATGACTAAAAGAACAAAGGCAAAAGCAGTAGATAAAGAGAGATCAGGAAAGAATTCTTCTTCCTAGCTTGTTGTGATGATGTATAGTAGTTGATGGGTTAGCTTTCTATTGTTATTGTTACAAATTAGCACAAACTTCATGATGTAAATCAATGCAAAATTATTATTTATAGTTTTGTAGGTCAAAGGTCTGACACAGGTTTCAGTGGTCTAAAATCAGGATGTCAGCAGGGCTGAACTTCTTTCTGCAGGCTTTAAAAGACAATCTATTTCTTTGCATTCTCTAGCTTCTAAAGACCACCCATCCTTCTCTGTTTATGGCTTCCTTGTCCCATCTTCAAAACCAGGAATTTTGCATCTATCTGACTATTCATCCCTCTGTAATAACATCTCCCTCTGACTATGTCAGGGAAAGATTCTCTGCTTTTAAGAACCCTATGATTATATTATGTCCGTTTAGATAGCCCACTATACCCTCAGCTACCCAGATTCTTAACTTAATCACACCTTCAAAGTTACTTCTCCACATAGGGTAAAACATTCACAGTATCTGTTAATAAAATCATAAAACTACAAAAAAAAAATTAACATTCACAGTATCTAACGATGAGCATATGGATATCTTTAGGGGATGATTACTCTGCCTACCACAGCTGACATTTTGTGTCTTAAATTTTACTTTTTTATTTATTTTTAAGCAATGAGAATGGCAATCACAGAAATCTTTTGAAAAACATTCAATCAAATATAAAATTAAAAAAAAAGAAATTTGCAGGGGCACCTGGGTGGCTTAATCGGTTGAGCCAACTTGGGCTCTTATCATGATCTCACGGTTCGTGGGTTCAGTGGACATCAGGCATCACAACACAGTGATCCCTGGAGGACACAACCCCGCGTTGGACTCTGTGCTGACAGCCAGCTCAGAGACTGGAGCCTGTTTCAGATTCTGTGTCTGCTTCTCTCTCTGACCCTCCCCTGCTCATGCTGTCTCTCTCTGTCAGAAATAAATAAAAACATTTAAAAAAGAAAAGAAATTTGCAATTTTTTCTTGGAGTTGGTGAAAATTTTGATGAAAAAATTAATGCAGTTGATGAAAAAATTAATTGGTCGGAAGATCTTCTTCACACAACTCACTTGCAAGCCCTCCTTTCTTGGTCTATGATACTGGTTCTCCCTACCAAGATTAAAATAGTTAAGTCTAACAGTTCTATTTGTTTCAGAGTTCAATTATGCTTCTTAGCATTTATTCCCAATAGTCTTTCTAATTGTTTCATACATATGGTGTTTTATATATTAAATGTAAACTTTTACATGTATTATAGATATATGATTCAAGATTATACAGTCAATACTGCTTCTGAAACCAATTTCATAAATCTCAGTGACATGACAATAGGCAATATTCACTAGGCATTCACTATAAGCCAAGCACTTGATTTAACACAGGTAACTCCTTTGGCATATAAAGCTACTATCAGGGTTACCTGGATGGCTTAGTCAGTAGAGCATGTAACCCTTGACCTTAGGGTTGTAAGTTCGAGTCCCACTTTGGGTAAAGAGATTACATAAAATAAAATAATAAAATAAAATAAATAAAATTAGCAGCTACTATCATTAACTTCACTTTATGAATGAACAAATGAAGCAGAAGAAAGGCAATTTGCTCAATGTCTTAGAGATAGTATGAGTAGAGGTCAGTCAAAGCTAGGGCAATCTCACTCCATTTTGAGTTCCTGGAAGGCATGAACTCTGCCTTAATATATTGTCTGAGGAGAGGTAAATTTGGAAAAGGCGACAGGGAACATAACATATACCCACCATTACATACTGGTAAGTTGAAAAATAGCATCTTATTATTGCTACAAAAGCTAGTCAGCCACATTGGGAAGGCTCTAACAACTCATTGAGATTTGTTGTTATTTCCCTTCATACACACACATATATGGACACCTGAATATTTGAATCTTGAATACTGGACATGATTTTTTACTAAAATAAAAGCAGGAGAGTCTTGCAGATTTACAAATTGTTGACATTGTGGACTATTGCTGGGAACAACTTCTAAACACAAGAGGAAATAAAGGACTCCCTCTCTAGTCATCAGTTAGAACATTTAGTACAAGGCTACAATCCTCAGGTTTCTCATAACTCTGTTTCCCTCAATTATGAAGGAAATATTTCACTGATTAAAGGGGCTTATTTCTATTATTTGGATTTATTTTATCCATCATCCAATACAAAATGATTTGGGAGAAGTTGCCTACCTAGACAAGTTTCCTAGGGCCACCATAACAAACTGTCACAAATGGGTGATCAAAACAAGAGAAATGGATTCTCTCACAGTTCTGGAGGCCAGAAGTTCTCAATCAAGGTATTATCTGGGTTTACTTCTTTTCAGGGATCTGAGGGAGAATCTGTCCCTAGCCTGTGTCCTAGCATCTGATCACACCCATCAATCTGTGGTGGTCTTTGGCTTACAGGTGCATCACTCCAAATTCTGCTTCCATCTTCATATGGCCTTTTCCTGTGCTTTTGCATCTGTGTCCAAATCTCCCTCTTCTTGCAAGAACATCAGTCACATTGGATGAATGACCTCATCCTAACTTGATGAAATCTGCTAAGATTTGACCCTATTTCAAAATATTCAAAATAAGGTCAAATTCACAGTTACTGGGAGTGAGGATTGCAACCTATCTCTGGAGGGGGCATGGACACACAATCATAACACTAACCTTCCTGTTGAAGAAAGTAAAAGTTAGCTTAGGAATCACTTAAGCCAAGATTCCACTTAGGCCTGATTATCTGAACACTTTATAGAATTTAGTGATTTGGTTTTATTCTGAAGACTATCACTTTAGGAATCAAAGCCCCGATAGAAATCAAGGAAAATGTTCAAGTCAGACACTAACCATTAAAATATGAATGTGTAATCCTTCTTTCCTCAATCTCATTTACGTATTATTTATCGACCATGTAAAACTTATATTCTTTTTCCTTCCGTGTTATCTAGTTACCACCAGGTTCTGCTGCATGTAATTTAATGGTCACTTAATTAGCAGCGATTTAATGGCTTCCTATGTGCTCAACACCATACCTAGAACAGTGAGGTAGGTATTAAAAATACTATAAAGGTGATACTAGAATATCAAACAATCCAGTCTTCCCACTGTGCTCAGAGGAGGAAACTAAGCCCCAGAGAGGTGAGTGTTTCTTAAGCTAACCTTTTAGTGAGTAAGAATCAGATATCCCTCAACTGTGTCTAACTGTATGTTTTTTTGCTTAGTTGGCCGCTATACCGTAATGCCAGCATAACTCACAAAAATATATGTAGAGTAGTGTCATTTCAATTTTTGCTCTCCACCCCTGATTATGGCCAGTGTGGAGAGGGCTCTCAGGTTATCTCCAGGAGAGGAATCCTCCCCTCCACATTTCACTCCGAAGACCTAAAGTACACTATAATATGCCAATACAGCAAACCTGTGTTCTTGTCACTCTGTACTCTAATAAATAAGCATGTGGGAAAAGCCAAAGCCTCTTTCACGTTCTATGCAGCTGCTTGCCTCTCTCAAAATCTGTTTTCTGCATGCTAGGCTTCTAGTTCTCAGCATTTCAATTTCCTCAAGAAAGCACTGAAGGGTTTCCTTGGGCGGCTGCTAATGTCTAGCTCTTCCTATAAAGAAGATAGTTACACATAGAAGAGTCTCATTCTTAATCAAATAATGATTTATGCCCTTGAAACTGGGCAATAAAAATTCAGATTGACTTTTTATAAGTTACACCTTCTTCACTGCAATTCACTCAACCTTTCTCCAATTTTCATTTTCTGTACAATCAGAATTCTCAAGCGCTATTATGGCTTTATAGTTGCAAGAATAAATTTTAAAAGGGACCATGATTAATTTTGCCTTGATCCCTTTTTTGAAATCAAAGAGGGTATATTTCACAGTATGCCAGTATCTTTGAAGCCCTAAATATGTTCATTTATTAATCTAGGTCCACGGTCAAAGAAAAGGGAAGGACTGAGAAAACTATACAGGAGAAGAAATCCAGTTAAACCTATTTTATGTTTTTTATTTTTATTTTTGAGAGTCAGAGAGAGACAGTGCAAGCAGGGGAGGGTCAGAGAGAGGGAGACACAGAATCCAAAGACAGGCTCCAGGCTCTGAGCTAGCTGTCAGCACAAAGCCCAATGCGGGGCTCAAACCCATGAACCATGAGATCATGACCTGAGCCGAAGTCGGATGCTTAACTGACTGAGCCACCCAAGCACCCCCAGTTAAACCTGTTTTAACTTAGTTACTAAGCCAAATATTCATTAAGAATATTGCTAAACATAATTTTTATAATTATTATTTTTATTATACCAAAATAATTTTATTATATCAAAATAATTATTTGCTGGTTCAAAAATTTGAACAATATGATCATCTATATAAAGTAGCTTGGATGCAGCCTCTCTGGAAAACAGTGTGGAGTTTCTTCGAAAAATTAACAATAGAACTCCCCTATGACCCAGTAATAGCACTGCTAGGAATTTACCCAAGGGATACAGGAGTGCTGATGCATAGGAGCACATGTACCCCAATGTTCATAGCAGCACTCTCCACAATAGCCAAAACATGGAAAGAGCCTAAGTGTCCATCAACTGACAAATGGATCAAGAAGATATGGTTCATCTATACAATGGAATACTACATGGCAATGAGAAAGAATGAAATCTGGCCATGTGTAGCAACATGGATAGAACTTGAGGGTGTTATGCTGAGTGAAATAAGTCAGGCAGAGAAGGACAGCTACCATATGTTTGCACGTTTAGGAGGATTAGGAGGAACTTAACGGAGGACCGTGGGAGAGAAGAAGGGGGGAAGTAGAGGGGGAGAAGGAGGGAGGCAAACCATGAGAGACTCTTGAATGTTGAGAACAAACTGAGGACTGATGGGTATGGGGGGGAGGGGTAGGAGGGTGATGGGCATGGAAGAGGGCACCTGTGGGGATGAGCACTGGGTGTTATAGGGACAATAAACTATTTTAAAAAATAAAATAAAGTAGCTTGGAGCCCATAACTCATATCTTTAACAGAGAAATATGGTTGAGTTCTTTCTGGAAAAGTCTAGATAATTTTATTTTCAATATACAAAAATTCAATTGATTTCAATCTACAAAACTAACTTGGCAGAGACATAACATGGCATAACATTCAAATCAAGACCTCTGAAGTTGGATTCAAGGCCAGAGGTGACAAATTACTAGCCATAAGACCTTGTACAAATGAATTGACCTTTGTAAGCCTTTCTCAATTTTCTTGTGTATAAAACAAAGATAATAAATAATATCTACCTCAAAGGTATGTTTGTGCAAATGTAATGCCGCTACAAATCATGCAACTATAACCAGTTATTTTTTCTTTTTTCCATTTTCCAACAAATTTTAAATGCAGTTATATTGTGTTTAAGACAGAATATGATTTTATGGAAGTCATTAAAGCAAAATAGGCTACAGTGGAAAACTTTAAGATATTCTTAATGTTTCTTTCTGTATGGAATCTTCTAATTTCTAGAAATAAGCCTCTTCTGCTCAAAACAAACATTTCTTACCTCAGGATGAGGCTTTACTACAGTCTAAACCCCACAGGGCATATGCAGGGGACTCACTGCTTGGCATTGATTCAACCAGCACTTCACAGTTAAAAGTTCTGTTTTAAGACATTCCAAGAATTTGAAACCTGTGTTTTGCAAAAATTCAAGAAAAATAGAGTTGACTTATTTGTATAAGATAATGGGCTGGTGTTATATCAAATGCTGAATTTGAATTAAACATTTCCTTGTAATATATTGTCCAAACTTGATCTTACTAAAATTAACTGCTAGGGATTGACTCTTGTGGTAAGGCAGTGGGGAACATAGATATTCATTTAATTTTAGGAATGGCTTTTTCGACCTCAAGATTATTTATGTCAAGTTCAATATCTGGAAATCTAAGTAAAAGAATACATGATTTTAGGTGGGGAAAGGGGGAAAACCTACTCACTTATTTCTTAACAATAAGTGATTTAAGGCTATTTACATAAATACATTTAGTAAACAAACAAACAAACAAACAATATGTCCACACAAGAGAAACTTCTCTGGAAACAGTGGATTTCGAATAACTCACTTTAAAAGTGTTCAAAAGCCGTTCCTAATGACCATGGCAAAGCTGGTTATTTGATTTCTTATCTTATATGAATTTCGGAGCAATATTTTACAAAAAGGACAGAAAGGTTATGCATAAAGATAAGCAAGAGGTATTTCATAACATTTCTTAATAAGGTTACAAAAGGTGAGCATTTGGCCATGACCCATAAAATTTCTTCTGAGTTCACTTCCATTTTTTTTTTCCTAGTAGTGTCTCTAAGAAAATGGCTCATTTTCTCCCCTGGAATTTAAAAGTGTAAAATATTAGCATATTGTTTGACTTAGCTTCTCTGGGGATGCGTGAGTAGAGAAGATACTGAGAGTACTAACAAGCACACAGTGAGACCCCTAACAACATTTTGTACAGGAGAAGTTAGGTAAAATTAAGTGTCATAGAAATCATGAAGTGACAAATAAGTTATACGTAAAATCTAACAATCTGCCAGGACTCTTTTCCCTCCCTCCTTCTTACAGATTGTGAACGATCCAAGAAGTAGCCATAGATGCCTCTTAAAGATGTTAAGTGGAGTTCTAAGCCCTGGCTGTACACAATATCTTTTTTTTCCCAGACAGGGACCACCTCCTTATTTCTATCCCTGAAACACATTATTCTCAATAGTACACACACCAGTACAAAGTATGAGTAACCTGTATGAAGAAGTATGACCAAATAAAGTAAATGAAGTGCTATTTACTTCCTACAGAGATTTGTGAATATCAGACTAAGCAAGAAAGCACTATTGAAATTTCATTGTTGAGGCTATCACTCTGAAAGTTTTACAAGATCAAATGCAGACACCTCTGAGTAGGGAGGTGAGATAGTCAGATTTTGTGCCCATTCAACGAGCAAATGTATAATTTATAAATATTTTTCTTCTCCTAAAATAGTGAGCATATTTTCCATTGTTTCTTTACTGCAAAATATTCTCATTCCCATGAAATCATTTTTTTAAAGATTTTTTTTTATTAAAAAAGAATTTTTTATTTCACATAGTGCCTAGGTGGCTCAGTCAGTAGAGCATGCAACCCTTGATCTCAGGGTCATGAGTTCAAGCCCCATATTGGGTGTAGAGATGACTGAAATAAAATCAATACTTTTTTAAAAAAGAATTTTTTATTTGCAATATGCTAAAAAACCTGTGTTCTGTTCTTGGCAAATAACCTTGGCCAACTGCAGATGCAGATGCTTGTCCACACTGTTATCCAGAAGTAATAAGAAAAACAAGGTCAGAGCTATCTGAAAAATTCCAGTAAATGGGAGATGAAGAAAATTACAGAAAATGAGGGATAAATGAGAAAGGCAGGAATCAGTGGTCCCATGACTGAATTACACAGAATTCAGTAGTGCACATTCATGACAGGAGGAAAGCAGACAGCCTCATAGCATCCGTTACTATTCATTCTTACTATGAGCTCCTCACCTGGAATTATAGAATAATAGCTAAGAGCTTTGTAATTAGGTTCAAGTGATCACAATTCCAGCTTTGTGAAATGTTGTCATGTTCCCTATTATTTGCTAAAATAAAATAATTTTTAAAATATTATTAAATGTCAACTCCAATCTGTAAAACAGACTACGTACCCTGAGGAACAAACAACAGAAATTCATGAATTTCTGGAATTAAATGAGATCTGCTGTCAGGACAGATATCTTTGAAAGGAACTGTGAAATTTTTTCATAGCCACACAAATCAAAGGAAATGCCACGCAAATGCTGCCCATTGCAAGTTTATTTAGATATTTCTTCTATGTACCTGGATTTAGGGAATAAGTTAATCCTCAGCAAAAGAAAAAAATAACATAAACTCAAGGCTATTGAGAATCAAAGCTATAATCTATCAAGTGATTAATTTGCTCTGATTAAAAGTAATTCTGCAGAAACATTTGGAAATCCTATGGTCTGTAAAAATGGTAAATAAATGCTCCCTGCCCAACTGTTGCATATGACTTAACTGTGATTTCAGCACTTACTAGTGGTCCCTTGTGCTTGTCTGATATTGCTTATGTCTGCTTGGTTATGAGTTTCCAGGCTAATTTCCAGGTTTCAGACACTGTCTCTGTGTTTGGAGATGGGGTAGAGAAAAGCATATGTTGGGATCAGTGAACATGTTGATTAGCTAGGAGAGAAGCACAATTTTTATCTCCTGGTAGTAAGTTCAGGCAGGCAAATATGTTGACCCAGATTTGAGTTCCAGGAAGTGCTTATTACCACTGGTCCCTAAGCAAAACGTTCCAGTTTTAACAGCTGTCCTTGTTCCTTTACCTCTCCTCCAGGGGAATGGGGGCTGGAAGGGGCTAGAAGCACCTGGGCCCAGGGGCGGAGGTGGGAGGTGGTTATTGAAGCAATAGCCATCCAGAGAAGCTTTTTTTCCTCCAGTGTGGCTGAGAAATGATTGGAAATATTCCTAAACTACTAAAGCAAATAAAATCTTTAATGAGGAAGCATTTCATCAAGAAAAATATTGACCCAGGTTTAACTAATATTTGGTTCATATGGATTATTTAATTCAGGTAATATCTAGTCCCTAATTACTTTTACTGGGGAGCCGCTTGATATTCTATTTTCTTTTTCTCAGAGATACCACAAAGTACTAGAGCCTAGACTTTTTAAACGTGGTGACTTCGCTGTATTCATCTATACAATCTCTTCTCCATTTGTCCAGCACAGTGCCATCAACAAATGCTTGTTACTGTAATCAGATATCAGCACCATATTTCACTGATATTTTTCACCTCTTATGATATGGAAAGTCATCGAGTGTACATAGTTTATTCCAGTAAGTTCCATGCCCAAGATTTACTTATTTTCCTTTAACCCCCACTTCTACGCATTTGCTCCAGATCTATTTGGGGAGTTTTGTTTTGCTTTTGGTTTTTTGTTGGTTTTTTGCCAATCGTACGAAGAAGATGCAGGCATGGAAGGCCATCAATAAATACATGTCATTGAATTGACTGAAAGTCGTCAGGAAAGGCAGAACAAGTCAAAGAAGGTATTGCAGGAATAAAAAGGTACATAAAACATAAACTAAAGTGGTGCTTCAGGGATGGTTGATCATCCACTAAACATAGAACGAGAATCTCTGATATAAAGCACAATAATGTAAAATTTACTGTACAATTTGGTCTTTACGTTCTGACAGTCAGAACCTGCTAACATTTGTGTTATTTACAGACACTAGTTAGTGAGAAGAAAACAGCCTGAGACGCTCTATTGGGATTTCATGAAAATATCCCCACCGACATTGGAATAGCTTTCTCATTAAAGTACCAGGAGCTTCTGTTTTTAAGGCCAAAAATAAAAAGGCTTATTTTTCAATTTTGACTTTTCTCTTTCCCAAATAAGGATATTCCTGCATAGAACTGACTGGATGATCAGCATGTTAGGCTTTATGAGAGATTCAAAAAATAACTTTAGAATCAAACATCAGGATAGGAAAATTATTTGTTTATATTTGAGTTGTTAATTATAACTGCTTGTAATATTAGAAGCCTATACCATAATAAGTATCTGCAAATGTGTAATTTATCTAATGGATCATTCCATAGAGCATGTTTAGAGCTGAGTTCAAGGCATGCTTGACTTAATAATCTATTGGTTTGGTCACATTATGTGCAAATAAGTCTTTGGGTATTAATTATTCTTTCTTGTCATATAGAGATCTTTCTCTAGGGCTGGTTGATAGAGAAGAGTAAAAAAGTCATTGGAAATAAAAATTCCAAAGAATAATATAAGAAAATTATAGTTTCCAGGTACTGTGAATTTCAAATTATTTTCCTATTATCTTAGACCATATTTCAGTTATATACTCACCATCTCCAATTTCTCTGTCTACATTTTTTAAAATGTTTTATTTATTTCTGAGAGAGAGAGAGAGACAGCATGAGCAGGGGAGGGTCAGAGAGAGAGAGAGAGAGAGAGGGAGATACAGAATCTGAAGCAGGCTCCAGGCTCTGAACTAGCTGTCAGTACCGAGCCCAACGCGGGGCTCGAACCCAGAACCGTGAGATCATGACCTGAGCCAAAGTCGGATGCTTAACCAATTGAGCCACCCAGGAGCCCCATCTCTGTCTACATTTTTAAAAACCACTCCACTTGGACTTTCACAACCACTATTCCAAAGAAACTGTTTTTAAGGTCACTAAAGAACTGTCAGTTCTCAATCTTCAGGCTCAGTTTCTTATTCTCTTTCTCTTTGCTTTGTTTTGTTTTTATTTTTCTTGGTTCCAAGACACTAAAACAGCATGGCTTTCCATCTTGCTGGTCATTCCCTTTCAAGCTTTTCCATGCCTAATAAACACCACAATTTTAAAATTTACAGAAGCGAACCTCTCTCCAACCCCGATATCCATCCAACCAATAATCTTGTTCATCTTGGTCTTCATTGATTCTTCTCTAAGTCTCATACCCACACGCAGTCTGCTAGGTCTACCTTCAAAATGCATTCAGCATCTGACCACCTCCCTTAATGCCATTGCTTCCACCATGGCCCAAACCATCTTCATGACTCACCTGGATCAACAGCCTCCTAACGTGCCTCTCTGCTTCTACCCTCACCCCTGTAGTACATTCTTCACACATCAACTAAGCCTATTAAAAAGGAAAGTTAGAGAACGTCATTCCTTAAATCCTTCAATCTGAATAAAAGCCAAGTACTTAACAATGGCATAGAAGTCCTTACATGGATCAACCATTTGTTACTTCTCTGCTACTATCCCTTGCAAGTCTTCCCATAGATCCCTTTGCTCCAGTCATGCTGGCCTTCTTGTTCCTTTCAGAACACATAAGGCAATGTTACCTTAGTACCTTTGAATGAATGTTCCCTCAGTTTGAAATACTCTTCAGCATTCAAATATGTGTGTGACTCAGTCCCTCCCTGCTTTCACAAGCATTTCCTAAATGGCACTTTCTTATGAAGGTCTTCTAAATCACTCAGCTTAAAATTACAACCCTCACCTTGGCACTCCTGGTCTCCTTTAACTTGCTTTATTTTTTTTTTCCCATCCCACTTACAATCCTTCAACATTCTATATCATGTGCCTTCTTCCTCTAGAATGTAAGCTCTAGGAGGGCGGAGATTTGTAAATTGTTATTTATAAATTGGACTCTCAGTAAATACTCTTAATTAATAAATGATTAATTTGTAACAACAACACAACTGTTTTCTCATGAAAGACTAAGAGATAGCTCCCTACAATGGTCCTGATCCTTTTATATGTATTTCTTCTTTCATCCTCTCCAATCATTGCCATTTCTCCTCCCCAGTGAGTACCTGACAATCCCTGCATCTGCAGTTTGCAAACCGCTGTTCTAAAAGTCTAGAGTCAGACCCACCCCACCCAACAAGGGATTCACCAGTCTCTACTCAAACTTCCTTAGACGCAGAAATGTATGAATAGCTTTGATTGTGAAAAAATGTCATGAATTGGAATGAAATCAGACTCCCTATAACTTCCAACCACAGGTTCTGTTTTTGTTTTTCAGGAAATCCCTGATTAATTATTTTTCCTCTTCTACATGAAATCTCCTCAGACATTTAAATAGAAAACTATTTTCCTTTTGCTTCCAAAGTTTCCCCTTCTTGTGCAAATAGCATCCCTTCTTCCTATTACTTGAATGGTTCAGAATGTGAAGCCATAAAATTTATTTGAGAGCAATTTATGGCACTTACTCTATAGGAGACACTGTTTTAGTGGGCATATCAAACGCACTATCTTGTTCAATCCTCACAACACTTCCGTCAGGCACGTACTACGATTCTCACTTTACAGATGAAGAACATTTGGCATTTTGTCCAAGGACACAGGGTAAGAAAGTGGCCCAGCTGGAATTCAGTGTCAGGCTTTGTCTAGTCCCAGTATTGGATTCTTATCTGCTACACTTGAAGACTCTTACAAAATTACTAAAAAATTAAAACATCCAAGTTCCCAGTTATTTCCCAAGGGAACATTGTTCTGTAACCTTCCCGGTCAGACCTAAGGGATTGGAATTCCCGCTTTACTGCTCACACTCCTGTGTGCACCATACTGAAACACTCTGGGTGCTGTGTCCTTCGTCTGTAAAATGTGACAACATGAAAATTAGTTGAGTCAATATATGAGAAGGAAATCAGCCTAGCAGTTAAGAGCACTGGCTCTGGAGTCCAGCACTCTGGGTTTAAATTCATCTCTGCTCCTTATGTGTTCTGATCTTGGGTGACTTATCAATTTCTTAGGCTCAGGCATCTCACCTGCAAGTCAGAGATAATGATAGCACCTTCCTCACAGGTTGTTAGGAAACTTAAAAGAGAAAATCCTCACAAGGTATTCGTCGCATCGAAAGTACTAGATAAACTTGAGCTATTATTCATATTACATAAAAATATCTGGCAACTATAAATACTAATTATTAACATGGGTAAATAGAGCAAGTTGACACATGTCAAAACAGAAATAAGTGACCTAAAGAAAGCCAAAAATTCCAAAATTAAAGTTATACCAAGGGTAATGATCTTGACAATAATATAAAACAACTAAAATTGACTTGGTTAAAAGCAGTCTATCAAATTGAAATATAAGACTGAATTTAGTGACATGTTACTTACAGAGATACATCTAAAGTTAGATAATACAGAAACAAAAAATAAGAACATAGCGGATATAAAAATAACATATTTATGTTACAAATCCAAAGGCATAGAAAAAAGACATACAATAACGTCTATATGAGACTAAAGGAAAACTCGATAGTAATATTAAATAGAAAATTTCCAACTACATACTGTCAAGCCTGTGGTGGGAAGCAAAACAAAAATTTTAAAAGTCATTGGGTATTTTCTTAAAGATGACATTAACAATATACAAAATTTTCTATGATTCAGAGAATATACCCATTGCAACTACTTGTGCAAAATTTACCAAATGTATTAAATTAAAATACAAGGAACACCTCAAATAAAAAAATAAATGTAAAGGCTATATTTGATTATCATAATTCAATAAAACCAGAAAATTATTTTTTTCATACAACAGAGTTGATTCCTTACCACTTTAATAAAAGAATAGGAAAATTAAAATTTAAGACTGTTTAAGGTTTCTGGGGCACCTGGGTGGCTCTGTCAGTGAAGCGTCTGACTCCTAATTTTGGTTCAGGTCATGGTCTCACAGTTCATGACATTGAGCCCTGTGTGGGGCTTTATGCTGAGAGTGCGGGACCTGCTTCAGATTTCAGATTCTCTCTCTCTCTCTCAAAAATAAATAAATAAACATTTAAAAAAAAGACCATTTGTAGTTAACACCAAGTGAAAGTTTGGGGCTGAAGTTGAGGATCTTTGATTGGTGTGTGTTGAAACAAGCAGAAGGTCCCAAGATCAAACTAATGTATAAAGAACAGGAATAGCTTTAGTCCTTGTGTTATATATATCGTCCACGTGCCCAGGAGGAAAAAGAGACATACTTGTAGACTGATGTTTTTTTCTCATTTTGCTTGTATATAGTAAGTAGCAAAACCACACAGGAGCAAACTTATTCAGATATTAATCTCCAACAAAACATTCTCTTAAATTCAATTTGCCTTCTCTAATTTTTTTTAATTTTAAATTTTTTTAATTTTAATTTTAATTTCTGAGAGAGAGAGAGACAGAGTGAGAAGGGGAGGATCAGGGAGAGAGAGAGACACAGAATCTGAAACAGGCTCCAGCCTCTTATCTAGCTGTCAGCACAGACCCTGACGTGGGGCTCGAACCAACGAACCATGAGATCATGACCTGAGACGAAGTCGGCCACCCAACCAACTGAGCCATCCAGACTCCCCTGCCTTCTCTAATTTTTAAGGTTCCTCAGGAACTGTTGGTAGATCTTCTTCTCTTCTATCTCTATCCCCTTTACTTAGATGATCACTCTTTTTAAATACTTCGTACGTAATTTCACTGATCTGCAGTTTCCCTACACAGTGCCTATGCTGGATTTATTATTTTTTTTATGTTTCCTATTCTTCAGTTTGAGAAGTGATGTCTTTGATCAGTTTTGGAAATGTAGCAGCATTGCTTTTTCAATTATTGCCACTTTTCTTTTCATCCGATCCTATCTATCTGTTTGGAACTCCTAAGAGATATGTGCTGGTCCATTTCACACTATCTTCCATAAATAAGTAATCTTTAATCTTTTTGATTGTTGCCACCTATTATCTATAATCTGAGATATTTCCTCAGCTCCATCTTCCATGGCTGAAGTTTCTGCAGAGCAAGAGCCTACTATTTAATTCCCATTGCATTTGTAAGTTCACTTGTTATAACAGTCTTTTCAAGAATTCCATCTTGTCCTTTTTTTTTTTCCTGTCCTGGTCTCTCGTTCTTCTTCTATATTTGTTTTAATATTTTTAATTACTTTCCACATTACTGATTCATAGTCAGCTCCAGGTTATTTATTGCTTCAAGTGATTAGAGCAATAATTCTCCAGTGTGTTGTGCCTATAAATTTTGTTTCATGATAAATGAGTTCTTTATATTTTAACTTTTAATTCTGCACTCCTGAAGAGGGACTTGGTTTTTGCTGGAGTCTGGTTGCTGACTGGTTGGGAGACTGGTCCTCAGAGGAAGTTTTCCCTCACTTCTTCTATTTATCCAAAAGGTATCACAAGGACCAACTTTTATGTTAATTTCTCAGCTGGATGACTCTGGCCTTCTCAGGTACTGCAAAGTTAGACTCCAACCAAAATGGGACAGAACTTCAGCTTCTGATTGCTTGGTGTAGCCTTTTTCCCCACTTGACACTTATGAGTTTCCTCATCAAATGCTGGGTCATGGGGCAGATATTTATGTCCATGTTTCACTGAAGTTTCAGTCTTCTATGGTTCAGATTTTGTGAAAGAGTATTTTTCACAAAGATTCCTGAGACTTTGCCTTACACTGTCCATATATAAGAGCTAAAAATCCAGTCCTGTGCTATTTTCACAAGGAGTGTGGAACCCCTCTGGCTCCTGTATCAGGGCTACTGCAGCATCAGCTCTGTGTTTATTTACTTAAGCTTCATTCTTCTTTATTATTTATTATTATTCTATTGCTTGGATATTTTCTTTCTTTCTATGTTCTCAATGTTAAATTTGTGGTATTGTTGTATTTTACCAAGCCCTTTAAACATGGTGGGAGAGTTTCTGCATTTATTTGATATCCTCCAATGCTTTTCCTCCAATTCTCAGAGTAAATGCTGCTCAGTCTTCAGGTCTCAGTTTAAATACCCCTCCTCCAGAAGGCCTTAAGTTGTGCCCCAATCTGTAACACATCTTCTCTATTATTTCTCACAGCATTTATTCAACTTTTAGTGTTATTGTTCATATTTGCTCCTAAATATAAGTTGCTGCACATAATCAATAACCATGTCTGTTGAGTTCACTATTTTTTCTTGGGCCTGGCAGGCATTCAGAAAATATTTGTTGAAGGAGTTAATGTTTACCAGAAATTCAACAGGAATCATCACTAGGCTAACACCAGCTGTAGAGATTCTGGAATCTTGAATGTATAAGGACTTCGAGTTTTAGGTGTATGCCTGAATACAGACTATGGAATAAGCTATTTACAGCTGCTAAATAGTTAATGCAGTGTATAATATAGATACATATAATATGCACATATATATTATAAATGTCTGTGTATATATTATATACATACATATATATATGCATGTATATAAGATGTGTATATCTTATGGGTATATATGTGTATTAAATATATGCATACACATATATAATATAGTATGCACAACATATAACAATGTTTCTAATATAGTGCATGTACTAAATTCATATTTATATGTATTCTATAATATTAATATGTTTTATATATTATAATTTGGTTTTAATCTTCAAAACCAATACTGGAATTAATCAAACTTTCATATGGCTTTGATATCAGAGACATTTCTTTCCCACATATTTATAAATCCTTTACACTTTGGTTGTCCTGGTCCCTAAGTGACCGGCTCATTTTTTTCCTGTTTCATAAAGTCCTACATCCAATGTCAATATCTTCAAAATAATCACTTTATTTCCTATCTCTTTCTTTTCTATTTTCCAAAATCCAGGTTTTCAGTGTTTGTCATTTCTATTTTTATAGCTTTAAGTATTTTACGACTCCTACCTGGAAACTAGGTAATTGCAATCCTTTTTAGAATGGCATAGAGATATACATTAATAAAAATAAATCACTTACCATATAAATGCATGTCTTGATAGGTAAAATATAGAGCTTTGTGTTTCAACAGTCGCATTTCATAAAATGGGTTTACTAACTAATACTTTGGGGATGGCTTCTCTCTACCATTTCCACATTATGGCCATGAAATAGATTTGAGAGACTCTATTAGCTTTATAAGAAAGAATATGGTATTCTTAAAAAGTACCTCATAACCCCCTCCGAAGAAACTGGACTGAAGCCATGAATTTCATATTGTTTCATGCGTCACAATCTCAGATACCCTATTGGCTATAAACTTTGAAGCTGTTTCACGCTCACGGTGAGACAGCTGCGTAGAGAGTCCCAATGTTCTTGAAGACCTGTGCATGCCTATCTATAAAATGAGATGTGTATATCTGACCTCTCAATCTTCCACAATCCTCAATATAAAGTTCCAAAGCTTTATTTAAGCCAACCAAATAGATATTTAATTGTTGAGCATGTACTGGGGACTTACTACTGTTTTTAGGAGTGCTGTCACTCACACAACTGGAAACAAGAATGCAAACAATGTTTCAATCACAGCAATGGCATAAAATTTTATAAAGTTTTACTGTTTCGTCATAAAAATAAGCTTTTTTGTATGACTGTAAGTGAAAGTAAGAATTCTTTCCCAGCACAGAGCTGATTTTATATGAGTTTAAATGTGTTCTTTATTTTTTTTTCAATCTCTTGCTTTAAAACACACTAACTAATCAGTTGACCAAAGCTCTACTGGCTATTATATCTACTTGCAAACTAGCAAATTCAATTTTCAACATAACAACACAAAGTAAAATGAAGTGGAATGCTGTGATTTTAAGGGGGCTTTGCCCTCCTTTGTTCTGTGAACTTTACTGGCTTTCACACCACAGCAGTCTCACAGCTCTTTGTTCAAACTCAACATCGAATGTAAAGAATGGCTTTACATTGTGATTTTCTTACTGGAGGAATCCAAATGCATCAAGGAAAATGCTCATCAAGGCTTGGAACAGAAAGAGGTATTTATTTTACATGTGCCCTAGTTCTGTGTAACTCAACATCATGACAAATGAATTGAGATGACAATTGAGAGTTGAAATTCTCTTTGTCTCCTATGAATAGTAAAGCTGCAACACATGGCCCAATCTAACACTTTTAATATTAGTTACCAATAGTGGGAAACATGAAGGATCACCATCTCACATACATCAGTAGAACCAGACATGTCTGAGATATCACAAACTTGAGTGGCTTCTGCTTATCTCTATCAGATGTCTATTAGCCCATTTTTCCACTTAAACACCTGCCATAGTTTCTGCAGTTTATCTCAGTGTATATAAGAAATAAAAATTCTATCAGGGAGGTCAGTCACTGTGACAGAGGGGAGAGAGCCCTGGATGGAATTGGGAAGGCAGTGTGGCCTAATCATAATAAGCATACGTTGTAAAGTCAAGTAGATTTGGATATGAATCCCAGTTTGGTCACTTCCTTCCTCTGTTGCTGGACAAATTATTAACTTCTCCATTCTTCCATTTTCTCATTTGTCAGATAGAGTCATGAAGACTACATTGGATGGATAATATTTTTTAAGTGCATCACACCATGACAATTTCATACTAGGAACTTGATGTGGGTGGCTGTTATTAGTAAATTAGAAGAAATGCCATATTTTTTTCACACCACAATTTTCTGGAACTCATATGTAATCATTTTCAAAATATAAATGAAAAATTTGTACCATAAAAGCCTAAATAACAACCAGATCTCCAACTGTGTCTGTGCTATCCATTATTTGCCTTTTGCTTTATCTCATCCTTTTTCAGTTGATTTAAATGGTGACTATACTTATATAAGAAATTTTAAAGCGTCAAAAGATAAGAAAAGCAAGAGTTTTTTAAGGTACTCAGTAAGAACAAAGCTAATTTAGTTGTCATTTGTCTAAGCAGCAAAAACAAAGCTATGGACTTTTTGAGAAAAAAAAAAACACAGAGGGGGGAAATGTAGATAGAGCCTTAGGGAAAGTGAGGAAACCATAAGAACACAAAGAATTCTAAATTCTGCTTCTCTGTGTCCTAGAGAAAGAGGGGGGAAATCAGCATTAATGGAAAAGAGAAAGAATCACTGGAGATTTTGCAAAAACAATATGGCTGTATATTGCAGAAAAGTTATTCCAATGGCCAGAAATTATATTTATATATATATATATATATATTTTAGGCAGTATGTATTTTTTTATTTACAAATAGTTTATTGTCAAATTAGTTTCCACATAACNTTGTTCCATTGGTCTATGTGTCTGTTTTTGTCAATGGCCAGAAATTATATTGAAGAGGCTTCTAGAAAAGAAAATAGAAGTAGCAATTCTGCAATGCAGTTAAAAACAAAATGTAAAGAACAAAGAATAGTGCTCATAACAGAGCAATGATCTGAGATACAGAAGGCTCTTGAAAGGAACACCAAAGAAAACAAGATGCAGAGGGACAGCTTCCTGAACTTTGCTGTCTGGTTCCCATTACTCTTACTCTCCCAAAAATGTCATCTATTTCTTTCAGAGCGGAACATTTTGCCAAATATGTTATTTAAATATTGATCGTGGAACATTTCCTTGATTTGAAAGTATACTACCATGATTGGCAAAAATCCAAACTCTCTTTCTGTAGCCTTTGTCATGATTTATATGGGTAGTTTTTCCTACCAAGACAAAATGGAAAAAGAGCAAAATGTGAACTGCACAATACACACAATTCTTGATGAACAAATGCATTGGCCAGAGGTATTGTGGACTATATTGGAGATTTTACTCAAGAGATTCTGATTATGTACACAAATATATCTGAAGAATCATGTTTCAGTTTTTAATAGGAACATTTTAAAGCAGAAAGGGTAGGGTAAGAGAACACTGTAAAATTAGTTCTTCCTATGTATGAAAAATTTTTGGCTATTTTGGCTAATGCCTCTGATTGCTGTTATACCACATATATACAAATATCAACCATGCAGTTTAATTTTCAAAGATTTGAAGAAAGGGGGCTGCTAAAGATGCGTGTGCTCACTTATTTTTTACTCCTATATCTCAAGATCTAAAGCAGTGCTTCGTACCTACCTGGCACTCAACAAATATTTGTTACCTGAATGAATAAAAAAGCCCCCCCCCCCAGAAATATCAAATTAGCAAATAAACTCTGTAATCATCACTAGCTGAGAGCTAATTAGGCCAGAACATCCTGAGATATAAATTTGATCTCATGGTTTGGGGCACCCCAACCTGAGTTCCGAGCCTCAATCCTGATTATAGTAAGTAGTTTGGTTTATAATCAACTGAGAAGAGAAATCAGCTTGTTTGCTATGAAAAAAAGAAAAAGAAACAATCTAGCTCCTTATCTAGGTTTATTGCTTCATGTATTTGCCCACGTGTGTGTATGCGTGCATGCACGTGCACGTGTGTGTGTGTGTGTGTGTGTTGCTTCATCCATTCTTCTGATTGCTTCTCAATAATACAAACTCAAGTGACCTTCTTTGGTTTATATAAGCCTCTTAAGATAATACAGATATGGCGACTATATCTGAAGAAATTATCTCTAAAGCCCTAAGCAGCCTGTTTTATGTAGTGTTTCCAGAATATCCTTTCAAGTTGTCTCCAATAGCAATATTTTTGCTCAGAATTGTTAGTTAATTCACTTTGGATCTTAAAGTATACAATGGTCCACAATTATGTGTGAAAAATACTTTATAGTTAGACCCATCTGACCTAATCCCTTGATTATCTTATGCCTAAGCAATTTCTTTTTTTTCTTTTTTTTTAATGTCTATTCATCTTTGAAAGAGAGAGAGACAGAGCGTGAGAGGGGAAGGGGCAGAGAGAGAGAGACACACAGAATTTGAAGCGGGCTTCAGGCTCTGAGCTGTCAGCACAGAGCCCGACGCAGCTCAAACTCACAAACCACAAGATCATGACCTGCGCTGAAGTTGTAAGCTTAACCGACTGGGGCACCCAGGCTCCCCATGCCTAAGCAATTTCCAAAACTTTCTAAATTATTTCTCCATGTCTTCCCTACCTTGTCCTCCCAACACACATGCCAATCAACTCTAAGAAACACTTTTATGACATGGCTCCCTTGCCTAAGAACTTATAATGGCCTCTCAGTAAAACATGGCAGGAGAAAAATGGCATAATGTTATTCTTAGGACCACCCAAATTAATACAGAAAATAAAAACATGAGAAAGAATGATATTTCTAGTAGAAAGCTGTAAAACGACTTATCACCAAACCAGAAAACACTGTAGATTTCCTTGAAAATAAGCGATAGGATTCTAAAAGACGTAATTAAAAGAAAATGGGATTATACCAGCAAAGACACTGCCAGTGTGGACTAAAAGGGACAAGAGAAAGCAGGACAGAAGAAGGAAGGCTCTCAAGTTGGCTGACTGCAGTTCATGAGACTTCTCAACCTTCATTACTGCATAATCAACAAGATGAGACTATAAAGGGCTATAAACGTGTCCTATTCCTCAGAAAGAAAAGGGAAGAATGTGCCAAAGGTGATTCAGAGATCATTAGTACTGCTGTTTTCACCAGAGGCCAAGGGGTCAGAACTGGAGAGCTGCCCTCCCAGAGTCAGGAGTGCAGGTCCCTTGCCAAGAGCATTGAGGTGATGACAGACTAAAGGAGTAAGACCAAGCCGTGGACCTGTGAGGGTGAAGTTGCCACCCCATTGGGCCTTGGAGGTGGGACATCAAGCCAAAGAGGATCGTTCTTGACACTTAAAAGCCAATGAAATTTGTCTTTTTTAATTTTTTTATGTTTATTTATTTATTTTGAAAGAGAGAGAGACAGCATAAGCAGAGGAGGGGCAGAGAAAGAGGGAGAGAGAGAATCCCAAGCAGGCTCCGTGCTAGCAGCTCAGAACTCAGTGCAGGGCTTGACTTCATGAACTGATAGATCATGACCTGAGCTGAAATCAAGAGGCAGATGCTTAACAGATTGAGCCATACAGGCACCCCAAAATTTGCCTATCTTTCAATTTACTTGGGACCCATCACCCATTTCTTCTTTCCTATTTGTCCCTTTTGGAATGGGAATGTTTCTCCTATGCCTGTCCCATGTCTGTATTTTGGAAGTACATAACTTGTCTGGTTTCACACATTCACAACTGGAGAAGAATTTTGCTTCAGAATGAATCATAGCTCAAGTCTACCCAAAATGTGCTTTAGATGATTTTGAGATGAGACTTTGGACTTTAGATTTTACAGTTGATGCTGGAAAAAGTTAAGACATTTTGGGCTCTTTGCATATAGAATGAAAGTATTTTGTATATGTATATGTATTTTGGAAGGGCTAGTACTATGGACTGAATTGTGTCACCGTGAAATTCACATGTTGAATCCCTCAGTGTGATGGTATTTGGAAATGGGGCCTGGGGAAGGTTTAGATAAGGTCATGATGGTGGAATATTCATCGTCAGCTTAGTCCTCCTATAAGCAGAGACACCCAAGAACTCTCCACCTCCATACACCAAGGAGGTGAAGGCCATGTGAAGACACAATAAAAAGGTGGCCATCTACAACGTAAAGAGAGAGCCCTTTCCAGACACTGGCCCTGCTAGCATCTGGATCTTGAACTTCCACCCTCCAGTATTGTAAAAAATATATTCCTATTATTAAAGCCACCAAGTCTGTGGCATTTGTTAACACAGAGATCGAAACCCTAATCTAGATATGCTGCCTGGCAGATCAGGTAAGGGGGAGGAAAGAGGGGAGCCAGCAACTGCTGCTGAAGCCAGAAAATACAAACCCCACCACACAAGAAAATATGCAGAGACCTGTGTTCTACAGCAACACCGGCCAACACACTTTTCTACAACTGGAAATGTTCTACATCTATGCTGATATGATAACATGATCTCCCGGAAGCACAAAGCATCTGACCCGTGGCTAGTGTGACTGAGGGAGTGAACTGTTTAATTGAACTGAATTTGAATTTGAATAGTTTTAGAAACTATTCCCTACTGTCTCAAAGAATATTTTTAAAAGTTCTTTGAAAAACGAGTTCAAACAAGAAGCGTGAAAAATGAAAAGTCAATAAAGAGTTAAGAAGGCAGCAAAAGATCAAAGCTGGGCTCTCAGAAAAAGAAATTTGAAAATAATAAAATCATTAGGAGAAATTAAGACAAATGGGAAGCAGGAAGAAGTGAAACAGGTGGGGCTGAAAGAAAGAAACAGAAAGGAAACCCTTGAAAAAATAGTCCATTATGTTAAAAAAAAACTTGCAGAAGTAAGCAAAAAAGGGAAATACAAATGATTCCGAGGCAGAGTCCATACACACATAATAAATCTCTTTACCTGAACGCAAAACAAATAGAATAGAACCAACAAAATATTCGAATATATATTGTAAAAATCTTCCTAAATTGAAAGAATCTAAAAATATGTTGATTCCATGTTATGCTCCAGGAATATTTGATGCAGAACAACTAACTTACGACACATACTACTGTGGGGCGCCTGAGTGGCTAAGTCGGTTAAGCATCCGACTTCAGCTCAGGTCATGATCTCGCAGTTCGTGGGTTTGAGCCCCACATCAGGCTCTGTGCTGACATCTCAGAGCCTGGAGCCTGTATTCGGATTCTATGTCTCCCTCTCTCGTTGCCCTTCCCCCATTCATGCTCTGTCTTTCTCTGCCTCAAAAAGAAATAAACTTAAAAAAAAAAAGACACATACTGAGAATTTATTAAAATTAAAGAATAAAAAAAGAATTCAACACACATCGAACCCAGAAAAGCAAATGACCTACTAGTTAAAGGAAAACACACACACACACACACACACACACACAACCTGGCCTCTGAAATTTTATCTGCAATGTTCAATGCCAAGTGACAGTGTTATAATGTCTACTGACTTCCAAGGGTATTTTGTTTTGAAAAAATAAGTGTGGAATCCAAATTTTAAACCACCAGGCTGACATTCACCTACCTAAATAAAAGAGAATGCTATATACAAATGAGCAAGTCTCGCTGAATATGGAACTCATGGGTAAGTCTGCAAAAATCATTTGGTGATGAAGCTAGTCAGCAAAGAGATGAATGAGGAAAACAAACAAAAACCTCAAGAATGAAGAAGCTGTCATTGATGGTGGACAGTAAATCCATTTAAATATAGAATTAATGCACCTATAACAAAGTGAAAAGCAAAAAGTAAATATTAAGAAGATTAACATCTAAGCATGATGATAAACATTTTAGAAGTTTTTTTGTGAAGGAAAAAAGTTGGGTGGCTTGGCGAAATTAAGAGCATGAACATCTTTATCTGTTATAGGAAGAACTCATGATATAATTTCTGAAACTGATAAATTAGAAAAGGACCTAATTACCTTAGAAACTAATTATAGGTTTGCCATCCATTTCAATGATCACAAAAGCTATCCACCTAGATTAAGTTGAAGCAAAAAAAGTGAATTAAAAAAGAACTTTGAGGAAACCAAAAATTGGAAGGGACCTCCAGAGCAACTAACATGACGGAGTAAAAAGGCACCGGACCTCCCCATCTCACTGACCAGGACCTCTGAGGGTTTCACTTAATCTGTCCTCTGTCTCTAAGCTTAATTCTCTCCACTCACATAGAGGAAAGTCTAAGATGTCCATAAAATGACCCATAGTTGCTTTAGTCCTGGGCCTTTCATCTTTTTCCATTCTAAAATTCTGAGCAAGTTTTCCAATTAACCTATTTAAGTCAGGTGTTCAATTTTGAACCAATCATGAGAAAAAACAGAGTTTAATAGAGAGACTGTGATTGGCCCAGCATTAAGCATTGAACTTAACAACTATGGCCTAGAAGCCCAGGCTGAGGTGAAGTTGGAGGGTGGCAGGAAACCGGGATATCCTTAAAGAAGAGGGTAATTTGATAGACAATAATAGATTTAGGATATGTTTTCTTCAAATATAATCAGAACCACCACTGGAAGTTTTCACGATCTGCTGTAGTTATCAACATTACTTATCAGACAGTTCAAATTTCCCTGCTCTCCAGACTGTTTTTGTCCAGTTAGTTAAGGCAAAGTGTAAAGCCCTTCGGAACTTTCTTTCACTCTGGTACAAAAGTGGAAACATCCAGGCTGCCTCATCCGGTTGAGTCCCTAGGTGTTTATGCAAAGCAAATTCTCCTGCCAAGTTGTGGTGGACATATGCTGTGAGAAATCTATGCTTATTGCTTTAAGCAACTGAGATTTGATGGCATTTTGTTACTACAGCATTACTTAGCCTACCTCGTTGATATTCCATTCTTCTATTTCCCACTGTGATTCTTCACTGTCCATTGGCTACTAACTATATCACAGCAGAACAATTCCACTCCAATGCACTTTGCTACTCTTTTTCCCGTGCTGCAGGTAAGGAGACACCTTCCACTTCTTTTGACCCTCTGTCAGAGGAGGCTCCGACACAGCTGTCAGGCTCCTGGTGAGAATATGGCTTCTTGATATTCCAGGCATCTTCTCCAAGACTATAGACACGAGCCTCTGGAACAGAGGAAGGTAGGGCAGATTTTCAAGCACTTCTGCCTCAACCACCATCCATTCCAAAAATTTTACCCTGATACTTAATTTGTTATATGCTCCTAGATTTATTCTTCACCTAAAATTTTTACTTGAGAGCCCAGTATGTCCCTTCCTCCCTTTGTATGTTTTCTTTAATTGATCTCTTTCCCCAAACCATCAGACCTCTTAGGTCTCTGAGTGATGCCATGTTATGAGGCAATACAATCTAATATAAGGAATATGACAGAGAAAACCTTCATTAGCTGAATGCAAAAGGACAAAAAAATTAAAAGGTTTACTGTTTATGGAAAGATAGTACTTTCTACCTACGAATGTACTAAAGCATAAAGGACGAATCGTTCTCAACCGGGGAATGGCTTTACCTCTTAAGAGGACATTTTGCAATATCAGGAGACATTTTGGTTGTCACAACTTGAAGGGGCATTACTACCGACATCTAGTAGGTAGCCCAGGCTAATGTCAAGATTTAATAAGCAATTTATGTCTCTAATTAGAAATTTGCTATACTAGACGCTGCCACATCACTCATCTTTAAACACAACATGCTATCTCCACTTGCAGCCAGTAATAAGTAAGACAAAGGAAATGATACAATATGAACAGCCAATAGTATTGTCACCATAGTCACCAAAACTCAAGTTCTATATTATAACTGTCACTTATTACCTGATTAAAAGAGTGAAAGATAGCCTTAAGAGAAGATATAAATTATTTCATCACTCTCTTAAAAAAGGCCCAAATCTTGCAAGCTTCACGATAGTGTATTCTCACAAAATTGGATAAGATATCTGAATTACAGTTTTTGTTTTATACAAAGTTACAATGAGGTAAAAAAAATAAATGTTGACCTCAATTTTAACACCCCTGAGGGCCTGAAACAAGGATACAGAACAAGATCTCTTGGTCTCCTAAACAGAAGTTGAGCCAATAACATAGGGTACTTTATGAGCCAAATAATGTCTGGTGTCCTGGAGCTAAAGAAAATGTTGGCACATCTTGCAAAATCACAGCTGTTTTGGTCTCATTTAGTGACTGGTCCCACTCTCTGCAGCCCAGTTTGCCTTTTGAAATATAGCCCAGTTAGCTATTCTGCAGCATGTGATTAAAGACACTGACAAGGGAGGTTTTATTTTTTAGCTCTTTGTCTCAGAAGCTTTAGAAATCTTGACAAGTACTGCTAAGAAATACAGATTACCTTTTTTTAGAAAGGAGATGCATAGAGATTTCTTAATGTGCACATAATTGTGCATGTTTTTATCAGTAAATTAAATGCGCTTGGGAATTACGATGGTAAAAAGGTAAATTTCTAAGATGAAAAAAAATAGTTAAACTAAGTTAACCATATGCAATGCTGTTGTTAAGAAAAGATTTCTGTGACTTCATTCACTTACCATGTACAGTTTTAGGTTGCAAGCCAGTCTGCCAGCAACCCTTCTGAGTTAGACCTTTGAACTAGATAATCAACTGATAATCTTTAAAAAATTAAAAGAGTAAATGAAAATAGCTCAAAGTGCTAATCACATGGTACCCTTCAGTTCTTAAAGTATAAAATTATGTTTTGCAAGATTGTTAAAATTTTCAAAAATTTAAAACCATGACTCTCAAGCAAACAGAATATGATTCTGTAGTCAAAAGTGTATAAAGGCAAAATTTTCAACAATAAAAAAAAAGTAAAACTGCAATCCCTGTGCAAATATAAAATGAACATATGTCAAAGATTTTATTTAAGTCATTGATTAATGCATGGACCAGTAAGTTGGTAAAACCATTTCAAAGAGTATTTTGAAAACTAAGTATCTACAGACAATGTTAGGATAAGATTGCTGGACTAGTTATAAAACTGGTCAATGTCCAACAGGGTAATAAACTGCAAACCCATTAGGGTTGTCTTTTCCACCAGGCAGAAATTATTTGCATCTCTATGGGACAAAAATCTACAAGTTGACCTCTGCCCTACCACATTGTTAAATAGACCATTCAACACAAAAGCAAGCCCAGCTTTGCAATGAAAGAACACTCAAAAATCTCTTCTGGCTCTTTCCAAGTGTTCCAACTTTTCTAACAAGTCAAGTTATCTTTCATGAATGAAAGTTCTTAATTCTTGATGATACTAGTTTTTAGAGGAAGGTCTTTATCATCTTTATTTGACCCATGTACAATTTCCATATCCTGTTTTCAGACTAGTGCTCTAAATGGGCCCTAACTTGTTCTGTGCTGAGATAAACATTAGAATGTCATAAAACACTGTAGATAATCCACATCTGGGTTATTTTATTCATTAGGTATAATGTAATGTATATTTAAAGATACAGTGGAATAAACAGACTATTATACAAGTTCAGAGATTATAAATACTTTGAGCATAGGCTGAAGATATTTTATATTTCGATAAATTCTCTAGTTGCCTAATAAACTTAATAAATAAGAGTGTTCTATGGAAAACCTTAACTCTAAGCCTCATTCCCAGCAAAGAAAAACAAAAATTAACCTCTTACAGTTTGTGATACCTGTTAACTAATTTGCATACCACCTAAAACAATGCTATACACACACCAAGAGAAAGCATATCACTAGTAACAATACCAAATATATGCATACACAAACACAATCCAATAAAACTCTTAATTGTTCAATTGTTTGTTTCATCATGGACAACGGTAGCAAACAATCTTCTACCCTTAACTTCTGAAGAGTAGCCTCTGTACAAAAGAAAACCCATTTACAAAATAAAAAGCATACATCTTTAATTTCTAATATTTTTATTATAGGGTTTTGAGCTATGCATTTATTTTCATATTATCAGCTTGAAGAAAATAAGTCACATGACAACCAACTTTTGTATGTCTGCCAAGGTAAATTGTTTTATTTTAAATTTATCAAGTTATAAATAAGCCACATAATATGCTTATGTGAACCAAACCACAGCATAATCTGAGTATATTTGAAAAGTTCAGAGTACTCTCATTGTTTCAGTAAGAGAAAAGAGCATTACGTAGAATTAAAAGCCTGGCCTTGCAGCTATCCATTATTCAAAAATAATACAGCATGAATTATTCACTGATTATAACACAATATACATTGTTATAAAGCAAAGGTGACTAAAATAAACATGGGTTCCTTGACCTTTCATTTAATAATAAGCATGTCAGAATAACTGATGGGAAATAAGGAAAGCTAGATCCTGGTAAGGAGAACTAAACTGCCCAAAAGCAGTGTAGCTTGAGACACAAAATTAAAGTTCATTTCTAAGGAGACTGGAATTCCCACCACCAATTTCACAAATTTAGGTAAAGAGGATATATTCCATAAAAAGCATATTAAAATGCAAACATGACACCTCAATAAGGCAAAGTCTAAGGCAACGTCACAAAGAGTTATTTCAAGTCAATGGCTCAAAATAAAACCTGGGTCACCAAACTTTTGTTAGGCCAATTTTTTAGTAATATACTGATTAATGAGAGAAAGAGGGACTAATACAGCAGGTAAAAGTGAAGATGCAGGAGAGCCAGAGTTTGCTGAGTGCATCGAATCAAGGAGGAACTCAGAGCTGTAAAGGGATAATTGAAGAGAAGAATGGTCTGAAGACCACTTCTCCAAGGGTCAGCTGAACAAATAAGGATGCTAAAAAATAGCACATGAATGTGAGCCTAGAAAAGTTATAATCAGATAATCAAATGACACCTCTCTCCTTGGCCTTACCAAGGCAACTACCTCTTATAGTTACCCTGTGTTGCTTTGACATTTTGCCCCTACACTTTTGGATAAATTAGAGTCTATAGGTATGTTAAAAAAAAAAAAATACTAGTCTTCATTGTAATGCCTTTAATAGTTCTAATTTATGGTGATATTAAGTTACCCTTGATTAGAACAAAGAAAATGCAGTGGTTTAGCAATAACATGAAGCACTGAGAAAACAGAAGATAGAATGTATTACATTCTTGTATTTTTAAACTTCCAGGGAAAAAAGAAGTCACTATATCAGCTTTTAAATAGGGAGTGGGTGTCTGAGGGGGTGGGGAGAAATGACTTATTCCAGATCTGAAAGCTCTATATGAACATCTATCATATGTGATGACATGGGTATCTTCCCAAAACCCAAAGGCCCAATACGTGAATACTATATGTCCACGTCCCTATGCCTAATTAAAATGATGGTAGAGGGAGTTTGGGGAAAATTATTTGAGCTTTAATATTTTCCAAATTCACTGTTTTAGTTCTAGTCATTGAGGAGAATTGAAAAGAGTCAGGTTTTAAATTATTTTGTTCATATCTCTCATATTAGAATAAGTCAAACAATATATTTAAACACATTCAATATCTGGTTCTATTGCCAATATCTGAGCAATATCAATTAAATCAGTCTAATTATAATTAGAACAAATTTGAAGAAATCCACTATTATTAATAAAATATACAAAAACTATAGTATATCCTCTGTAAAAATGACAAAATTTTTCAAAAGAGCATCCATTTAAAAAGGCACTCGATAATTATAGTTTCAAATAGGTAACATACCTTAAAATTATTTAATTTCTAAACCACTAGACATAAATTGGACTCAAATTGGGAAAGCAAAACTATCTAATATACAAATTGCAGATTTGGATGGTTTCTTTACTGAAAACAAAATTAATTTATCTTAAAAAATGGAAAATGTGATTTCTATACTGAAAACAAAATAAATGTATTTAAAAAATAGAAAATGCTCAGAATCACAGAGATGGCTGATCAATTATAGAGAAAATTAAAGGGAATATATACTGGTGCTTTTGCAAATAACCCACCATTTCTATGTAGAATTATTGTATGCCCTGATGTTTTTGTAGATCACAGCCTCAGTTTCCCTAGGCACAATTTTCTCTGCGGTCATATTGGGACTGCTGTGTTTTAACAATCAGCAACTGAAGACTATTAAGAATCATTCCCATCAGTACTCAGTCGGACCAGTCAGTATGGCATAAAATATGCTTTGTTAAAGGAGCCCACACCTCTGGTTTATGCCGTTCTGCTAAGTGGCATGATAAAGCTAGCTGGAATAATAGTTGCAACCATTCTGTAACCAGATGTTGAGACTCCTATGATATGATGTTAGAAAAAAATATAAACAAATATTTTTTGAGCGGTATGTTTCTCAAAAGGCTTTAAGTCTGCTTATAGCATTGAGATCCATCCTATATATTTGCTTAAGTTCATTTATTTTATGTATTCATGTACACTGCCCCATTCCTAAAAAGACTTGAAGTTTGTGTACTTGATTTTTTAAAAAACACAAAACAAAATGCATAAATATATCTAGTATTCTAGCCAGAAGATGCTTTTGTTATTCATTCATAGGTAATACTTTGGCCCCATGTGCGTTGATGTAGGTGAGAAGGATTTTGGCTCTCTGTTCTATTACATCAATAAGCTTTTCAATTCCTTGTCTACCTCCTTGACTTTCCCAATAAACTTTATCAAGAAACAGGGACTGAAGGAGTTTCTGCCGCAAGTGCTGGCTCTTCAAAACAGAAACTGCAGATTCGGGAAACCTGAGAAGATAAAATGATATTTCACTCTTAGTAATTGCTTAGAAATATTATGCCTTACCCAATTGCTTTGCCCTTCATTAATCTGGCATAAATCACACTATCAAATAGTACCCGGAGAATGAAAACATTCTTGTCACTGTCAAGCTGACACACTTCTCTTAATAATAATATACTAGAAGAATATGTTTCAGGGAACTGAATTTTCTATGCTGAATTTTCCATTGAGAACTTGACACACTAATGTCTTACTTGAGGTCATTATCTGTAGGCAAAGAGAGGCACAGAATTAAAAAGAGTTCTGTTATCCTGGCAAAAGCACTTTCTTTGATCTTAAACTCCATTTTACCCACGGAAACCTCTTCAATCTGTCAAGTAGAATGGTATCCTCATAAGTGTCAATGTGGGGTTTTATGCAAGAAAATATAAGAAGCAAAATGCTGACAAATGCATGCCTGAATTTAGTGTGAAATAATCCAGAAAAAGAAAAAAAGGAAGGAAAAAGAGGGAAAAAAAAAAAGAAATCATTCCATAATGCCCAATTAAATAAAGAATGGCTTCTGATTCAGATTATACTTCAGGAATTCTGAGAATCTAGGAGCATGTCACTAAACTAGAATACTAAATTGTTTTCAAGTGAATTGAGCAAAACTCAAGTTTTAGAGGCAGGGCATTCATCCCACCATGAACCATCCCTGGAAAACCTGAAGCCAATCTGGAATGGTCTTTGCTGAACTACGTTAAGAGGGTGTAATGTGTCAAAACAGGGCCTAGCACATACATTATTTGAAGAACTTTGTCAAGTTTCTGGTTCAAAATCTTAAGGAACTTTTGACTGAATCTCCCATTGGCCCCATCCAGCTTTCATTCAAATATTGATGAAAGCACAATAAATATATGGGGTTTACTAGTAATTTTCAAGTAAACTTAGTTGCTTCTTAAAGACAAAAACAAGAATATATTCTTGTCTGAGGAGTACGAATAGCCTGAAGATTCAGGCCTCCAAAACACCTTTTCCAAATTTCAATGGAGTGAGCTAGGGGTGGCATTCAAGGAGCATGAATGCTGCAGAAAGACCAAAGGCCACACACCTGGACGTGCTTAATGAGTCTGAGTAAGAACGGAATTAAATAATGCTGATAAGATGCTCTGAGCTCCCTGAAGACATGTACGATATAATTTAGTGGCCATAGTATTAATTAAGTAAGCATTTTTCCTCTATGAAATATTAATAATCCATGATTTATAAATTCTATGACCCTTCAACTAATTTAGCTATAGCAGGATGTATGAGATGAAATTGTTAAAACCATGGATCTCTTTAGTGACTAATCCTTTTCATAAAGGAAAATCAAAAAATTACCTGTCTGTGCATTATGTTGATTAATAGGAATAGTCTACACATAAATCTGGGCTAGAAAAGTCCGCATTGCTTTTCAAAGTGTGACTTACCTATTCAAAGAAAATTTAACTTTAAACTCATTACTCCTCATATTTCATTTAATGTTAAATCTTCTTTGAAAGCATTAATAAAACAGTATTCACATTAATATGAATGTATAGAATGGATGGACCATATTCTCAGGCACTTCTAATTCCAAAAGAAAATTTAGAGATTTAAGAAGATTCCATGATATCAACTCAGTAAGTGCTGCATTTGGTAAATTTTTCTACATATAAAATTTCCTTAGTTTAACACTTTAAAGAAAGAATCTGTTATACATTCTACCTAAACTCCACAAAAAGATGGAAGAACAAGTATTAACAGGGCAAGACATGGCAAAATCTCATGAACTTGGGGCTCATGAAACTCTCATAGGAACAGTAACATCTTTAGTCTTGTAAGTACATAAAATCCAAATTACCTGATTTGGAGTGCTAGGAAGAACTAACGAAATAGACCTAAATGTTATTAACAAGAGTAACAGTAACAGCATGAATTATACAAGTTACTGCATGTAAATGACTGAACTTGGATTTGGAAGACTGAAGTTCTACCCTCAATTTTAGATGCATTCATGTGCTCTCCATAAGTCACTTAGCTTCACAGACCTGGTTAAGTCTTTCACAAATGCAACCCCTTATTTTCAAGTCTCAAACATATCCATGTCTCAATCACTCTAATTTCTGACTAAGGTAGGAAGACTATGAAGAGTAGCTATGAGCTGGGGCCTGAAATCCAGCCTCAGTCCCAGCTAATGTTGAATAGCCTAGACTCAACAGGAGGGTTTCTGTTAGTTTCCTTTTTTCAAATAGATAAGCTCAAGATACTGTTCCCTATAGTCTGTGTCTACTGGAAAGATTTCCAAATGCTCCAAAACACTCCCACCTGAATTAAACAGCCATTGTCCTTTAATACTGTGTCCTACTCAGCAGATGAGCTCTAACTTCCTACTGCATTCAGAAGTCTCTTGGGTTTATTATGCCCTTGGACATCCTGCCATGTCAATATCTGCATGTCTGTTAGTTCCCCTGCCCCAAGCCTTGATAATCAAGCTTCTTCCACATGTTCATCCATGCACTGTCAGCTCCTATTACAGAGCTCCCTGCATGCCTCCACCCTTACCCACGTGGATTTTCACAGCAAGGGCCAAGCAATGCAATAGATATGAAATGTAGCAAAAGTTTTCTAGGTTGCATGGACTGGTGATAGTGACATCATGGCTGGGATCTTGTCCTTTTTTGATTAGGTCTGTTTCCCATTACTGGGTCTCCATTCCCAGATTCCAGATCTACAATTCCATTCAAGGGTTAATCAGCCAGATATAGGATTTAAGTTTTTTCAAAACCTTACTACTTATTTCATACACATGTGATGTCCTCCAGATGTTACAATAGCATAAAACTTACTCTTTGATGCCTTCTAATAGTTTGAAGTTTAAGTTATCTTCACTTCTGTCAAAGAAACCCTTGTTGTCTATAAAAACCAAATGCCTTGGGTCATGCTTTCTCTGGATAATGTGTGCTAGAGCCACAGAATCTTGGTTGTCACATTTTGGCCTCAGTCCATTCTGTACACAGGCATCTTCCTTTCGAGGTCTGAATCCACAGCAATTTATATCTAAGCGATTATAAATCTGAAAATGGAAAACGAAAACAAAATCCAAGATGCTGAGTAAAAACAAAACTTTGAAAAGCTTGATTTCCCAAGAAGTAGTGCTTTCTAAATTGCTGCCTTGCCAGAATCTAATAAGGTCAGGCTCATTTAATTAAAGGCAACTGTCAGAATAAGTCCAAGGTTCATATCCTTCTGACTCAGCCATGGTTAAAAGCATTTCCAGCTTCTAACAGCTCCAAAGTCAGATTATCCAAGTTAGACATCTCCACCCTTAGTATTAAAACTTCCCACTGACATCATATGTAGACACATGGCCAGAAGAATCTCTGACTCTATTCATGAGAGAAGATAGAAACCACTGCACTTTTACAGAGCTAAGGGCTATATCTTGTTTTCTTCCTTGGGTTGGTTATAGAAAACCTGAGTTATCTCAGTAGCTCTAAAAGTTTACTGTATCTCTTAGCCTCTCTGAACTTTCATATTATACTATCTAACCTGAAATAACATAGAACAAATCTTTTGAAAAGACATGACATTCAATAATGATAACAAAAAAAACAAAAACAAAAAAAAAACAAACAAAAAAACCCCAACATTACCTGCATGGAACCCACAGCTAGATTCTAAATAAGCAAGCAGAATGAACAAAACTATTGGGCCTAGTGGGGTTTACTATAGGGAAAGGCTTCTACCCTGTAGAAGACGTAAATAGATTAATTATAAAGGGAGAATTGTGCTATTTTCATTTCTTTTGGGCATGAAAGAAATAATATTTATTAATCAGGGTAAATTAAAGCCTCAGCTTAGGGGCCTGTGGGTGGCTCAGTCAGTTAAGCATCTAACTCTTCATCTTGGCTCAGGTCTTGATCTCACAGGTCGTGAATTTGAGCCCCACACTGGGCTCTGAGCTGGGAGTGAAGTCTACTTTTTTTTAAAAAAAAGCCTCAGCTTAGGAATTAAATAAATTCCAAGTCAAATCTCTGTTCTCACACTTAGCTATGCAATCCTGTGTGGATTTCTTTGCATCACTGACTCAATTTAATTACCTATATAATGGGAATGAAACTATTGTACTATACCTTTTACAGTTAGGAAGATTAATTAAAATGTTTATACGCTCTCCAGACCTGGCCCAGGCATCTAGAAGATACTCAAAACAATGAAAACATTTATAATTGTTAAGACATACGCATACCCACTGTATGACATGATTTACCTCAAAACAAGCCTCCAAGAGAAAAGGCAATTTCTCCATGCTAATGAAGAGAAACTGAGCTCAGCGCTGTCACTTTTATTCCTTTGGCACTAAATTCCTATCCTTTCTCTTCCCTTGTGTTTTTACAGGTCCTGTGCGGCTGGCCTCTCTAGGAGCCCAATAGCTCAGGAAGGAATGCAGAAAGAGTAATACCAAATGTAGCCTACTTTGAAATGATCATCATTCATTCATTCATTCATTCATCCAGCGAATGTGTATTGCACATCTTCTACCACTTATCAGTGGGGTGAGCACCAAGGAAAAGAGTTGCCCACGGTCATCAGTACCATGGCATCACCACTATTCCCAGAGAAAAAGGAAGTGGCTATTGAATTGTGCCTCATTACCACAGCAAACTTTAAGAACTGGACAAATGATTTTCCTCTCTGTTTTCTGCATAGAAGTGGACTTTGTACCAAAGAGCATATTTTGAGAAACAAGGATTATAAAAGAAGTCAGCCGATGCCAATTTTCTATGACATTTATGTAAAACCAGTCACATGGGACAGGGGTGGTCAGTGAGCCAAGAGGCATTTGGATAGCTCAGAGGATACACTGCTGATCTACAAACAATCTACAGATAAAGGGAGGCCTCTGTCAGGATAGGTTCCAGGAATCTGATCCATGGAGCTATAAGTCTAAGCAATGATTTCTCCAAAAGGTCACATAGGCTGATTGCAGAGAACAGTAAGTTCCCACTTCTGGTTAAAGTGTATTTGTCTGACATGAGGACGGGGTTGCCCAAAGGTGAGCCAGAGTGCCCTAATCACTATAGGTTAGATGAAAAAAAGTGCAAATCTTTATAGGTTAGATGAAGAAAAGTGCAAATCACTATAGGTGAGATGAAAAAAAGCACAGATTAGAAACTATTAGAAAGATTTATTGAGCCCTTTCTCTTCAAACAATTTGATTCATTTTGTGTAGTACCTTGACTGCCTTTGAATTTAAGAGAAACCAACTGACATAAAGAGATTGCATCTGATTGGCAATTATTTAAGCTAAGATCAGGGAGTCAGGGAGAACATGAAAAATAAGATTTCTAGGAGCTGCTTCTCATCCAACCCCCCCTTTTTATATACATTAACTAATAATTCTCCAAAACTCTCTATTCCATTGTCCCATCATCATATGTTTATATCCAGTTACAACGGCACTATCTATGGGAAAAATAAATCTTATTTACTTTTGACTACAACATCAAGGTCTGTTGTGTTGGATAAATGGTTTAGAGCTTAAATTATAAGGACCAATCTATCAAACACTTCACAAAGGACGCCCTGAACCCAGAGCTTTCTTCATTGTTGATTTCATACGATTGACGAAAGGACTAAGACCTATAGCTACATTTCTGTTGTTTCTACAACAAAGCCATGAGTATCAAATATATTAATGTTAAATGATAAGCACTTTAAAAGTTTAGACCCCAAATTTTGGTACTATAAATATTATACTTTTCTATTTTTAAACTACAAGAAAGCATTAAAAGTTAGAGGTGGAAAAGACCGATTTAGGTCATTTTTTTTATTGCTTTCCCAGCATGAGATTGTTTCTTACAGTGTATTTTTAAAGTGCTTTGTCTGATCTAATTTTGAATCACTCAGAAGTCTGTGATGATTTCACCATTTCCCTGACAGACTGTTGTGCCATTCAAGTCTAACAGACCTTATTATTAAAAATGGGTGTATGTGTTCAACTCAACTTTTCTTCCATAAAATGTTTACCCCTCCTTTTATTCAGATCTACACGTGAAGGTGGTGGCTATGTTAACACATGTTGAGTGTGTGTGTGTGTACACCTACAGATATAGAATCAGTTTGTAAGGCCTAAATAATCTGGATTTCACTTCGTTTTTCTTATCCTCTAACTGTAGTAAATTATGTCTTTGTATTATTGCTCTTGTCTAGCAAGGGCTTAAGTAGCTCTTAAATCTTAGTCCCTAGATCTTCTCAGAATTTTGTTTATGGTCTTCCTTTTGAATTCACATTCAATGTACCAAAAATAATTTGACCACAAAACCATTATCCATCCCCTTAAATTCAGTGCCATGTTGCTTGGCATTGAATTTAGTTACATATTGAATATATTTCTTCTTACTTCCAAGAGAGTTTACCTATTTTAAAGCCTAATAAAGCATATCCTAGGTAGCCATGAATCCATAATATGGTGCTAATATACTTTTTTAGTGCACACATTAAAACAATCATTTCATTTAACTATCACATAATTAAGTACTGTAGTTCACATCCACATGTCTGCATCCTTAGATAATTACCCTAACAAGGAAGGCTCACTGGGGGTAAATTGTATGAGGTAAGTGACTATGAGTATTGATCACCATCTCTGCAACTTGTTCAAATTCACATCCTCTCACCCTTTAAAACAAGAAGAATCTTTAACAAAATTGAACTTCTGAATCGGAAGACTACTGAATAAAATTACTCTTTCCTCTTTTAGAAGAATATATCTTTTCAATGTTTACCTAACTAAAATTATACTCAGAAAAATCCAGGTGTTCCAGCCAAATTTTTTTTGTTGGTCGTGGCAATATTTTTAGGCATGCTGCCTTCCCCTAAAGTTTCTTTTTTTAATTCCATTTTCCTTTTGGCGGTGTTACTTTTGCCTGCATGAAAAAGTATCTCATGAGTGACTCAGTTATGTTTACAGAGACTAAACAAGGATGCCTCTGCTGCACTGACTAGCTCTCCAAAGCCCCTTAGGAATTTACAGAAATCAAATGACTTTCCACCCTTTTGCACACCACTCATTCTAGCTGTGCCTTCAAAATGTGGGTCTATCAGGGCACCTCGGTGGTTCAGTTGGTTAAGCATCTGACTTCAGCTCAGGTCATGATCTCGCAGTTTGTGAGTTCAAGCCCCACATCAGGTTCCGTGCTGATAGCTCGGAGCCTGGAACCTGCTTCAGATTCTGTGTCTCCCTCTCTCAGCCCCTTCCTCCATCTCTCTCAAAAATAAATAAATATTAAAAATTTAAGAAAAAATGCGAGTCTATCAAAGCAATTGAGGTACCTCCTTCACATTTTCTTTTCCCTCAAAATAATGGGATTAAATAACTAATTTCAGGCAATGCCTAAACAAAAGCAAGAAAAATATCCTAAAAGTGCAGCTAATATTAATGAAAAACATAACAGCGGTCATTTACTGATTGTTTACTTTGTGTCAGGAACTGTGTGCTTAATGCTTTATATGTGTCGCTTCATTTAATCCTCATAGCAACCTGAAGAGATGGCTGTTACCAACAGTCCTATCTGATAAGCAAAGACAGAGAGGCACAGGAGGCTGGTTGACTGACCCAAGGTCCCTTCGTTCATAAATGACAGAACTCAGGATTCTAACCCAGATGTCTATGATCTCAAAGTCCATGCTCTTACCCATCCTGGTTGTATCTCTCACGTGTAGCCAGGGTGGCACTGCAAAAAAGCCAAGTGCATTTGTATAGAATATTAAATGTTACTGCATTCAGCAAATGCTGTTATAAGGTTTCAGCAGAAATACGAAGAATCGCAGTGTAGGAATTTAGGTAAAAATGCATGAAGGAGAGGATATTTTAGTTGTGTTTTGAAAGACAGGAAGTATTAGTTAAAACAATAAGAAAAGGCGTGAAGGTAGGAAATCAAAAGACACCTTTAGAAAAACTAAGAGCACATTAGACCAGAGTCTCTCAGACCATCTGTAGTAAAAGACAGTGGTTTTGTTTTTTCTTTCCCTCAGCCCCACAATTCATGTGAGTTGTTAAATTTAGCAAAGTTTTTTTTTGTTAAATAATAATAATAATAGGGGCACCTGGGTGGCTCAGTTGGTTAAGCACATCTGATTCTTGGGTTCAGCTCAGGTCATGGGTGGGACCGAGCCCCACATCAGGGCTTTGCTGAAAGCATGGAGCCTGCATGGGATTCTCTCTTTCTCCTTCTCTCTCTGCCTCTCCCCTGCTTGCACTCGTGCTCTCTCTCACTCTCTCTCAAAATAAAAAAATAAACTTAAAAAAGTAATAATCTGCTACTAGAGACATAAAATTTTAGTTTATTTATTTTGAGAGAGAGCAAGCACATGTGGGGGAGGGGCAGAGAGAGATGGAGATACAGAATCTCAAGCAGCCTCCGTGCTCACAGCACAGAGCTGGACGGGCCTCAATCCCATGCAAGATCATGACCTGAGTCGAAACCAAGAGTCAGATGCTTAACCCAGGCACCCTCAGAGAAATAAAATTTTTAAAAGTACAAAATACCAGCCAAACATTTTGTTAGAACCAACAGATAAAATTACCAAATTGCTACCAAAGTTTCTAAGTGTTGACTTACAATTTTTTTACTTGTCATGGACTAGTAAATCAGCAGGGTCCTTGAATCACACTTTGAGTAGCACAGTGCAAGACTATGCTGTGGCTAAGGAGGAAGTCAGGCAGCAGAAGAAAAGGTGAGGGAGAGTATTGTGCCTATAAGGGAAGCCAAAAAATCTGATGTGTCTTAAGGTTCACTATCATTTTCTCATGTAGAGCTGGAAGAAAGGTAAAAGGCAAGTGAACAGGAATCAGGGGAAATGTTGGAAGAACAAACACTGAAGAGAACCCAGGCAAGCTGAAGAGAGAATCAAATGAAGATGTTCTTCCTAACCTAGATGAGAAAACCCTCTGATTCAGATATTTTCGTCACTCAACTTTTTTAGTTAAACTACATAACCCTGTAAATTTTTTTCTACCTCAGTTTTCACATACCTCTTAAAGGGTCTCAGTGAGTGTTTGCATGTATGTATGCGTGTTTCTGGTTGGCAAGTCACTATCACCATCTCTTTTCAAGCTATATGCTTTTTTAACCTCTTAAAAACTGCACCTGTATAAAGAAAATTGCATTTTTAGAGAGCTTATGTAATACAATAAGACATGGAATAGATGGAATTTCACAATTCACCATAGTAACTCATCCAATGCCAGGCAGCTAGTAGGCACTGGATAAATTTCTATTGTGAAAAGAACTGCTGAAAGTTGGTATTCACTTTTTTTTTAATGTTTATTTCTCTGTTTTGAGAGAGAGCATTCATGCACAAGCAGAGGAGGGGCAGAGAGAGAAGGAAAGAGAGAATCCCAAGCAGTCTCTACAGTGAATCCAATGTGGGACTCAAACTCAAGAACCATGAGTCATGATTTGAGCTGAAATCAAGAGTAAGATGCTTAACCGACTGAGCCACCCAGGTGCTCCTGAAATGCAAAAAGACAGTGAGATTCACTACCATTAACAGCCCCACCCTAGGTACAAAGAAACACAAAACATACAAGCCACTTATAAGCTATTAATTGACATTGGAAAATCGTTGTGTGAATTTGTCTTGATGTCTTGATGTGAACCAGGGTATGTTATCAGTGAAAACCAAGATGGATCCCTGTAGTCTAATGAATGTGTGAAGGAAGACCAGATCATAAAGAACAACTTCAAACAAAACCTATAGTCTCCATGGTACTTATTAATATAGACTTAGTGTCTTACCTTGGGAACCACACGCACGCAAAATCAAAAGTGTTCTCACCAGGGGCGCCTGGGTGGCTCAGTCGGTTAAGTGTCCGACTTCAGCTCATGTCATGATCTCACGGTCAGTGAGTTCGAGTCCCACGAGTCCCACATCGGGTTCTGTGCTGACAGCTCAGAGCCTGGAGCCTGCTTAAGATTCTGTGTCTCCCTCTTTCTCTGTTCCTCCACTACTCAGGCTCCGTGGTGGAGCTCTCTCTCTGTCTCTCAAAAATGAATAAACGTTAGGGGCGCCTGGGTGGCTCAGTCGGTTGGGCGACCGACTTTCGCTTAGGTCATGATCTCGCGGTTCGTGGGTTCGAGCCCAGCGTCAGGCTCTGTGCTGACAGCTAGCTCAGAGCCTGGAGCCTGCTTCCGATTCTGTGTCTCCCTCTCTCTCTGACCCTCCCCTGCTCAGGCTCTCTCTCTCTCTCAGAAATAAATAAAACATTTAAAAAAATGAATAAACGTTAAAAAAAAGTGGTCTCACCAGCCTATACTGGTATCACTTGGGAACTCTCACCTCATAAAACAATAGATTTCATTTTTGTTCTGTGCTGTCATGGCAACAGGTGTCTGTTAAATCACTATGCCTATATATGCGACTAGCAGAACGATGAGAATGTTGATGAACAATGAGAAAAGTAAAATCAGTTTGCAATCCATACATCTAACAATGGCCATGGTCTCTCTTTTACCTTTGCCTCTGTAAAATAGCAGCCACTGCTCTATACTACCTAATCTCTAGAATTCACTTAAGACATCTATCAATATGAACCAACTGAATGCAAGAATCTCTTGTTTCTTCCATGTTACTGAATCATAAGTGAAGGAATGACAGTATTTATGCATAAAAACATTTTTAAGGCTATAATATATCTGGATCTATTTCTATGGAAGCAGTGTTTAGAATCCATGTATTGTACCTCAGAATAAGTACCTGAAGTCAAACATCATTCTTCCACATAAAGACTCTGGAGAGAATCACCAAGCAAGTAATGATCTCTTTTTAGAGAAACTTCCCATTCTGTAACCTGCACAAACAGGGCTGCTTGGAAATGGCCTCTGCCAAAGGCACACCCACTTTCCTGTAAAGATTTATAAACACTCAGACTAAGAAAAATAATAATTTTTACATTTTATAAAGTTCTGATTTATGAATGAGTTTCTATTAAACAAAGAAATATAAAACAAGAATAAAGTAAGCATGATATAAGTAAAATGTTTAAAACTTACTTTCTTTTGAGGAAATGAAACACCATTTTTAACAATTTAACATTAAATAGAGTTGTAAACAAGCTCAAGATTACGTACATTTACATCTGAGGGAATACCATCCCTGAAAACTATTTGCTTGATTTGACTGTATGTGCTTTTAATATTATTATGGAATTTCCATCAATTTTAGTTTCCCAATAACATAGTATTTTATTACAAGGAAATTGGCAAAAATAAGGTCATCTAAATGGCTACATGAAAACACAATTCTTTTTTTTTTTACAAATAGTTTATTGTCAAATTAGTTTCCACATAACACAATTCTTATTACAGTGACAAAGATTCTTTGCTTGACATAACTTTAGGCAGGCTCATGAAACTTCCTCCTAGGCCTACTTGTGTGCTTCCATATCAAATCTAGTTTTAGCAAAACCCTGTAAGTCAGTTTAACCAGAACCCCCCACCACTGATCCCTGATCACTCTCAAATCTTATCAGCTTCTTCATCTTCCACAGACCCCAGGGCGACTCTGATTACCCTGGTCTGTCTTCAGCAAGAATCTGGTTAGGCCAGTTAAACCAGAAATCCTCTTACTCCTGGTGTTTCCTCTTCATAACTGACCATCCACTGACCCCCATCCTGCTCCGTGGATGTATATTCATACTTGCCCATGCTACATTCAGAGTGGGGCCTCATCTCTCTCCCTGCACTGGAAAATTCCATTGCAATGGTCCCTATTCCTACAAGGATTGTTCTGAATCATCTTCTTTACCTTCCTTAACAAGTGTCACTGACTCTTTCTTTAACCATGATTAACACAATCTAATATAGCATATCCCAAAGCTATTTAAACTCACATCTTTCAATGGAAATTGGTTCTCATTATAAAAAGCTAATTAATTCTGACAGATGGATTATTCTCTGGTTATTGAAAAATAAGTACTGCTTGAATGTAGTATGGTGGTTGCCAAGGGCTGGGAAGTGGAGAGATGAAAGGATGTTGGTCAAAGGGTACAAGCTTTTAGTTGCCAGAGGGGTACATTCTGAGGCTCAGACTATAGCTAATAATACTATAGTATATGCTGAGTAAATCTTAAACATTCTTAATTTGCTGAGTAAATCTTAAACATTCTCTTTCATACACACACAAAAAGTAACGGTGCGAAGTGATAAAGGTGTAAATTACCTCGATTGTGGCAAATATTTTGCAATATATACGAATGTCAAATCATCACATTGTACACTTTAAATATACACAATTGTGTTTGTCAAGTATACTTCAAAAGAGTTGGGAAAAAAGTAAATAAATTAATTCTGCTTCCTCAATTAAACCTTTTGCAAAGACTACTGCTACTTGTTACATATAGAAGTTCCCATTTGAAGATAGATTTGCTTTTATGCTCCTTGAGTTAGCAAATAGCTATACAGTAAAGCCCTTTATGCAACTTGGATACAAAATCCCAGGATACTGATAAAACACTTTATATCATAAAGTTTCTAATTATCAAAATAACCTAAAGGATACATATCATTTTCCCCCACATGACAACTAAGAAAAAAGCTCAGAGATCCTAAGTAACTTGTCCAAGGAGACACCACTAGCATATGATGTGAATTTCTACCAACTTCTGCCTGAGTCATCACACTGCCACCCAAGGTAGAAAAGACAAGTTTCTGTTTTCATGGAGATTACAATCTGATGCTTCTAAGTATGATTCACTGTGTATCTTCCACATCAATCAACATCACATCTTGCACAGTGCACATGCTCAATAATTGTTGAAAAAATGAAGGAATGATTGCCAGCTTCAGTCAGCTCACCTACTGAAACCTATCTAATGCAGATAGCTAACTACCAAAAGACCTCTCCTTAGACCAGACCTCCATGTTTTCCTCTATCCATTTTCTTGTGAAAAGTTCAGAATCATGAAATCAAAATCACAGAATCTTAGAATCACAGAGTTGTAATACTCATGAAGTTATAAGCTACTATACAAAGGGAAGTTTATTTCAGAAAATGACCCTAGGCCATGCTTCTCAAACTTTAAGAACCTTTGACACACACAGTTATTGAGGACACCAAAAAGGATTAATTTATGTGGTCTATTTACCATATAGAAATTAGACCTAAAAAAATGAACTACTTATGTATTAATTCATTTAAAAATAACACTGGGGGGCACTTGTGATGGGTGTTATATGTAAGAAATAAATCACTAAATTCTGCTCATGAAACCGATATTACACTATATGTTAACTAACTAGAATTTAAATCAAAGTTTTAAAAAATCATAACTCAATAAATAATTTGGGGAAAAAATTAAAAATAAAAATAACACTGATACATCCACCAAATGTTAAACTCTTTTTAAAGAAATTGTTATACTTTCCGGGGTACCTGGGTGGCTCAGTCAGTTAAGCGTCCGACTTTGGCTCAGTTCATGACCTCATGGTTTGTGGGTTTGAGCCCCACATCAGGCTCTGTGCAGACAGCTCAGAGCCTGGAGCCTCCTTCGGATCCTGTGTCTCCCTCTCTCTCTGCCCTTCCCCCTCTCACTCTCTGTCTCTGTCTCTCAAAATAAAATAGAGACATGAAAAAATTTTTTAAAAAAGAAATTGCTTTACTTTCCAACAAAATAAATAAGAGAAATGGAATTGTTTCATCAAGTTAAAATGATGTTTAATGAAGAAAGCAGCTAGTTCAGCTCACAATTCAAACAATTGCATAAGCAGTTTTCTTCAAGACAAACATTGCACTGTGGGAGGCATTACAAGTTCCTTAGGCATTCTTCCCATGTTGTCACACAGAATTTTTAAAAGATGTATATTTACAGTAGAGATTTAAGAAAATCAATAGTTTTGTTGCCTCATCAAGGACATTCTTAAGTGAATCAGGCATTTTTTCCTGTACTTTTTCATGTGAGCACAGAGGCAGTGAAGAGTAGGACAGCTGTTGGTAAAATTTGGTGCCAGCTTTGATTCATGCTGAGGCACCAACAGATTCACCCACTACTGCAGATATCAACATAATGAAAAAAGCAAAAAATGGTCTCAACATTATGGAAATAGTGTTGATCTCGTGAACCCCTTGAAATAGACACAAGAAAAGCCATTGCTCTAAACAATCCCATCTGATGATAATATTTTTAAGTTCCATTTATCTCTTAGTTATTTATGTCCACAAACAAAAACTTGAATAAGGTTGCTAAGGGCATGGAACTAATTACGTCTTTATGCACCAGCTCTCACTTAACCCTCTTTGAATTTATTTCATTGGGCAAAATCATTTTTTTCATGTTTATTTATTTATTTTGAGAGACAAAGAGACAGAGAGAGCACGCACAAGCAAAGGAGAGGCAGAGAGAATCCCAAGCAGTTTCTGCACTGATGTGGGGCTCGATGTGGGGCTCAAACTCAAGGACTGTGAGATCATGACCTAAACTGAAATCAGGAGTCAGCCACAACTGAGTAAGCCACCTAGGCACCCCTGGGCAAAATTGATTTTGAAATAAATCTTTTAAAAATAATTACATCAAAAAATACATTGAGCCAGATGATTATCTGTCTGCCCTCTCAAATGTTCCTATGAAATTACAATTTATACTGAGTTTTCCACAGTTTTCTTATCTGCTTCCTAGTGGATTTATGCAGGTCTGATGCTTAGATCTCGTATTTTCCTGGAACACAGCAGTTAAGGTCGCTTTCAAAATGTGTGGGGTTCAATGACATAGGATTAGTGGGGAAACCAATCCCAAAGCTAGCTCAAATGATACATCAAACAATCTTTGAATATTGAAAGGTTGTTACGGAATCACACAGTCTTCCTCAAATCTCTGATCTCTATGTATACAAGACTTAGGATTGAGACATAGTAACTATGCACTAATCAATTTCAGCACAGTCTATAAATTCCATGGCAAGGGTTGAAATAAGCAAAACTGGCATATAATTAAATAACATGTACTGTCCTTTGGGTTAATAATTAAATTAGAATTGACCCTGGAATGCCCAGTTGGATGTCACTTAGCAATATGAAGTTTATGAATATAACTTATTTGATCAGACATTCTCCCCTTTGATTCAGACTGATAAAAGAGCAAAGGACCAATTTCCTAGTCCACATTTTATGCAAATTAGGCTTTAGTATAATCAATGCCAGAAATCTCCAAGAATAAATGCTTGACAGTAGGCAGAAAGAATATATAAAATTCTAAAAGCTTTTAAGTTGGAAGCAGACATCTGAGGAACCTATACGATCCTTAACAAGAGATGGGCTTTGAAACAGAGAAGTCTTAACAGGAAGTGGACCAGGATCCAGACAAATGCATTCTTGTCATAAAGGCCAGGTAGCTAATAAGCCATGATTCCGCGATAAACCAGGGTCCGCATGGCTAGACAACTGTTTCTCTTCAAAGTTGTCTTTATGAAAAACCTAATAGTTTATACGCTGTGAAGTAAGAGAATGGAGTTTCTGAAAGTCAGATCTGCACTAGAGCGATGATGTCAAAGCCCAAAACAGAGACTAACAGGCCAGTGGCTTTGAGTTTACTTTCTCAATCCTGTCATATTGCTGTAGAAAATTTTTAGCGGCAGGTGTACATTCCACTTAAAAGTCATAAAAAGTGAAACTATTTGCCTTTTGAAGTACAGGCCAATACAATTCTACTTTTGGTTTCATAATCTCTCCAAGGTTCTGAGGCCTAACTGCTAAAGGGGCAGGTACAATCTAGCAAGTCAGTTTCTTCAGTGAGGGGGGTGGATTTCACAGACTTCTGAAGACTTTTATCAGACTGTCTTTGGAAGACAGGATTCTGACAGAATCGGCATGTGTAAACGGGATGTATTCCATGAATAGTCAAAGGGGAATTGGCTGTGTGGATTAACCAAGAGGACATCTGGAAAGGAATTACACTGAGAAACAAGAGTACAATAGTTCCCAGGCATAGAAATGACATTGTGTCAGATTCAAAGCCAAGTTTCAAAATCTCAAATGATGACTGAGCCTCACAGATTGATTAGGAATTGTCTAGACAGAACACAGAAATTCCTCAGTTCAAGTTTGTTGAATTGAATTGAATTGACTCTCATAAGCAGTATCTTGTATACTTATAATCCCTGGTTTTTGTTTATAAAGTAAAATTAAAAGCACTACGCTATGCAAACAGGAAAAAGAACAAATGATTATAAAGCAAACTATTTAAATAAAACACCTTCGAAGCCAAGAAAGCCTTTCATATGATGCTAAAGTGGTCAAAAGCAATAAATAAATGCTGTAAGGTATTTGCTACATTAAGATGCTGTTTCAATCAGGGAATATTTCTTGGCTTTTGACCTGTAGATCGATGTTCTCGGGAATAGAGCATTCCTAATATTCACCTCCCACAACATATCTTTTACTGGCATTATAAAACCATAGCCTAAACCCTGCTTCTCTCTAATTTTTAAAAGTATAGGAGTAATATGTGGTCAACTGCATTTAAAGTATCTAAGTTTTTAAAAACACACAAATATCTACTTATTATGCACATAAAATTATTTTTTAATTGGCTGAAAAAATGCATACTAGTCCATGACAGTGATCATCTGTATGGAAAGAGTACAGGAAGGGGACTTTAAGTCATTTTAATGCATTTACATTTCTAAAGTAATATTATAAAATTATAAAAGTAAATATGCAAAAGAAAAATGTTGCCAGGATAATCCTACAATGTGGAAACATTGTATTTGTTATGTTAGTCTTTGTTCTCAGAGGTGTTTTTGTTTTGTTTTCAAAGTCTCAACAAACGGAATGGAGACACTGAGGAACAGAATCTCAGAATATAAACCAAATCAGCTTCCCAGGTTCTGTGGGCTGAGAACCTTTCAGTTACCAAACATGTAAGGAGGTTTTCTCTGAAGTTCCCCCACCAGTGCAAAAAGGACAGCCTGAGTGACAGATCCATGGAAACAACTTTATATGATCTCGTGATTTCCTACAGCATCAAATGCTATAATGAGCAGCTCTTGATTGCAGAAAATTCATGGAAAAACCTACATGAGTCCTACTACTAAAGACTTGCAGTATTTGGAGATTCAGGAAATCATAGCTATGTGTACATATATACATTCAAATTCTTATAAACTGGGGGATTCTAGATGATATTCATGCTGATCTATTGAGGACTTGCTATCTACCAGTGCATTAGTCCATGTGCACTGCCTCACCAAAATACCACAGTCTGGGTACTTCATAAACACTCATTTCTCACAGCTCTAATGGCTAGAAGTGCGATAACAGGGTGCCAACATCGTCTGTTTTGGGTAAAGGTCCTCTTCCCGATTGCAGCCTCACTCTGTCCTCACCTGGTAGAAGAACTAGGGAGTTCTGTCAAGACTCTTTTCCAAGGGTACTAATCCCACTCACAGGGCTCTGTCCTCATGGCCTAATCACCTTCCAAAGGCCCCACCTTCTAATATCATCACCATAGGGGCTAAGATTCAATGTATGAATTTTGGTGAGACACGAACATTCAGACCATAGGCAGGCAGGTGCTATGATAAGCATTTTATGTGATAAGCATTTCGTTTCACATCAGTCTCCAACTAAAGTAAAGTCATTCTCCATTTAAGTAATAAAGAAAGCAAAAACTCACAGATTATAAACGTGCCCAAGATTACAGAGCTGACCATTGAAGAAGTTCGCATTTGAAGCCAGCTTTACATCATTCTATTGTTTTACTTCTGTTTTACATCAATACTATTTGATGTTGTTGCCCTGTGAATTTAATATACTAAAAACTTGTGGAAATTTTTTACAATGATACTAGACATTCAGAGGAAAGAGGGAGCTTAATACTATTGAGTTAGTTCCAGAAGACTTTGCAGAGAAGGGATTTGATTGGTTTGACAGACAGGCTGCATATTAGCTAACAGAACAGAAGCATTGGCACAGTGGTGAGTAAAGTATTGGGGAGGGGGGTCCAATAGACAGTAAATAAACCAAACTATAACAAAGATGCACACACACACAACCCTGCAGTTAACAACCATATACCTCTTTATGTGTTTGCTAACTACAGGCAGATAAGAATGGAAAGGAAATTAGGAGGTCAAGTCATGGTGTTTCTTTTTCTAATTATTATTCTTTTTAAGTTTACTTATTGATTTTGAGAGAGAGAGGCAGAAAGACAGAGAGGGAGAGAGAATCCCAATCAGGCTCTGCACTGTCAGTGCAGAGCACAATGTGGGGCCAGAACCCACAAACTGTGAATCGTGACCTGAGCCAGAATCAAGAGTCAGATGCTCAACTGACAGAGATACCCAGGTATCCCAGGTCATGGTGTTTCTTAAAAGCGATGTTAATATTTTTCTATATAAATTGTACCACTAGACAACCAGGTATTATGTTAACTATACCAACTATAACTAGATAAGATATGAAGAGAAATTACTCCTTAGAGAAGTATTCAACTAATAAAGGAAGAAGTGATGAGAGAATTAGAATATCTGTTTCTCAATGCCTAGTGGATTGATGGATCAACATTGAGCATCAATAGCTCTACTGTTGCAAAAAAGAAAGACCAACCAGACATTATCTCTCCCAGTAGAATATGTCACTATCTATGAAGAAGTCTTGAGAAAATAAGTGAAATCTAAACTTCAACAAGTTTGTAAACTCCACACCAATGTATATGGGATACAGGTGACGGGGGACAAATAAGGACACCACAAGTGTAACCAGAAAACTCCAGGTTCTGCAACTTGTAGAAAACAAGACATATGCTTTCTTCAATAGACTAACGGGAAGGGAAAGAAGAAGTGGGGGTGAAATCTATAGATTAAAAGACATATCAACCGAGCACAAAGTATAAGCTTTATTTGAATCCTGATTCAAATAAACAACCTGAAATAATAAATACATAAGCAAACAAACAAATAAATAAATAAAACACTTATAAGACAAAAACTTGAACACTGACTGGATATGTGACTGGCATTATTGCTAATTTTTCTTTTGGGTGTGTTTTATTTTCTAGTGATACATACTGAAATATTTACAGATGAAAGAATATTATGTCTGGGATTTGTTCCAAATTAATGTGGGCATGGGAAGTAGACTGGGATACAGATAAAACAAGCCTGATTATGAGTTGATTAATTGTTGAATTTGGATGACAGGTACCTGAGGGTTCATTTTTTTGTGTGTATCTTTTCATTTCTCCACTAAGGCAACGAAGCATTTAAAATTTGTTTTCCAATCCCATGGAAGTCTTCTGAGATTTTTTTCTGGAAGCAATTAATACAATTAAAAGGAAAGTAAGAAAAATAAACTCGGCAATGGTTTGCACAGCAAATCGCAGTTGGGGAAGATGGAGAGAAGGACATCAGCTAGAAGTCTCTTACAACATCTGGACCTCTGTTGATAGAGTCTGATTAGAAAGCATTAATAGAGATAAAAAGGAAACCATAATTGGAGTGATTTTGAGGACTGTCAAAGTTTACTGCTACTCAAATATGAGGCACAAAGCAAAAGATGACTCAAAAATGACTCAAAGATTTCTGACCTGGATGATTTTAAAAATACTAATATTATGAATAGAAACAGGTAAGTCAAGAGAGCCAATTGTCAGGGCATGAGGTGACACATTTGCTTCTGGACATCAAATTTGAGAAGCTGAAATGACCATTTGCTACTTAAAGTGAAGCATTCTTTAGCTATATTTGCATAAAATGATGTTCTTTGTGCTCTCTCCAATTGTGATGACTTATTTAAAACTCGTCAAAAGTTGTATAATAAAATAATTAAATAAAAATATATAAGTCAAACCTCCTTAAACTATTAACATAGCCCAAACCCTTCCTTAATAAAAATACTTTCTTGGCATGGTTTACCCATCTCATCTATATCCTTTTCTCTACAAAAATCTCTATGGTCTTTGCTACAGAAACAAATCTGTATGCTTCTTTTACATCACTTTACCTGTCTCTATGTATCTGAATATGTAAAGCAATATAGACGTTATAGGTGTTCAGTAAATACCAGCTTTTCTGCCCAATTTGCACATGTATGGTAAGCAGTACTTGGAAGAATAAAACTATAATGTCACAGAATAATTTGATGAGTCTTCCGACGCCTCTGTAAATAAAATGATCCCCGTGATCAAATAAAGCATCAAATAAAATGATGCTGTTATTATAGCATCAATAATACTGAAAATAATTTCTCCTAGTGACAAAGCATAAACAGGTATATAGTAGAACCTATGTCAAAGTCAGACATTTGACTTTCATTTATAACAACAAGCATACTTAGCTTTATACAATTAAAATTCTCTAGAAACCATGTTTCAGTTCTTAGCACACCTACACCTTCAAAGTTTAGAGTTGGTCATTTTTAATGTGTAGAATAACACACCCCCACATCCTTTACCTTAGAAAGATATTCTCTGTAATCAAGTGAACAACTGTGATTCTCATCACAAAAAGAAATTGTCAAGATTTTTTCAACAAAGAACAAAAAGCAGTAACATATATTTTCTAAACCCTTTGGTGTTTGGCCATCTTTGTTCCCTAGGTCCCTGTCAATTCAGCATGCCAACCAGTGTGGTCAAAGCTAATACCAGACTTTTATCACTACTTGAAGACAAGACAGTATCTGACTTACATCCTCTCTCATTGTTTGCTAGCAAATGAACAAAAAGCTATATTAATTGCTTGCTTATACTTATCAATAAATACAAGGCTAAAGGCTCTTTACTTTGGCAGTATGCAAAAACAATAGAACTACCCAAACTTAGAAATCCCAGTGTCCAAGACCCTGGATTGGTATGTCTCTTGTTGTCTGAACACCTGTCTGTGAGTGATCTCTGAAAGTCAGAGGCAAGAGCCTTGATCGCTGAGTAGTAGGGATAAAAGGAGGGGAGGAGGGGATGCTTGGAAGACCCTCATAGTCTATCATGGAGGCTACAGTTGGAATCTTCTTTGCCTAGCATTTGGATATTCCTACAGAAACAAATAGTCTTTTAGTGAGAACTTACATTTCTCTTGTATAGATGATAGTTGGTTGGAATTTTTACTTTTACTATTATCACATCAGTAAGTGAAAAAAAATGATGCATAAAGAAAGAGTGGAAGGCAATGTATCAAAGATTAACATCTGTTAAGCCAATGTATTACATACAGGAACTACATCATTAGAAGCCAGGTAAGAGGTAGGAAAGTTAACTGATAAAAGACAACTTGGTGAGTCAGGGTTGGGGGGGAGCAGATAAGACCTACCAGTTCATACTGTTGTTGCTTGTTGAACTTGTGAATGTAACTTTATTACTCACAGCCACCTGGGAGAAAACTACCTACTGGAACAGGAAGTTTCCATAAGCATAATTTTTCCCGCTCTGAACTTTTTCACAGTTTTAGCTTTTTGTTAGAATCCCTCTCTGAAACTCTCTTCCTATCTCCTAACTCACCTGATTTCTGCAAGATTTTGTTTCTAGATTAAATGTCACGTTTTTTGTCCACATTCTCTACTAATCTATAAGATGTGATAGCATCTTATTTATTTCTAAAAAATGTTAAACTTAACTCAATTATGATGCCTAATACATTTTGTTATGATGATCTGTCTATACTATTGAGGTCAGGGACACTGTCTCAACCATCTGATCACCAGCAATAAGCCTGCCAATTGTCTGGAACAAAAAAGGGCCCAAAAAAGAAAGGGCCCAGAAAAGGACCCAAGTGCAAAGAAATATGTGTAACTTACTTCATTGAAGGTGGAAGCAATCATCTCCCCAAACACATCTCGGTTAGTCCTCCTCTGTCTAAACACTCCTTAATTTTTCATCAAATAAACAGTTATTCTTAGAAAATATAAGTACAGGAAGAACTTCATTAAATAGTAAAAATATTAAATATTTTCTATTCATTTGATTTTTATTTTCTAAACTTCTAATTCTCTCTCTTCTCTTAATGGACTTTATTTCTTTATTACAATTACACTTCTATTTCTTTCACTTTTAACATCTTTGACACTTTTGGTTTAATATTTTAATAAAAGTAAGTAGTTTCCTTTGATCAAAAAAATAACTTCCTGAGTGTGACATTTTCAGATACTCTGCCATTAATTGGAAGGTTACAGAGTTGGATAAGACAAGGACTTGCTCTTGAGAAATTTACAGCTTATTAAAAAAAAAGGACTATGGGGCGTCTGGGTGGTTCAGTCGGTTAAGCGTCCAACTTCAGGTCATGATCTCACAGTCTGTGGATTCGAGCCCCGCGTCGGGCTCTGTGCTGATAGCTAGCTCAGAGCCTGGAGCCTGCTTCAGATTCTGTGTCTCTCTCTCTCTCTCTGACCCTCCCTTGCTCACACACACTCTCTCTCTCTCACAGAAATAAATAAAACATTAAAAAATTTAAATAAGGAAAGATGAACTAGTCAAAAATAATTAAAACATAATAGGCTAAGATCTATAATATAAGCATGAAAGTCCATAAGAGTAGAAAAAATTTAATGATTTGGGAATGCTTATAATTTAATGAATAAAAATAATGATAAAATACTTTAATTCTTACATTGGTATTGACCTCTACTATTATTTCTGGAGGATCAATTTCTTAATATGTAATGAACCCATTATGTATCAAGCATTATTCTAAACCCTTCATATGTGTAAAAGTATCGAATTCTCTCAATGGCCCTTTATATAAATAATATAATTATTCCTGAGAATACCAAGGCAATGACAGATTAACTTCTCAATGTTAAGAAATTTGTATTGGTAATTAGGATTGAAATTTACAAGTCTGGCTCCATAATCTCAACTCCTAAGCATTATACAGACTATCTCTGAGCTCAAAAAGCAAGTTTTCCATATCCTAAGTATTTTCCTGTTATTTTCTATGAACTTTTGATAGAAATTTCCCAATCTTAAAAATTCAAATGTTCTTTCGAATACTACCCTTTGTCATCCCAACAGAGGTAAATTTTTGTCTATGTAGTTCATACCCCCACGCTTCAAGAATAAAAGGTTACTTGTGCCTCCGTCACATTTTACAGGCCCAGTAAAATGGCATGGCCTTTATTAATGTAGATTTGTTGATTGGGTAAAACAAAAAGGATGTTGTGTACAGAAAATTAACAACTCCGTTCTGTACTCTCTTGCCTTGCTATAGCCTCATAGAAAAAGTGATTTTCATTTGCTTCAGGCAGAACTTTCCTAGGATTGTTAACAAAATCCATCCAATACATTCCCAACACATTCCCAACCACCATTTAAATGAGGCATATATTCGACTTTAAAGTAGACATTGCAAGTGTAATTGATGAGAAGGATTATTGTAGAAAAGATAACTATTATGGTACTCATGAAAAATAGCCTATGTGTATTCATTTATTCAGCACTTTTTTTTATTTTTAGCAAACATTTTCAATAAACACCTCTCTGTAAACAATGTCTGATGCTAAATACAGGAAGTAAAAAAGATCAATTAAGGTATAATATTATTAAGTGTGCCTGGGTGGCTCAGTAGGTTAAGTGCCCAACTTCGGCTCAGGTCATGATTTCGCAGTTCATTGGTTCAAGCCCCATGTCAGGCTCTGTGCTGACAGTTCAGAGTTCAGAGCCTGGAGCCTGCTTCAAACTCTGTGTCTCCCTCTCTCTCTTTCCCTTCCCTGCTCGCACTCTTTTTCACTCTCTCTCTCAAAAACAAACATAAAAATATTTTTTAAAGAAATAATTATTAAAAAATGTAAAATTTCTCTGGAGTGGTATCTACTATGAGTGAAGTCAAATGAAAAACAACAAAGTAAAAAAAAAATATTTGAGACATATAGGCATGGATAAAGGTTAATTTTTGTGATATACAAAATGTCTTTATAAATCAATAAGGAAAAGCTATGGAATGCAATAAAAAGGGCAATAATTTAAACAGGCAACTCACAAAAAAAAGAACTGTAAATAATTAATATTTTAAAATATGGTATCCTTAATCTCACTTATAATGAAAGAACTAAAAATATAGCAAAGACCCTGTTACCCTCCATTAAATCAGTAAAAATATTATTCAGTTTTCCCCTTCCCAAGGTTGGCAAAAGAGAAAGAAATAGACACTCTCGTACCTTATGGGTAAAACAATAAAATGCTACAGCAACTATAGGAAATTAGCCTCTTGTCTGCGCACTGTGGGAAGTAAGTAAATATTGGATGATAAAAAAATGTAAGTTGATTCTCACAGATGCCATCCTCATATGCATAATTTGATATACTCTTTTAGATACTAACCAAATTAACTCTTAACAGCCGGATTACCTTCTGACTTTCAAGATTCAGTGCTTCAGCCAAAGCCAAAATTGGAAACTCCAATCTTGGTGTCATACCTTGAACGGGTTCCAGTAAAGTCTTGCAGAGATCACAGCCTTGTGGATTATCAAGAATGTGAAGGACACTCCCTCCACCTCCCCCAGGCAGCAGGAGCGAGGAGGTAGACTACTAATAGAACTGACCTGCCAACAGAATCAGTTTCTGCAGTAGTGGCAGCAGCCCGATGCCCAATATCTCAAGCCAAATGTGATCTTGCCTCATCCAGTTTGAGTGGACTGGAGGGAGTCATGCAGGTAATAATTGGCAAAGCCTGAACTAGGATAGGAGCACAAGCCATACCTAACAGAAGATGGACTGGTGTGATCTCAAGGATTTGGTCACTGTATGCATGTGAGCATAAGTGTCACAAGGCATATAAATGACTCCCAAATTCTTGGATTACAAAAATGCAAGATGGTGGTGCCATTAACCTATAAAATGAATGGAAGGAATCATTGCTTAGAAGTTTGCCTCTTAAGCCAGAACTCATGAATTGGACTCCAAATTCTATTGGATACCAGAGATGTGGCCCTAACCAAATTACTTACTTTCTCTTTGTCTTGATTTCCTCAATTCTAAAATATGAATAATAATAATAATATCTACTTCATAGAATTGTTATGAGGCTTAAATAAGTTAATATCTTAGTGCTTAGAATAGAATGCTTAGAACAGTGCCAAGCACATAGAAAGTTTTATATAATTGTTAGATTATTAATAGTATTAGCTTAAGGATTTAAAATACTTATCTTTGTTGAAAACATATCATAGTGATGTGTCTAGATTTATCCTAAAGACCACAGACCATGGACATGATGATAGAAGCTGCTGACACACTCAGGAGGCTATGGCTCAGCTGGAATTCATCCTCACTCCATCAAGGTAATGAAAAGAGCATGACAATGTGAACACACCTCTTGTGAAAAAAGCTCTCTATCTCCATGATCTATGATATCTCTTATAGGCAGGGAGCATCACTACTTCTCTAAATGACTCTGTTTCAGACAAATGGTACACTTAGGATGCCCTAAATATCCTATGAACATTACCAACCCCATGTCTATCTCTTTATCATTTATACCCTGCAATCTTACTCAAACTCTCCCTTCTTTACTATTTTATGGCAAAATGCTCTCCCTTGCTTAACCTTATAACAGTAAGAAATTTTATATTATTTCACCCAGCCATTCTTATATGTATTTATTGTTATTTCATGCACTATTCTTTCCTAAGTGATTAAAAAAAATCAAGGATTAGGCAGGAGGGATAAACCATCTTTACTACTTTGCTACACTTGTGTCAGTTTCCTACAGTATAATATACAGTACATATTACATAAGCACATCATTATTCGTTGAACAATAGTTGTAGTTTCCCTTGATAGAAAGGAGAATGACAAAGTCACAAGGTAGGTTGAGATTTAGTTGAAGATTCCAGAATTAAAACAAGTGTCTTTAGAAACAACTTCTAAAGAGTTTGCCCTTGGGGCACCTGGGTGGCTTAGTTGGTTGAGCGTACGTCCGACTTCGGCTCAGGTCATGATCTCACAGTTTGTGGGTTTGAGCCCCACATCGGGCTCTGTATTGACAGCTCAGAACCCGGAGCCTGTTTTCGGATTCTGTGTCTCCCTCTCTCTCTGACCCTCCTCTGCTCATGCTGTCTCTGTCACTCTCGCAAAAATAAATAAAACATTAAAAAATTAAAAATAAAATAAAGGGTTTGCGCTTTATTCAGTGAAAGTTAGCTCTTAATGTGACTCAGTTACAAACCGTAAGGTCATTTCTTTCTCATAGACTTCACTTCCAAGTTCATGGATTTCCTCTCCATCCTGCCCTTAGTCATCACACTCACGAACTTCAACATCTATATTGACCACTCCCCAAACACTTGGCCTCATCATAAGTACCTTTACCTACTTAGCCCTAAAAGTCTTCACTTATTCTTCATTTTATTGCTAATACATTTTATTATATCAACTCCCTTAGTTAATCCAAGAATAACCTAGTAGTTGTCATACAGTAATGGTTAAGTATATAGAATCTAGCCGAACCTGCTGACACCTCTATTTGGGAACTTACTACCTATATAATACCAAGCAAGTTTTAGGTAACTGCTGAGAAACAATTCTCTAATGCAATCTTCTGCAATTTTACATCAGATTTTGCTCTGCACTGTCTCTTCAAGGATGTTAATAGAGCAAATAGCCTTGCAAGACACAAAAAGTATCTCCCTCTGATGTGGAAAGCAGATCTGATTTGTCTCCTGACCAAGATAATGTCTCCTTCCAGAGAAATGTTGGGCGGATTTGCTAGCAGTCTCATATAATATTGGGGGTTTCCTAAGCTTCTTGTTCCTCTGTAGTGAGCCAAACCCACTCTGTGCAGCATTCACCAGGGCCACCCCAATGGCCCTTGAGGGGAAAAGGAACATGAAGCTCATATCACTTTCTGTACCATGAGTAATGAAGCCATTTGTCTGTCTCTTACCCAGGAGTCTTTTGTCATCTGCTAGCATTTATGAACAGGTGGCTGGCTAATTTGTTAGCTTTCAAGAAAGGTAAGATCTCAGATTTTCCACAGTTCTTGATAATAATCTCTTTATGCTTCAGTTTCCTTTTACTCAGCTATAAAATGGAGAAAAGATGCCTATCTCATAAAGTTAGTGTGTAAATTATATGGAATAATGAGATAATGTCTATACAATGCTTAAAACCAGTCTGAGCCTCATAGCTGGACTCAATAACCGTTTTTGGTGACTTGACTGTCTCCTTGCCAAATGGCCTGGTCTCCAGCTCAGTTCTCACTGGTAGCTTTGCAGAACTGACACCATATATCATCCTCTTCTTAGAAGTTCCTAAGCCCTAGACTGTGACTCTGCACTAAATTGGTTTCCTTCTTACAATTTTATCTCTTTCTAGCTCCTTCCCAAAATCACACACACACACACACACACACACACACACACACACACAAGGAATTAACAAAAGGACAAAAGGAGAGGGGCACTTGGGTGGCTCAGTTGGTTAAGCATCTGACTTTGGCTCAGGTCATGATCTCACAGTTCATGGATTCGAGCCCCACTTTGGGCTCTGTGCTGACAGCTTGGAGCCTGGAGCCTGCTTAAAGATTCTGTGTCTCCCTCTTTCTCTGGCCCTCCCCCACTTGCGTTCTATCTCTCTCTCTCAAAAATGAATAAAAATATTTTTTAAAAATTAAAAAATAAAAACAAAAGGAGAATGTTTTGAAAATGTCCTAAGACAGTCCTAAATTTCCACAAAATACTACTTAACAATGCAGTAACAGTAGTCAACCAGTTTTTCTAAAATGGAGGAAGGGAAAAGCAGAAATCAGAATGAAGGGATCAAGAGTAATAAGATCCTTATCAAAAGGAGATAAGAGTTATAAGAAACCTGTACCATTCTGAGTCATTCAGTTATGTAGATGGTCAATATTTATTATTCTCCAATGTCCAATCTTAATTAAATACTTGCAAAAAAAAAAAGTACTGGAAAGAAAACAAGAGAAATGGTGGCTATAAGCTACATGACCAAGTGACCAGTGAAACACAATGTGGAATGATGGAACTACAGTGTAGAAAGAAGACAAACTTTTACTTTCAACAGATCCCAGGGAACCCCAGCTCCAGCTTTTAGTAGTTGTAAGAACATGGGTGAGTTCCTTAACCTTATCAAACATCAGTTTATCCGCTTCACAAATAGGGGAAGACCATTCACCTTGAAGAGTTGCCCATGGGTTTCCTCAATAAACCGGAAACTAAATGATTATTGCGGAACTGCAGAACTGAAGAATTACTCCTTTGGAAACTAATAAAAAAGCTAAGGGGCATTTCTGAATATTTCCCAAAGGAATATAAAATTTTGTAATGTGGTATATACTTGCCAAATATAGCCCTGTAGAACTTAAACTCTGGCTTCATGAAAGCTCAAGGTACAGAAAATTTCTTAGCGTCAGACTTATATAACTCAGTATCAGTCTTAGGTAACCACTTGCATGATTTGATAAACTTACCTGTAACAAAAAATCAAAGAGTGCCAGCTTGGACCACTCATGGTGATGTATTTCAGTACAACCCCATTCAGGTTTGGGTACCCGGCCATTCTGCCAGCACTTCTGTTTCAATGACTGTTGGTAAGCTCCCCAGGTGAGCTTAACAGAAGAGTGAGTCTCGTTACTTGTTGGAGATAAAGATGAGTCCCAGAGAATGACAGGGCATGGGCGGCCATCTACAGAATCCAAAAACAAACACACTTTAGCATGATATTAATTCACTATGTGCCTTCAATCACTCATAGCTTCAATCTCTCACCTACCAAAATCAGGAGTTTGATTAGATGATATTTCATGGCCCTTGGTGGATGATGAAAGGAAAGATTTTTGAAACAAGACCATTTATAGATGTGACCCAGGAATAAGCCACTAATCACCAATAACAACGTCCTCTGGTTAATGTGGTTTTATTCCACATCTAAAAGCAGCTACCACGAAAAAGGAAAGAATCCTGGCATTTATCATTGTCTGTTCAATGTCTGAGTGGAGCTGCTATTTGTCTGATTTTCTGAGGCCACAGAAAAAGAATTTTTAGAAGTCACAAATTTAAAAGTGAAATTGTTTGGTTCACATCAATCACTATACTCTCCAAAGACACAAAAAAGGAGCAAGATGGAAACTTTTCTCTTTTCTGATGGAAACAGCACTCTTCATAATTGATGTTTATTCACACATAACCTCACAAAGTGCATTTAAGCAAATGTCATTTCTTCAACTGCATGTGCATAGATGATATTTTCAAAGAATACCTGTCACCCTAATTGCTTTTGCCTCACTCTTGATAGTTTAGAAATTTCACTGTTAAACTGTATAAATAATGATGAGCCTGAGTGAAGTCATCATAAACAGAAAAGACCACAGGGCTCCATTAAATGACACTTCAAGCTTAAAACCAATAACATCACTTTTAAGCCCCCATTTCTGCCAAATAAAGTCACTGAGAGATGATGTTAAGTGTCTTTGCTTACAACTTAAAAATCAGAATGATGCTCTTGGGGGGAAAAATAAGACATAAAGATCTGGAAAAGCCCACTTAACTCATTGTTAACAGGCCTGGACAAGAGAAGCCTCTGAAATTATGACTGGAATGTCTAAGATACATCACAGGAATTTTTAAAAAGCCCTGTCACATAACCTGAGAGATACTCAATCTATAACTGTATTCCTTTTTGTTAAAGGCACTTATTTTACCATCTTGCTCATTTGCCTTCTTGTAGAGTTCTTGTGTCTATTTGACATAAGAGTAGAGTTCTTTGTCTCTTAGTTAAGTTTGCTATTACAGTGACTTCAGTAATGCTAGTAGCATTCACTTAATCATTCTGATAAACCTGCATTCCAATCTTGTTCAAAAAAGACATCTTCCTCTGTTTAACCTTACCACTTAGACCTGGGTATGCATGAAGTCCTTTAGATTTTGGAAATTATGTCACAGTCACTGACACACAATTTTTAAAAAGTAGAGAAAGAACAAAGATCCAAGCTAAAGAACTTCATTTGTAACATCGATCTCCCCTTTCTATTTCCTTCAACTTTTCTAAATGATTTGGGGGCTGCTGGGACCCAACCGTCTTCTTAGATAGAAAATAACTACAATTTTCAATGAGTGCACTCCAAATACTACACCAGTGTGATAAATCATAATAATAAATTCCACGTAAGAGCAGTCCATCGTGCAGTGGGAGACATGTAGAGACCAGTGTAATCAAATATGAGTAGAAGACACAACATGGCTTTCAAAGATGCGTGTACTTCAGACTTCTAAAGATAAACACCAAGAAGTTCTAGCCATCAGTGTCTTTAGACTAAAGTTATACACAGATAGCACTTTAGATTTTCAGGGCTAGGAAGTGCTCAAAGGGAGTTGAAACCTAATACTGAGGCTCAACAACACAAACCAATACAGGAGACAGACAGGCCAGCAGTTTCCTCAGCAAGTCACAGGAGGCCCGCAGAGAAACATGGAAATTATCTGCATAAACAATTGGAACAGTTAACCTTCCGGGCTGTTTTCCTTTCCCTTAGATACATTTGTTTCTTATTTTTAAAGCAATTAAAAGCAAATCTACTCATTTTAGAAAATGGGGGAAAACATTAAAATATAAGGCTAAGAAAACAAAAATCATCTATAATCTTCTGTCCCAGTAATTGGTTCTATTATTTATATACTGACCTCTGGTATTTTCTCCATCCCTTTCTTTCTCACCTAAAAAATGGAAATTGTTTTTAGAAATTTAAGAAGTATAGCTTATGATTAGAGCCTAGACTCTGGAACCAAACAGATCTTTTGAATTCCGGTCACATTACTTCTTAACTTTGTAACATTAGACAAGTTAAGCAATCTCTCAAACTTTGCTTTCATCCTCTGTAAAATTGGGGGGGGGGGGGGGGCGGGCATAACACACCTTCTAAAACTGCCTTTTAGGATTAAATGGACTCATGCATTTAAAGCCTCAACCTGATGCCTAACATATATGCACATCCCAGAAAACTTTCACTGTAATTATTATTACACGTATACATTATGGAATCGCACAATTCATCAGTCTTTGACTGACTTTATTTGTTTTTTGAGTATCTACTGTATGCCACGCATTGTTCTAGAAACTGCAAATAAACTAATTAATTAATAAATGCCAGTTTCTATTTATTTTCTTGGAGTTTCCATTTCCACCAGGGGAAAGACGCAAGCAGGCAAAGAAAGTAAACATTTGGGACTGTCTTGTATGTACAGTGCATTACAATCGTTTTACTAAATATTTTACCAAAAGCATTTATCTTATAATTAAATATTTTTAACTAGGATCACTCTAACTGTCATATAATACTCTAGCCCAGTGGTCAGAAAACTGTCAAAAGTAGATAGAAAAATATTTTAGGCTTTGACAGCCATCCAGTCTTCATCACAACTATTCCCCCAGAAAGTGGTCAACTCTGCTACAGCACAAAAGCAGTCAGAAACAATATGTCAACAAGTAGACTGACTGTGTTCCAATAAAACTTTATTACTGACTGGAGGAACAAGGGGGAGAAGAAGGAGGGAAATGGTGGGGGAAAGGGAGAGAGGCAAACCATGAGAGACTCTTGAATGCTGACAAAAACTGAGGACTGATGGATGTGGGGGGGAGGAGGGATGGGCATGGAGGAGGGCACTTGTGGGGATGAGCACTGAGTGTTATGTGGAAACTAATTTGACAATAAACTATTTGTAAAAAAAAAAAAAACAACACTTTATTACTGACATTGAAATTTGCATTTCATATAATTTTCTAATGTCATAGAAACATTATTCTTTAGATTTTTTTTCAACCATTTAAAATTGGAGAAAGCATTTGTAGCTCACAGGCCATTCAAAACAGGCAAGGGACCAGCTTTGGCTCACAGACTGTAGTGTATCAGCTCCTGTTCTACTCTATGAGCATAGTCTATTTCATTTACCATTTCTCTACTTTAGCACATTGAATTTTTTGAGTGATACATTTTCTAAACTATTGTTTTTAAAGCTGTTCTCAAACTGCCAAAGGGAGCTTTCAGCTGGATAGGAATAATTCACTTTCAATTAGTATTCTGGGTTTTTCTCCACATCCATTCACATCCCCTCAGCAAAATATTTTGAGTACTGACTATAACATAAAAATGTTCCGTCCTGCTCTGCTGGAAATCCATGCACCTCACACAACAAGGATTTCTAGAAAGCAAGAAGAAAGTAGGGTGAGTAGTAACTCTCAGTTTGAGCCTGGGTGGGTGGGTCCCATCCACACACTGATCTTGCTTGAGTCTCCGTGTTTATGGCCCTTGAGATGACAGTAGTTGGTATGGCTCCAGATCTCAGGGCTATGAGTACTACTGTGAAAAGAATTCTACTTTTTATAAAATATGGCTGTTAAAAGAATTAAATGAACTTTGATAGATCTGAAGGGATGACAGAAAAATAGCCTCTGAAAACAAGAAACTGGTTAAAGCAACTTACCCTGAAGTGTTTCAGAGATGAGGAGCATTCATCTCTTCACATTCAGGTTTGTCAGAATGATGCAGTACTGTACTCTCTAGAGAAATCTTAACAGTGAAGAGATAAAATTTTAACTGTCAGAGTGGTGAGAAAGCAGGTTTGAAAAGATATGTGGGTGTTCATGTGAATTAAAGGTTATAAAGCTGCCTTAAAAAATGAGACTTGCCAGAAAACTTATTTTTCCCCAAAATCTGAATATCTCCCCTACTTTTGGTGTTTTCCCAAGTCATACTTTATTCAAAAGACAAAGAAGACATTCTTTTGAGAAGATGAATGTGAAAATTCACCAAGAATGTGCTATAAACAATCTCCTTTGCCTGGATTTATGAAATGCCCTTCACTTGGAACATTAGCTGCCTGGTTTTATTGAACTATAGGTGAAAGCTAAGTATGCTGGGCGAAGATGTGAGTGTCTGTCTGCATTTCTCCCTGAGCAAAAATTAGTAAGAATGTTCTGAGCTCTGAAATCAAAAAATCCTCTCTATCCTATGGGCCAAGTTCCAAGACTGTTCTAAGACTCCCCTTGAACAAGACAAAAAGGAAAGTGGCAGTTCAGTTCAGGGCCCTTCGTTTAAAATGACTCTACAGGGGCGCCTGGGTGGCTTAGTCGGTTAAGCGTCCGACTTTCGCTTAGGTCATGTACTCGCAGTTTGTGGGTTCGAGCCCCGCGTCGGGCTCTGTGCTGACTGCCAGCTCGGAGCCTGGAGCCTGTTTCAGTCTGTGATTCCCTCTCTCTCTGACCCTCCCCTGCTCACGCTCTCTCTCTCTCTCTCCTAGAAATAAATAAAACATTTAAAAATAAAATAAAATAAAATAAAATGACTCTACAAAGCCTATTAAAGAAAACAAAGGCCAATCAAAACTTGAGACTCATCTTTGTTATACGAAATGAATTCTTCTGGGTTCTACCACAAGTATCAACAAGGCGTCGAAGGAAAACCTTAATGCCTTGGATCTCTAATTGCTAAAGGCAATTGTTGGTGATGATGTAACTCCAATGATGGTGTAGTAGATGTCTAGTTGTTAAGATCCCCAGATCCTACTGTCTGGTCTATTTTTCTACAGTGCCTATCCCAGGAGGGTTTTGGCAATTAAAAATATTAGACTGAAGGAAAAAGTCAGGTAAGATCTCTTGGCTTAGATTTGGTCAATGTGAACAAGTCAGTGAATGTGAGGGATCGTAAAACGGGATCGCAAGATTCCAGGACAGCCTTGAGGGAGGAGGAAATTTGAAGGATTCGATGCAATTTTACTTCTGCTCAGCGTTTTAAATATTGTTAATTTACTTATTCAAAATACAACTGTTTACAATGGTCCCTCAATTATCCTCAAGTGGACCTATTAGTTTCTGGGTTTCAGACAGAAAGAATTCAGTGAGGCATAGCAAACATGGAGGATTTACCAGATCCCCAGGCCAGGCAAGCCCAGGCCTCAGAGTGTTTAGGGTTTAGTAGAAAAAAGACAAGTGTGCACACATTATAACAATCAAATCGAAATATTTGCCAGTTGAACGACTGTTTGAAGGGAATAAGTGAAAGACTAATATAAAGACTGAGCTTTTAGGGCAAAGTGAAGAAATGAAGAACTGCTGTGTCCTAGACTAGCTATGTGCTGAAATGTCACAGTTAATAGGGGGAAGAGACATTGCTGAAAAGGAGCTAAGAATATGGGGTGTGGCAGAAAGAAAATCACAAATGTTGATTCTATCCCTGACTCATCACTGGTCTCCACAGAATGTGAGCCAGGTCCTTCAGCCACCTTGACTGAGGCACTGTGTTCCCCAAAGTCTGAGAAGAATGCCTTCCAAATCTATCTCAGGGGTGTGTGAGAATCTGAGAAATACAGAAAAATACAGCACTGTCAAGTATTAAAAAGAACCAAACTTGAGTTAGGTATTCATGATTTTAAAAAATGAGAGGCAAAAGAAAAAAAAAGAATTCTATAGATTTCCTATGTATAGGTTCCCAGGTTCCAACCAAATCCTGATTACAGGGACTTGTCCCAGAAATAGATTTCTGGGTGATTTATAACATATTTCTTCAAACAACAAAAAAAGTATTTATTTACTTACATAACTGTTTTTTCCCTTTATAACTTGTTTCCTCTGGGTTGGACTGAGTTAAAATAATCTCTGTATTTCCTCAAGAGTTAGCTAAGTGTGAAGCTGAGGAAGCAGGAAAGGAGATTGTGACTTCCTCCATCACAAATGACTTAAACAACCTAAATCATCAGCTCTGCTTTAAAAACAAAGTGTCCTTCTCTGGTATGAACAGACTAAAGGACAGGAACTTATGCTTTCTAGGTCTGCCCTGGACTGCCACGGTATAAATGAAAACTCCCAGAAAATTCCTATCTCGATATTCCATTTAGAAAAAGAGATATCAAACGTGACTTCCAAGGGTGGTTATGATGGGGTCACCGTGCCAGGCTCCACCAACAATCATATTTTGTGAACAAAGTCCTGGTCACATTAGGGTGACCCAGTCCTGGGCAATTTTGGTGTTTATTAATGTAGATAAAGGAGCCATGAATTCCTGCCCAGGGTGACCTTCCTACAATGCAAAACTCATTATATCACTCCTTTTCTTAAAACCCTTCAATGATTCCCCATTATCTGCAAGATAAAATCCATGTCCTTACATGACATAAAACCCAGCCACTCTCCACGGACCACAGCTTTATCTTACTTCTTCCCCACCCACAACCCTCCTAAAACCTTGTTTCCTTCCGAATTCTGCAGTTTCCTAAGTACCTCTGCCTTCACAAGTTTTCCACACATCTATTCTCTCTACCCTTCCGACACCCACCCCATCTCTCACTCTACCCACAGTGACTTAAGATCCAGTTCAGACATTAGCTCTCTGGAAAGTTTTTACAAGGCTCCACCCACCACCCTATGCACATATTCTCAGCTAAATTTTTCCCTCTCTATGCCTGCAAGGTCTCCTAAAAATATCTCCACTGAAGTCTTTATCATACCCATTTTCTATGATGCACCTGCTTAGCTGTCGCTACTCTCTAAGCTGAGAGCTCTGTGAGAACAGGGACTATTTCTTAAGCACTTTTGGACCTCCATCTCCTGACATGATGTCTGCATGAAAGCAAGCATTCAAAAAATGTTAGTGAATGAATGAGTGAATTTCAGAATCCCTTAAGTTTCCTCTATAGCTCTGAAGATCCAAGGAATAGTCGATGGTCTCAGAATCGAAGTTTGGTTAGTGTGATATCCTTGCAGTAAGCTGGGATTTCATTGTCCTCACTCTAAGTGAGTTAAGATTAGAGAGAAACTTGAGAAATGGAGGTGAGGATATGCAGAGGTTTCCATGACCTGGTTCTATCCACCTTGTGCTCAATAGTCACTCCCATGTTTCCATAATCCTGTGAGTCACTGGAATGATGAAAATGGGGGTAGTAGGAAGATCCACCTGACTCTCTCCTCCTGACCCCAGATCACTGTCATGAGAAGGGGAACAGTTAAGGCATCATGGCCACATTCAGGAATCAGACTGAAGGACAGTAGAAAAACAGGTTAAAATCCCAATATGTGATTAACTGGGAAAGCCCCAGGCTACAACCACTGCAGGCTAACATATGACGTGAAGGGCCCATGGGAGATAGTATAGCAGAGTGATGAACACCAAGGTTATCGGGTTCTTCCAACCCTGCTACACACGACCTGTGGACCTTTGGAGGACATGTGTTATCCTCTGAGCCTCACTTTTTCCACAGAAAATCTGCCTAATAATATCTGCTGCATGGGGCCATTGTGAAATTCAGTGACATAATAACGTAAAGTGTTCAGCACTCCACAGATGAGAGATACTGGTATAATCCACTAGCAACGCCAAGCACTTTCCTTAAATGACCACTTTAGGTGCCTGTTTACTTAGTTCAAGTAAGCATTAATCTAGATAAACAAATTAAGAAAGTCTAAGCAAACATATCACAAAGAGCTAAATCAGCTTTAAAACCAGGTGAAAATAAAAGGTAACATTTACTGAGTCTTACAATGTGTTAGGCACTTTTAGAAATATTTTTTACATATCAACTTACTTCATTTGCACAACTTGATGAGCTAAGCACTGTCATCATCATTATTTTTACTGTCATCATCCCTATTATACTAATGAAGAAACAAGTTCACAGTGACTAAGTTAATTTATACCTGGTCACACAGCCACTTGATTCACAACTGGCATAGAACCAGGATTCAAACTCAGAAGTCTAGATTGCCAGTTATTATGAACTGAATTGTGTTCCCCTAAATTTATATGTTGACGCTGTCAGTACCTCAGAATGTGCTTGTATCTGGAGATAGGACCTTTACAGAGGTACTTAAACAATGCCTGGGTGGCTCAGTCAGGTAAGTGTCTGACTTCGGCTCAAGTCATGATCTTGTGATTTGTGAGTTTGAGCCCCACATTGGGCTCTCTGCTGTCAGTGCAGAGCCTGCTTCTGATTCTGTCTCCCTCTCTCTCTGCCTCTCACCCTCACTCTCTCTCTCTCAAAAGTAAATAGAACATTACAAAGATATTTTTAAAAAGAGGTAGTTAAAATGAGGCCATTATGGTGGGCCCCCATCCAAAATGACTGGTATTGTTATAAGAAAGTATTAGAATTCAAAGAGACACCAGGGATGGGCACACACAAAGGAGAAGCCATGTGAGAAAAACAAGAGAAGGTGGCCCACCTGCAAGCCAAGAAGAGAAGTCTCAGAAGAAAGTACCTGTGGACACCTTGGTCTTAGATATCCATCCTCCAGAACCGTGAGAAAATAAACATATGTGTTTAAGCCACCACACCTGTGGTATTTTGTGACCACAGCCCTAGAAAACTAATATGACAGCCCACACCCTTAACTACAAAGCTATTTGAATTAGAGAGCTCACAGCTTCTTCTCCATGTTTAGAATAGTGTTTAGAATACATAAAAAGACAAATGCTATCAATTACAACTAAATATGACGGCAATATTGCCCATTCGCTGAAATTGGAGGGAGGCTGTCTAGTCCTTTTGCACCCGTGTGGTCCCTAGACCATTCCAAAGATGGCGGCAGATTCAGTACTAGTGGAAAAATCATAATCTTGAGCTCAGGAAGGTTCTGAGTGGATCCTGAAATCAGTGGCAAAAGAAGGTTCCCTTCAGGCCACCGAATTCTCATATGGCCCACTGGTGTCAGCCCCACAGAGATTCTTGACTTATTTGCTCACCCCTATAGCCCCCAATGACTAGAAGAGCAGCTGGACCTAAGCAGGTGCTCAATAATGCATTTCTTAAAAGGAGAAAAGATGAATGTGACCAGATTGCACGGAACTGAGGCACATGCATGTTTTATGCTGTGGTAACTAGTCATGTCCTTTCTACCACAGCCATGTGTGGGATCAATGAACAAGTTGCAGCGGCCTGGCAGACAAGGTTACCAGGTCCCCTCACTTGTCTACGAAGGTATGTAGTGAGCAAACAAGAGGACACTGGAACCGAGTGCTGCTAGGAGGAGATGCCCAGCAAACTTGTGTCCACCAGTGAATGAAAGTAGTAAGCTGACTGACTCAATTTGATTGCTAAAGAAATACCTTTAGGGCTTTCCTAATAAAGAACACAATGTGCTTTCCATCCAGATCTTTAACAATTAAACGTGATTTCCATACTCCCAAATACATATTTTAAGAAAGTCGGTACCTATGTCCACGATTTTTAGGATTTGGAGGCCATGTGTTTCCAGGTTGTGAGGACATCAAGGTTATGCTCATTCCTCCCTACAAAATGTTTCTGTCCTTACCTGGGAGCCTAAACCCACATGAAATGTGCAGGTGCTGTCCCTCTGCTCTGGCAACTGCCCCATCACCATACAGTGCTGTCCACACAGACTCAATAAGAGAGTGGAAAATTCACACTATATTTCTCCTACTTTTTCATAAGATGAGGCAATGCAGGTTGGAAAACAGTGAGCAACTGGGAATCTACAATGAATTTAAATGGAAGTTGGTGGGGTGCCTAGAGTTTGTCATCTAAGCAGCCTTGACATACGGAATTCCTGGAACCAGGCTACCCTAATTCGGTATGACAGCTCTGTGGCAATAAGGCAGCATCCTAAAAATAAAGCATACATAATGCATCTTCCATGCGGGGCAAGAGAAACAGGATAACGTTTAAATGCTACCAAAATGGCATCCCTCGGGATTCATCCCCGTTACTGTGCAGACTGCTAGGGAAGTTTTGGCAAAGCTGCTAAATCGAAGATCACAGAGGGGTGCTGGATCTTCTCAGGCTCTTGACTTTTATATGAATTAGTCTGCTTTCCTAATCTTAGACAAACATTTTAGAATACTTTGTTAAAAAAATTAAATGTATCAGCACCATATAGTATCTGGTGACCTTTGAAATGATTTAGGACGTTTGCAAGGATAGTTTGACAGAAAACACACTAGTATGCTCAGTCACGTTTGCATATATATGATCATTTACGGTAAAACAAGAATATCTAGTAAGCATTGGCTTGCATTAAAAAAATCGAAAACTTTGCAGAAATGTTCAAAGTGATGTCATACTTCCCTTGCATAAAAATATCATCCATGTTAAATTGTTGACTTGAAAAAATAAATTAGGTAGATATGTTGATGTAGTGGCAAATTAGAAATCACCATGCTAAAATTTGCCCATTTTTGCCACTATCCTATAATTATACCAAGTCATATATGAGAGACGATATGGGTCAAGAGAATCAACTTGAGGAGGCTTTGGTATCAGACAGAATGGTTACAAATTCTAGTTCCATTGCTCACTAGCTACGTGTCCTTGGGCAAGTTTCATAAATCTTTCTGAATTTCAGGATTCCTGTATTTAAAGTATCAATAGTATCTACTTTATAGAATGGTGAAGTTATATATTAGACATAGGACACCAAATCCAGCACAGAAATGGTGTGATGCATAACACTAGATTCATTGTAAATTCGCAATTGAAGAAGAGGTCATTATTGCAGAAATTGATTTTTTAAAAACAGCCCTCTGATGCTATTTTGAATGTACCGCATAGACAGGCACAGGATAGGCATCTGCTCCAGTGATAATTGCTAGATTTTGTAGTCTGGTACACCACTGGCACTCCTTACCTAATTACAACCTTGCCTTTCTCCAAGTACACCATCTCCTTTTCTGGGTTCTCTTTGGAGAAGCACCTGTCAAAAACTGGTCTGGTATACAGTACAAGGTCAGCAAGTCCACTAATTTCACATACATGTTATTTGTAGTCAAGGAGAATCACATAGAGCTCATCAAGTTATACAGTCAAGGACCTGTCCCGAGCAATCCAGAGCTAGTGGCTCTGTGCCGAAAGCATCACCCACCCCAGTTTTAGTAGTTAAGAAACAAACAAACAAAACCTGAAGACGAGCTTTTGAGACCTTTTGTCTTTGGACTGAATCAACAGAAAGATACACCTGAGGGGCTGGGGGCAGGTAGATGATTTAATCACTGCATTTGATTCTCTTTTATATCTCCCCTTGCACCTCATGTATCCTTTTCACATACAGGCAATTTATATGACTTCGAGCAAAGTTCGTAATTACTCTCGGCCTCTACCTCCACGTCTACAAAACGTTTTTTCATAGAGTACTCGCCTTGTAAAATTTTTACGAGGATTTAATGAGATAACTCATGCACAGTACCTAAAACAGTACCTCAATATCATAACCTCAACATTACTTTTGCTGTGGTTAGGGTAGTTGCCTCCTTGATAAAAAAAAAAAAAATGAGGCTCTCATAGCGTGTACAAGTGCATCACTGCATAAGCCATCTAGTTTGCTATATTAAATAACCAGACATACTAATATGTTGTGGTGATGGAGAGAGAAGATATATATTAAGGTCCCTTAATGAATTTGTTGAAAAAGCAGATTGATGAAAATAGGAAAGACCAGAACCTTCTTTCTGGATAACCAACTCATTGTATGACCTAGAGCAATCTTCTTCTATCTTTTATCAACTTAAAACTAAGGTTAAAAACTTTTTCTACTGCATAGGTTTCTTGGAAATATTTACTGAGATAAGCAAAATATCTATATTTGATTCACAGTACATACTAGCTATGTTCTTGGTACTGAACGTGAATTTATTTTTATAAACATTAATCAAAAGTCACAGAACAGAAACAATGCTTAGGACAGAATTACTTACAGGATTTTCTCATTACTCACTCTCCCAGATATTAAAATACCTACTTTTAGACCAAGCCAGGTCATCAGAGAAATATATACCTCAACTAAATCCAACACTTCCTCCTACAGAAAATGCATTATCGAATTACATTATAGTGTGAGGCCAGCAGACAATATTGATGGTCCTCATAAGAAGAAACTCTATTAACCTTATTATTTGCATAATACAGAGACTTCTAAGGACATATTTCATTACCTCTACAATGAGCTTTTTATAAGATTCTCCAGGAGAAATCTAGGCCTGACTCTAGGACTAAAAATGGTAGTACTTGTCCTGACTATGGGAAGCTGGAGGCAAATACAGATTTACTGTTAGGAGTCAGTGGAACAGGCCAAGAATATGTCCCTGCATTCATTCAAAAATATTTACTGAACACCTACTATGTGCCAGACTCTCCACTAGATCTAGAAATGATAAACAAGATAGGAAATATCTCTGCCTTCACAGACCTAGAGCCCTAGGTATTCCTAGGTGTTCCTAAGTGTTCCTAGATGTCCCTTTTTGTTCCTAGTGGGAACAAAAAGATGATGATGTGGACGACTATAATACAAAGAGATGATACAGAATGAAGGAAAAATAGGTCCTGAGTAACTAGATAGAATCTATCACCTCCTTAGGTAGACAAGGAGGCTGAAATAAATCTAAGCTTGGATCAAAAGAAGAATAAGAGGACCCCAGAGGAAAGTACACACTTCTGTGGAAATCAGGAGAGGGAAGACATGTCAAGAAAAGCCTAGAAATAGGTGGATGGAGTGAGATACCAAGGAGCTAAGACTGTCCACATCCATCTCCTACCATGACCAGAACTGAACTATTTATGTACTTTATGTCAATATAATAATCTATGTATGTAGAATTATATTGTACAGCGTGTTCATAACTATATTTAAATCATCTCATAGACTCCTGAGGAAACTGGCTTGATTTTATGTCTCTAAATAACTACATAGGAGAAGTGGAAAAACAAAGACAGATCTAGTATTGTTTAAGATATAATCCTAGGTATTTAACTCTTCACACTGAGAGTCCTATCAATATAACCTCATTGGTTTCTTTCCATCACTACTTACTTCCGAAACAAGAGAAGAATGCCAGGATATATTGGGATTATAAACCTCTCCTTCAACTTGAATGTAACTGTCCTCTTTATCCCCCAAAATGCTGGATATTCAGAGCACAGAATTAAATATATACAAGGAATCCTGGTTTTGGAAAGAAATGATAGGCATGTGAGACTTGGGGGCTATGTGAATGACTCAGCAAACTTGGTACCTCATGTGTGTAGTGTAGTAACAAAAATAAACAATATTTATTGAAGGTTTACTGTGTGACAAGCACTCATTCCACGTGTTTTTCATGGCTTTACTAACAATAACCTCATGAGGCAGATAGTATTGTCACTTTACAGTTGAGGAAACTGAGGCACACAGAGATAACATAACATTTCTGGGTCACGTGGTTGGTAAATTCAAACCCAGGCAGAACAGCTCCAAGTCCCTACCCACTATTTCATTCTTCCAAATTCCATCCACAAGCATCCCAGGGGAGTACCATATTGGAGAGTACCATGCCTCAGGATCTATTCAAGAATTCACCTTCTCCACTCAGGGGCTGTTATGACATGATAGTGAATGGCAGTATAGGATAACAAGAGTCACCCTAAGCTGCGCCCTGCTTTGCCTACGGTAGACTTGGTATATACCTGTTATCTCAAAGCCCACCAATATCTTCTTTTACTACAGGGTGTTCCACTTTGGATAATAAGTTACATAGTCACCTAAGCCCAGTGGTTAAGAGCTTACATTCTGCAGTTTGCTGGGTCTATGTTTGAAACTCACCTTAGCCATTTACCAGCTGTGGAAGTTGAGACCAATGATTTTAGCTAAATAAGTCTCAATTTTCACTTCCACTAAATGGAAATAATAGTGGTATCTACCTTATAGCACTGTTGTGAGAAACATACAGTCAAGGCATGCATGAATTGTATGAATCAATTAGTATGCATAGCCAAGAGTGAGCACCCAATAAAAATTAGCTTTTACCAACCTTTCATTAAGTGTTTGAGAACTTACATCAGCACAGTCATGATGGACTATTTGGTGAATTCAAGACATCAAAACATACCTGTTAATCTGAAGCACTTAGACATGAACTAGGATAAGTAAGGAATGCCAAGTACTTCTAAGTATGTCACCACTACTTCAAGAAGTACTGATTTTAAGACTAAATTATAATCCTAAAGCTATTGGAAATGCAATGGAAATAGCTTGGCCACTCCCAAGAATCTTAATCCGTTCCAGTCCAGGCTCCATAAAATGCTAAATTTTATGATGACAAAAAGTAAGAAAACACTCCTTGGGTTTATGATCCCTTTGCGGTCCTTTTTAGCCTGTCGGGCCAGCCTAGATTCATACCGGCAACCTCTGGCATTATTCTGCTTGCAAACATGAGCCACTCACCCACCCTGCTTTGTATTCAAAGCCTGGAACAGCCTCAAGATTCAGAGAATATCCTTTATATGGCCTAAGCGTGGCCACAGATCAGCCCCTGTGCCTGCAACTAAAGTGACTGGCTACATAGCACAGAAACTGCCAAACTGTCACCCGAGAGAGTCGTAAAAAACAGGCTTGAAGAAACTGTGGCCAGTTAGCATATATACTGAACAAATCACCTATTTTTGCTTCATTTTCTCTGTAAAATAAGGGGGTTAAATCCATTGTAAAAGAATCAAAGGGTCGAACTAACATGGTCTGGCCCTGGGCCCTTTAAAAAGATTCCATCTGCTGAAGAAAGATAACCCATTTCCCCTTTCCTTTTCAAAACTCCTAACGAATGAAATTCTACTTACTTCCATAGTAACCTCTCTAATAATATGCCTGACTGTCAGCAAGTTCTTTGCCTCCACCCGGCTTCCTCTTCTCATCATGCAAATTGCCACTGGCTTTAATTAGATTTAATAAGCCACTGGGAAGTGCAAGGAGGGAAATGGGGAGCAAAGATGACACAGTGTGGGCTACCCTTGCATGTTGAGTACAGCATTTCCCTGGAACCCTCATATCCTCCCGAAGCTGGGAAAGTAAAGAACGCCAAACGTATGGAAAGACATGCTGCTGCTGTCCAAATGTGCAACGTGGGTGGAGAAAATCATTTCGAAAAGGAGAGTGAGGGAAAAGGGAGAAATCAACCCGAATCTCCAACAGCTGCAAATAACGAAGCGTGTGAAGCCGTTACCTTGGATGAACCCTGATTTCCTGCTCACAGACGGCAGGGTCCTGTTGAGCCCAAGGATCCTGTCCAGGTGGAAGGCGAACACCTCACTCATGTCCAAGGGCTGCTTGAGCAGTCCACAGGGGCTGGGGCCGCAGCCGGGCACAGAGCCCGCGGCGCTCCCCTGCAGCACCAGCAGACGCGCTCCGCTCTTAGAGGAAACGGGCTGAAGACCTGTCACTGCACCGTCCGCCAACAGGCGCATTCCGAGAATGTCTTCTTTGCTCAGCCACGAGGGGGCGCTCTCGCTGTAGATCCTGATGTTACTCTCCTTGGTCTTGGGCCGCTGAAAATCCGAGCCCCCAACCTGCACCCCTGAACCCCGTATCAACCTCCAGGGTCGTTCCCCAACCTTGCCCGGGTTTCCTCCCTGCACTTCAGCATCAGCTGCCCTTGCGGCATTCTGTGGCTGAAGGGATGGTCCAACCAAAGCCTCCTGCCCCAGCGCCGGAGATGCCACGGCATATTTCTTTCTGCGCTTGGGTTTCACCGTGCCACGGATATTGGCAGGCTTGCTGCGCTTGGAGCGTAGGGTAATGTACACCACATTGAGCTGCAGCGTGGTCCCATTGCCCTGGGACTCTGGAGGGGCCAGGGTACCATCCAAGGGTATCTCAGGGAAGGGTGCCTCGGCCGGGTCGCGGCCCTGGTGCGGCCCCTTTTCTGCTGCCCTTCCTTGCTGGAGAGAGGCGCGTCCCACCTGGCTCACCAGAAAGCCCAGGTAGATGGCGCAGGCTGTGCCCAGCAGGAGGTTCCTCCGGGTCCTTGGGCGCCGGCCGCTCCAGAGTTTACGCACCCGCGGGACGCACAGGGAGCAGATGAACCAGTTTATGAGTTGCCCTGGCTTGTCTGGACAGGTCATTTCTCTGCTGCCTCCACATGTTGAACCGACTTTAAAGTCTGCAGTTGGTTCCTGCTGACATGATGCATGGTTTCCTGAATTCAGCTGTCGCCTCCGCTTAGGTATCTAAGTGGTCTCCGGTGGGTAGAGTAGACGTGGAAGTAGAAGGTTGGTGATGAAGTTGGGAATGTTTCTGGCACTCGCCACAACAAACCTTTTAAACTCCTATCAGCCTCTCCAAGGGGAAGTGTGGCTTGTGTCTGGGAATGAATGGAAACAGAGTTAACTGAGTCACAATCTCAAACGAGTTCAGTTCCTCTTCAAGAGTAAAAGGGGAAAAAAGTAACCCTTTCCTTTCAAAAACACCACCATTATGAAATGTTTTTTTAAAGAAAGTTTTAAAAATAGACTCAAGATAGATGTATAGATTTGATACTTAGTTTAGATTAATGGAAACAAACCCCTAAAATCCAAGAATATTTTACAACTTGTAGCTAGAGTCATTTAATTTGATTGCCAAAGAAAAGTATTAAAATTTGACCAACCCAGGCTTTTCCTTTTTAACATTTAGAAATAATTTAAGACAAATAGATGGTTTTTAAAAACAATCATATCGCCATCTCATGTTTACTTTTTAAAGTCCTGCATTACAAATTGGGCAGAAGCATTCAGTATTAACCTTCAGTTTCAGAAACATAGTCTCTTAATCTGATGGTACAGTTTTTTCTTCAAGAGTATGTTTCAACATCCTGCATTAGGAACTATTGTAATATTAAGCCATAAACGTCCATATATCTTAACAGAAGTTACATTGATTCAGTCGTGCACACGCGCACACACACACGCACACACACACACACAAACACAAAACACAAATCCGACTGCTTTTCATTCCTTTTCTTCCCACAAAAGTCAGCTGAAAGAAAATAAAGGGATCTCTAGCTCTATTTTTTCGCATTATGAAAAAGAACTCACAAGCAACCTTACTTACTTACACAGCTGGCCCCATGCTTTGCTCCAGGAAGAATGTAATCCCTGACTGTAATGCAAAGAACTTTTAAAGGCTGAAGCATGTAAGTAGAACATATTTCATGGTCAAGAGTGTTCCACATTTCAAATATTTCAGCTCAGCTTTAAAAGCTCCCTTGAAAACTACTGATTGCAAAGCAAAACAGTTACTTGTGAACTGGCTGCTGGTATCCGAGTTTTCAGATGCCTAAGTTTTTTTTTTAATAGCTTAAAAAATAAACTTTAATTTTAAATTCTGGAAAAACAAAAGCCGTACAGAAGCAGTTTTCATTCAAATAATTTCCCACTTATTCTTAACCTCCGGGAGCCCTCTAGTGTCCTGTTTGGAAACAGACTCAGAAATGTCACTCTCATGCCGTTAAAAAGGGACTGAAAGTGTTTGCTTAGCAGCAGCCGGATAAATACTTTATAAAATGAGAAATTCCACTACCCTGCGGTCCATCCCATGTAGCTGGGGATTTAGAGCACCCAGGTTCCCCGGGACTACGACTCACCTCACCGTCTTGACTGCTTACAGAGTAACATGTGTCTCCCAAGTCTGAGAAGAAGGGGCCTACAGGCCCCTATGTAGTCTTATAAAAAGATAAGAAAGGGTTAATGTCAGTGAGGAAAAAAATAGAACGGTGAGATAAGAGTACATACAGATAGGCGAAGACATTTATAGTGTACTCTTGCACAATGCAACAGCTCACCAAAAGAAGTCATGGATTCTCTCTGATTGGAGGTTGTTTTAAAAACAGGTTAGTAATTGGCTTGGAGAGTCTGCATGTCCTGGCACAAAGGCAGGGTTGATGATGACCTCTGGGTGTTATTTAAGCTCTTTTTGTTTGTTTGTTTCTACGGCAAATTGGGTCAGAAGGCGGGAAGGCGGGAAGGCGACAAGGAACGTTTTCCCCACTGGAAAAGAAGTTTGTGATATTGGGGTGGGGTGGGGGAGTAACAGATTAGCATAGACATATAATCCTAAAACTACTACATTTCACAATGCAATAAAAAATAAAAGTCAAGGAATTAATATAGAGAAAAGGGAAAGACAATCTTGTAAGTGATAAAATGCCAAAAAATTATAACTGTTACTTTAGCATTTGAACTCAGACCTCTGTGTTTTTTTAAAACTCTTTTCAGGCCGTTTTCTTGGGCAGCATTTAAAATGGCCAACAGGGTGGCTTTCTCATTTGGGCCTGTACATATCACCCACAAGTGGTCCAATGCACACAACCACCATCCTTTGCCACAGCAACACCAGGCCTTCCAATGCAGCAACCTATTTCCCTTGGCGTGGTGGAGCCTCCTTCTAGAATGTGGAAGCAGCTGCCATCCATGACTCGTGGTCACTGTTGAAACTGATCAGAAAGGTATATTCTACCATCGGCTGTTATGTGGCTCAAGAGAGAAGTTTAATTTTGTTTTGGAAAAATAAACATCAATTCCTTGAATGAGTACTGGCTTGAAAGTGTGTTGCCACAATGTAGCATTCACATATACCTACAACATGTGCGTGCACATATAACACTCAAAATATTTATTATTGGTATTAATATTACATAATCAGAGACACTGATCAAATCCACATATCTAAAGTACTTTCTCTCCATAAAAAAAGTATCCGTAAGGAAAACAAAGTGAAAAGACAATGATAAGGCCCATTAAAAGTACCTGGGAAACACTGGGGAGTCTGTGTGGCTCAGTCAGTGAAGCGTCTGACTTCAGCTCGGGTTATATCACAGTTCATGAGTTCAAACCCCACAGGAGGCTCTCTGTTGACAGCTCAGAGTCTCTTCAGATCTTCTGTCTCCCTTTCTTTCTACCCCTCCCCATCCTCTCAAAAGTAAAAATTAAAAAATATTTTTAATTCCCTGGGAAAATTTTATGCTTTTTGGAGGCAAGAGAAAGAAATGAGGAGAAGCAACATGAACAGGGGCTAGAGCCTATGGTAGCGTTTGATTTCTTGACCTGTATGGTGTTTATGAAAGGATGTTTATCTTGGGACAATTTATTGGCTATACATTTATAATTTATGAAAGAGGTGGAAGATGGACAAATACTCTTTTGATAATCTTTATATCTTGTATATGCTCTACCTCTATCTAAAAAAGGAGAAGTAATAATTTTTACATATTTTTATTTACAATGAAGAGTTCATGATACTTTCAGCATTTAAAATTAAATGTAAAAAGTGAACGAAAAGTAAGATCATTGAGAACTTTTAACATGTATTGATACCAAGGCCCCCTCCACCTCCCCAAAGATTCTAATTCAGTTGGTCTGAGGCAGAGCCCAGCAATCCATAGTCTGAAAAACTTCCAACATGCAGGGTTATAATTCACTCTTCTAAAAGTTAAATGGCTGGTTTCAGAAGCAAATGAACAACGTTTATGCAGTTAAGTGATAAGTCTTGGGTTTCATTGACAGTAAAATAATCTTTAGATCCTTCAAGGCTTCCAATTGTAAGAACGAAATGCGATAAAGGCTGATTCTCCTTGGGGCGGGGAAACACCAGGACCAGACAGGGCAGTGCGCAGGGCTCCAGATTTCTCCCTCACATTTCTCATTTCCCCGTTCCTGTCACGTTACCTTTTGCTGGTACTGTGGGCTCAGGCTCATCTACCTCTTCAGAGCCATTCAAAAAAATGAAAAGGAATATATAAGGACTCCAGTCACTGAAAAGACAAGTATTAAAGCTTTTCCTTGCTGTCGTTGACCCTTGCGTGTTAGATAGATTACGGACCTACTACAAATGGTCACTTCGTTCCTGGCTCCGTGCTGATGAGACCCTTCCACTGGGTTCCTCACCCTGGCTCACAAGCTTCTTGACTCTCTAGGACCTATAGCCCTTCTAGAACTATAATCCTGGCTTTAGCTTAGATTCTTAGGCACCTATTCCGTCCTGCTTGTCATGCAGAATTTGCTAATACTTTTGCTATCCATTCTAACACCAGGCCTGGGCAGCCCCAAGCTGGCCTGTCCTGACCCTGAAAAACTCTTAGCTTTATCATCTTTGAAATGTTGTCATAAAGGTGTTCGACTGCTACCAAGAAGTTTGTGGTTTCTTAAATTGTGCTCTGTATTATATCTGCCTTTAAAACTGTATGCAAAAGAAGTTACAGTTATTGGGTTGTATTTGATTTAAAAATACGTGCACTTTCATCTGACATTAAATTATTCAGTCACTCCTAAGGACATCCTTCTTGTTGACCACTTGCTGTAGGGAGGAGCAACACTATAAAAGAAAACTACCTGTCTTCTCAGAGCTAGCCTTACAAATCTGTGAAGTGACGCTGGGAGCCATGGCTTGATCTCTCATGTGTGACCCAGAGGGTACCAGATAGGCACATTTCCAGAGGACAAAGTGCCTGACATTTCATTGCATTAGGTATCCTCCCCTCTATCTACTGTCATACCTTGCAAAGAGGAACATAAGCTTCCTTGCCTTCTCCCGGTGTGGAAATCTCCCGCGATAATCCCTTTAGCCTCATTTCCCTGGGAGTGTTTGTGCCATTTACATAGCATTGTGTTTGTGTCAGGATGCTCCTGCCACATGACCAGATATCAAGCAATGTTTGTATGGACAGAGCATAATACAAGGAACAAATAAAATGTATGACAGCAAAGTTGACATATATTTGAATAAGCATACTTATATGGTTCTTATTTCCCTTCTAGATAATTAGATGATTTATACATGTTATAATAACCAGTGTTTTTTTATAGTTCTAAAACGCAAAAATGCATAGTGTCACCATAATCTGAGAAGAATTAGGTAAATCAGAAGCTACTGAGTTCCCTCTAAAAGCCCCTGGACAATCTGGATTAAGCTCCTCTTTTTCAGCCATGGGTACTGAACCCCTCACCCCCACTCCCAGGCCACAAACAGAAACTGGGAAAGGCACACCAGCCCTGGGTAATTCGTGGTTTAGGAAAGAAAAGCCCTAACCATTTGGGTCTACATCGACGATTAAAGATTGGATAAAGCTATCTTAATCCTCAGGCTCCTTGCAGAAAATTATGCAGAGATACAAATTATCTCTTTTCTCCTCACCTAAAGCATAGTTTGTATAAAAGAAATAAGCTGAGTACATTCAGTGGAAGGAAGTCCCCCTGGCTAGACTAGATTAAATTTGGCCGATTAGAAATGCAACGGGATTATAAACAAGCACCTTAAAAGTGCAAGAGAAGAAGCTAGAGAGAAATGTGGGGTCCTTTTGTTATTTGCATCTAGTCGTGTTGAGAATCCTCTGTGTCCCCCACTGTGATTCAGATGTGTTGTATCTCTGAGAAGTGGTTGGGGTGTGGAAACCGCACACGTATGTTTCATGAACTGATAGAGAAGCTGGGTTAGAAAAGACAGAAAGTGTTAATATCACATTCTCTGCCCAAACGCCCGTTCCCGCATTCCCAGCCCTGTAGATTCAAGCCCCAGGAAATAACTACAGGCAAACACAGATGGAGATATTTTCCCATCTTGTTCTGTGATATGTCGAGGCATTAGCAGCCCGCTTTGATTTCCAAGCAAGGAAATGTGATGCAGGATCAGGAATAATCCCATTTTCCTGACCGCTTCAAGGTATTGGCAGTTTTCGGGAACACTGGTGGACGGCGCCCCGGGCCTGGAGGCTCCTGCTCAGGCTTCCATGCTTCTTGGAAGGCAGCAGCCGCAGCAGAAGGCTCAGCAGCGAGTCATCCTTAACGAGCTGCACAGACAGAAAACATCCATGAGAAGCTAGAATGTGGTCACCATAAATGACTGGGTGATAAGCATTAGCGTGACACACCCTGGCATCCTGTGGCACAGTGGCCTGCTTGTGTTGGCAGTCTTATTTTATGCAGAAGAGGGTAAGAGTCAGTGCCATTGAAGACCTCCCACTAAAGAGTGCTTGGTGCCCGTAGGCAGTTGAGACACGGAAATGCACAACCACTTAATATTTATGAAAGACCCACTAAATGCCAGCAATATCCCAATAAATATTGTGTGAATGAGTGAGTGAATGAAATAATGAATAAATGAATGAAAATATTAAGATGATAAAACACAATCTCCAGACCATCGTCTCTCAAAGTGTGGCCCTGGGCCATCAGCATCAACTTCACTTGGGAACTTACTAGTCATGCAAATCCTTGAACCACCCAAAACCTACTGGACTAGAAGCTCTGGAAGAAAAGATCTGCAAACTGTTTTGTAACAAGTCTGCAGATAATCTAATCTGTGCTGAAGTTTGAGAACCATTGCTCTAGTTGAGGAACCCCCAAAACAACAGGGCCAGACCAGGAAGGAGATAGGAAAACACCAAAGAAGGAAGAATAGAAAGAAGCAAAAAGTCGTAGTAAGAGTCAAAACAGCTTTTGTAATTTATGTAAACTTATTCTGTACCTTTCTCCTCTTTATGAGAGTTCGTTTCATCTTTGACACTTCATTCCTTGGATTGGAAAAGACAGACTCTGCTAATATCACATGCTCTGCCCAGCCAGGCACCCTCACCTATCCAGCCGTACTGATTCTAGCCCTTTCTCAAAGCAAGGTCATAGCATGTAGATACTGGGAAAAGAAGTTTGAGAGCCACAAAAATTCACAAACCATAGAAAAAGAAAACCAGGAACACTCCTGGGTGTGGAGAGAGTGTCCAAGGAAAATTACAGGAAGAAATCAAATCCTCGGCAGGCTGTCACCAGATCTGTACCCATAAAGGCACTTTTTATAGGAAAATCACACTGTTATCCAAAGGCAGTGCTAAGGTTCCCATGGCCACATAATGTGTAGCATATACAAAACCTATGAGCCAGAAAGCTTTGGTGAGAAACCTGGAATGGGTTTCTGAAATGTAAAAAAAAAAAAAAAGAGCAGATACAAAACAGTATAACACACAGAAGAAAACTAAAAACTTGTATAAGGATGAACATGTCATTTCCCTAATTATAACACACCGCAATTCTTTTTCTATAGGAAGTAACCAATGCTTTGGTTTAAGAATGTACATTATTTGCAGTTCTCTGGGCAATAAAGCAAACTTGATGAAGTTAGTCACCAGCTTGGAGGCAACACTACTTTTTTTTTTTTTTTTAAATCTTTGTACTAATTGTTCATAATATAGAAACAGCCAGAAATACAATTTATGAGAATACATGTGCATTTAATTCCACTGAGATGAGGAATTTGTAAACAAAATGTTCTGAGCTAGGTGCTTTTGGCAAAGGCTCGTCACTGAATGTGCCCCCCTTGAAATTCATATGTTGAGACTGTAATTATCAATATGATATAAATGGAGAGGGGGCCTCCAGGAAGTAACTAGGTCATAAAGGTAGAGCCCTCATGATGGACATTTTGCTCTTGTAATTCCTTTCTCTGGTGTCTGCCATGTGATGACACAGAAAGAAGGTAGCCATTTGTAAAACATTCACTTGTTCTTTTTTTCTTAGAAGAATGATGCTAATGACTAAGCACTCTCTGAAGAGAACAGAGAGGGGCACGTGGGTGGCTCAGTTGGTTAAGTTTCTGACTTTGGCTCAGGTCATGATCTCACGGCTCCTGAATTCAAGCCCCGTGTCAGGCTATGTGCTGACAGCTCAGAGCCTGGAGCCTGCCTTGGATCCTTTCTCTCTGCCCCTCCCCCACTCGAGGTCTGTCTCTGTCTCTCTGTCTCTCTCCTTCAAAACTAAATAAACATTAAAAAATAAAAAATAAATAATAAATAAAGAGAACAGAGAAAGAAAACACTGATGAGATAAAACACTGATGAATACATAATTTCAGGTTCAAGAAATAGTGGTCAGTCTTACCAAGTCACCAGTGCAGTATGTTAGCCAGAATTTGCTCACTATCTCCCTCTGTACTTAACAAAGGACTTAAAATTAAGCAGGAGTTCATTCTCCGGAAATGAATTATGCTACTTTGGATTCCAAAAAGATGCTCAGTGGTCTGGCAAGTTGCGCAGCATATAGGACCCAACCTTCCAGCCTGGATTGTCTTTAAAAACTTTCAGTTCTGTCAGTTTTCCAGCTTCTTGCCCATGGACCACCCTTAGAATCTGCCCACATCTAACAGACACATCATCTAGGCTCAGATTTCAGATCTTCACATTGTCTTGTCGATCTGCTTACACACAGCATCAAATATGGCAATTCTAATCTGGCCGAATTTGTCATCTGCCAAGTAATGGTACTAGACTGGCTTATTAGTTTTATAGGTTATTCATTTTCATTTAATGAATAATTTACCTACCAATCCATCATAAATTTCAAACTGAACCAAAGCTTATTTTCACTTATTCTCTTTTTGGATCCTGGCAAAAGGGGGCATTTTTCTTTTCCTTAAGTAAGAAAAAAAATCCTTTAAAATTAGTTGAATTTCTGATAAGAAGTAAGTAACTTTCCCTCTCAAATATATAGTTTTTTAGATAAATGTTTAATAGATGGGTTTGGAATTTCTGTAGCTAAAGCTTTTAAATGTCTAAGAAGCTTGGTGAAACTAAGTATATCACTAAACATTTGTATTGCTTTTCTAAATTTTCCATGGAGAGCATAATTCAAGATTAGAATATATAATTTCTGCCTTAGCAGTATATATGGCTAGATACTCTCAAAGGCCTTCTTACTTTAAATTTAGCCTCAGAATAAATAAGGAAAAACATATATAATCCACTGTTTACAAGTTTTCTGAAAAGGAAGGATTCTCAAATTTAAAACTTCCACAAATTGTTATAGTTTATATGAGGTGAATATAAAAAACACTAAGCATGCAAAGAAGGAAAAAACCAGAAATTTTAGAATTATCAGAATCCAAATATAAATTTACTATGTATAAAAAATGTTTAAAGGAAGACAAAGTGAGCATACAGCAAAAAGGGATTAAAAATAATGAGGACATATTTTTAAAAATTTAATATTATTTGGAAGTAGAGTGTCTGGGTGCTTCAGTCAGTTAAGGATCTGACTCTTGATTTGGGCTCAGGTCATGATCTCAGTTGTGAGATTGAGACCCAATCCGGCTACATGCTGGACATAAAGCCTGCTTTAGGATTCTCTCTCTCTCTCTCTCTCTCTCTGCTTTTCCCCTACTCACATTCATGCTATAGATAAATAAATACATAAATAAATAAATAAATAAACATTCAGAGGTGATAAAACAAATTGTTGAAATTAAAATTTAATGGATAAAATTTTTGGCCCTGGACCCAAAAATTTAGCTTATGTTGAACTAAATCTTATACCAAAAATAACTTTAAAAGTTGGGAAAACATATAAAAAGTTATTTGAAAGCATTGGAGAACTAGCTCAAATAACATTGAGCAGCAAGAATCCTTGAGGAGGGAAAGCACACAAGGTCCACTCCACATTCACCTCAGAATTTTTCTGAGCATATTTTCCCAATTTTGGCAAGATTGAAAAGAGCTCAAGAAGAAAACAGCAGGCTCCTAGGTCTGAAGAGTCAAAGAGTGAGTTTGGGGATGCCAACAGAGATGGGATTTGAGGAGCAGAATATTGGAGAGAAAGGAACTTCAGAGAGAGTGGCCAAAAATCTGCATTCAAATTTCCCTCAAATGGCCGGTCAACTTCTGAACCGGGAATGTGCAAGGCAATCCTGAAGAAATGAGTAAACAGCAGACAGAAAGCTCAAGAATTAAGGTGGATTTCAGCAACCAGGCAACACCAGGGTGTTAAAAGATTATTATTCAAGATGGAGGAGACTTGAAGCTTGAGATCTGGGAAGGGGCATTCCCTAGGGCTAATGACCATCCCTATGAGTAAAAGCAAAGCAAAATGGAAATAGGCATAACAAAGCTGAAAAACAAGTCTTGACTGGATCAAGGCCATTCACTGTAACTCTTTGACTAAAAATCTTAATACTTTTTGGAAGAATATCCTATAAAGCCTCTACAGTTTATCATTCATAATCTGAAAAGCAACTGAATTTATAAGCATGCTATAAATAAAAGAAAATTACCAATATGAAAAGACAAGAAATAAAGAGACATAGGTGCCATCCACAGGGCCACCACAGAGCCTGGTGTACACTGGCCGGCATCACCTGGAGAAGCCCAGCCCAATGCTATTTGGCCACTATTTCACCTGGGAGCGCACCTCGCTTCACACTGGACTTCCTCTAGCCCAGGCTACTGTTTGGTCAGTCTTCTTCCCATACACTTCTGTAAGTCAATGCTCTTCTGCACCAAAATAGCTCCCATCATAGGCTGCCGGTGGTTATCTCCTCCCAAAAAGCAACTGAAAATTTCTTGTCAGAAGAAATTTGGCTGGCATCCCCACAGTTCTGTAAAATAAGACTTGAAAACTTTGTCCTTCTCTCTGATTTACATAAACTTTGTATCAAACATTAAAAGGCAGGGAAAAATGGCTGTCCATCACATTTTTAGCTGCTGAGAGGTACTACAGCTTTAACCAGGAGATGACTGACCTGTACTTACAAGATTCAGACTTTTTAGAAAATCATTTGTTCACTGTAAAAAGAGTTTAAAGAAATCATGATGGAAGGCAATAAATTTCCCCTCGTAATCTTTATAGTATCCACATGACTATAGCAGGCTATAGTCTTTATAGTAGCCACATGACTGTTCAAAGTATAAACACATTTATCCTAAGAACTAGGTAGTAGATAAGAGCCTTTTGTAAAGTGTTGCTTATTTGTAAACTGGTATATATGAAATGGTCCTAATGAACAATGAGGGTTACCTAGATTTGAAACAAAGAACTTTGTGCCTGTGAAAGTTATAGCGGTCTTTCTTATTTCACGTGTATTATGGTACTCACTCACTTTTTTTTATTCTTTAAACATTAAAGTATGCCATACTATAAAGTACTATAATCTTGTTACTGAAACAAGAAAAAAAGTTCATAACGATTCCCACTTATGTATAAAATGAGATGTTCTGCTGCCTTATTCTTCTAACTGTCCAATATATTCATGATCCCCTGATGTGCTTTGGGGCAAGTCCATGAATTGACAGACTTTCTGCTAGAATTAATTTAAGAGAGTCTGATTAGATGGTGAACAAGTAGGCCGAGGCAAACCTCAAGTGATAATGTCTTTTTCTTTGCTGTGGTTTTAGCTTGATAATTAAGGTATATTTCTGTTTAAAGCCAAATGGCATTAGTTTTTATCTGTTTCTGAAACCGAAAATCTTTTTTAGTCGATATTTTAAAGAAATAGGAAACCATAACTATTTTACTCTGAAGTGCTAATTAATGAATGCAAAGAGGCTAGAGAAATTTAGAGCTATTCATCATTTAATGGTATTTAATGTTTATTTTCAGTGTGTTTAATATGGGTAATTTTTGCAAGTCCTCTAAAGAGGAATCATGCTTATTGATTAAATGTGGGAAATTATGGTTATGATGCGAAATTCTGCTTAAGACCTGTGACTGTATTATACATTATACAGAGGATTTCATTTTTCATGAAATGTCTTATTTTTCTGAGCTACAAAATAGAGATAATGATTTTAAAGAGAGAGAAAGAGAGGGGTGCCTGGGTGGCTTAGTTGGTTAAGTGTCTGACTCTTGATTTCGGTCATGTCATGATCTCATGGTTGGTGAGTTCGAACCCAAGACCATGTCGAGCTCTGCACTGATAATGAGGAGCCTGATTGGTATCCTCTCTCTCTCCCTCTCTCTCTGCCCCTCCATTGCTTGTGCACATATGTGTGTGAGCTCTCTCTCAAAAGTAAATAAACTTTTTAAAAAGAGAAAGGGAGAGATAAAGAACTCACAGGTGACTCAGACTTTAAAATGCTAAGATTAGAAATTTAAAAAACAAAAGATGAGCAGAAAAGATGAAGAGTGAGAAAATTTCAACAGAAAATTGGGACCACGAAAGAGAACCAAATGAACATTCTTAATCTGAAAAATAAAAATATCTACAATGAAAAGTATTTATTTGGGTTTAAAAGGCAGAGTGGACAAGGTAAAATGCAAGGTTTGTAAAATCAGAAACAGGTCCCTAGGAAATATAAAAACTAGGTATCAGAGAAGAAGATGGGGAAAAATAAAAACTGAGTGTTTAAGAGTTACATCTGACAGAATTAAAAGATCTAATATATAACTGGATGCTCAGAAGAAAAGAGAAAGATAATATGGCAGAAACAATACTGGAAGAGATAATGACCGAGAATTTTCAAACTGGCAAAAGACATCAATTCAAAGTTCCAATACACTCACTGAACTCAAGGAAAGATATGTCAAGGAAAAGTATCAATAACCACCTCTCAGCTAGTACTAAAAAACAAAATAGATACAGCTGAGAATTTGTAAACTGAAAGGTGGGTCAGAAAAAGAGATACAAACTGAAACACAGACAGTTACGAGGATAGAAAATACAGAAAGGAGTTGAAGAGAATTCTTTGACATGGTTATGAGAAAAGATTTAAAACAGGAATAATTTTAGACATAGAAAGAAAGGAGAGAATCTGACAATAGCAGTAGCTGAAGAAAAAAAAATGGCCGCCATAGATGAGATTCAAGAAAAGCTACAAACCCCAGGAAGGGCTATTACTAACAAACGTTTTATATAAAGGACACAGTATCAAGTTTGGATAGCTGTATTTTACAGTGGAATCTTAGAACTGGAAGAGGCCTGGGAGAAAAGCTGTTATAACACACTGATTTTAGAGAGGAAGCAGATGGAGACCAGCACAGGCAAATGACCTAAGGAAAGGCACAGATAAGGCACAGCCAGATTCAGAATTCTTGAATTCAAATTAGTCGATATTTTCATATACAAGGCTTTCTCTCTCATTTAACTTTATGTGTCAGCAGCCTTATCCAAAGATATAGATCATTCTATCATTTTTAAATTATATTTTCTTAATTAAACTATTTTTAAATCTTTCTTGCTGACTTCCAGATTACCAAACAGACTGACAGTGTAAAAAAGTAATTCTAGGTCAATCAGGCTGCTTAATGTTAGAGGTAGAGCAGGGACAGAAATTCAGATTATTGAACTTCAATTGCAGAGTACTTTTCATGTCCAGCCTGTTGGTGGTGTTTTTTAATAGCTCTTGAGGATTGCATCAAAGACCATAAAACTCCTGTTCTTTTACATTCAATGTTAGCAATTATTATCTTGCGACTCAATCAATTTTTGTTTCTTTAGTGATTTTTTCCAGATATATTTGGGTATAATTGACAAATAAAATTGTATGTATTTAAAGTGTACAGTGTGATGATTTGATATATGTATACATTGTGAAATAATTTCCACATACAGGCCCATGCACGTGCGTGAGTGCATACGCGTGTGCACACACACACACACACATGTACACATAAACACACAGCTTCTGTCTCCAGCAGCTGGTCTATCTCAGCCAGATTTCACCTGTTTTCTGCACACTTCCAGTCTGGGGACGTGCTGTGGAAACCCAGTTCTTACTGTTCAAGGAAGAGTTGCGAGCAGGGAGTAGTTCATTGGGGTCAAGTACAAGGTCCAGGTACTTGATGGGGTTTACCAGGGCTTAACTAAAAGCCAAAAAAAGGTAGAAATAGTTCAATAGTGTCATCAGCCCACCTTAACTCTGCCCACAACCCAGAAACACCACCGGCTTTTAGAGACTGACCTTTAAATTAGGGCAGCCAGATTGCCAATGTGCAGCCAGGCCTGCTACTTTGACTACAGCCAAAAGGGGCAGTGTAAGTGAAGGGCCCTGGAGCTTACTCCTCTTTAGGTTCATGCTACATCTATGTCTACATGGAAGCCTGGGTTAAGAGAGACCCATTTTGCCAGTAGCCAAGCAACCCTGGAGAGTTGGACAATCAGGCACTATGCTGATAGAAAAGTTGAATTCTCTACCTCACAATACAGGAAATTTTATTTTCCTGCACTCCTTTCTCCAAGATTAAGTTAGTATTTACCTATTCTTTCTCCCTTGATTTATTCTTTCTCTCTACATCCAAGAATTCCCGCTGCTTGTTTCCATTATTCCAACTCATCCCATGGTATTGTCATTTGACATTAGTTGGATATTCTTTTCAGTTTCTGGCAACAGAAAACCCAGAGACCCTACTCAAGCTTCCACAAAAAGAATTTTATTGGCTAGTTTCGCTCAAATATCTAGAGGTAGAGTAGGCTTGAGCTCAGTTCAGCCATGTCGGGGCTAAGTTTCTTTGTGACCTTTTAGGCTGTATCCTTGGCTGACTTTCCTCCTGATCACAAGGTGGCTTCTTGAAGAAACCGCAGACTCTGCATGCTCCCTCTTTCGCATCTAGGTAAAAAAGATTATAAGCGTCTCACAACCATCAAACAAGATTTCTGAGCTTTGTGCAGAATGCAATCACTATAGATAAGAGTGTCATAGAGGTTTACACCTTGGCTTCATGCTTATTGCTGAAACAATAACTGTTGTAAATGATTTTGAATTGCCCCTGGAGCTGGATGTGATATCCATCCAACACGAATCCTTAATCTCCTGGCTGCTACACAGTGGGAAACAGAGCGGTGTTAGGCAGACAAACAAAACATCCATTATAACTATGGTGGACTTTTTTTCTATTGTCTCTATAAAACCACGACAGCCCAGAAGATAGAGACATATCTCTGCATCTTCAGGCCTTACCTCATGGCTGGCATATAATCAGTATTCAATAGTCACCTGAAAGAACAAATAAAATAACTGATTCTCCTCAGAAATCTATTTGTCATCAACCATCCTGTAATTCTCAAAGTATATTGTGGTTGTAATAATATTTGCACAACACTTTATTGTTCAATCCCACCCTTTGTGGTTATAATTTTTACCTATTCCTTCCTGGGTGTTTCACTTCGTTTCAACACATTACCGATTATTTTTAGAGCTGCTATTAACACAGACTTCAATTGCTGTCCTGTTTTCCCCTTGAGCAGTGAAGCAGTTGTCATGGAAACAGAATCCAATCTCTCTCTCTCTAGAGCCTCACATCAATGCAATTTGATGTGGGGGATGAACACACTACCTCCTACCTGTATTTTAGAAGTCTGAAGATATATTACCACAAAAGATGCAGGTCGTTACTGGGTTAAGGCATACTCGATGAAGTATGGGTTTGACAGCTTGTCCAAAAGATGTATCAGAGCTCTCATCTGGAATTAATACCCTAATCAGAGTTGGAGAAAGGTTTTCATGCCTGAATTGACTAAAAATTCTAAGTCCCAAGGTAAATTTTATTTAAAGACGGGAGGAAGGATCATTTTAATTGGCACCACACATTCAGCACAAAGTCACAGACACATAACCTTTCTCAGAGAACCATGTATAGTGATTACATGGGCTCGTCCCCCCTCCCACCTCAACTCCATAGCACCAAAAAAGTGAGGTTTGAAATTGAATCCAGGTTGACTGATAGGGTAAGAGAGGAGTAATTTCCCAAGAATCTCGGCTGAGTCGGCTCCCATCAGCCAAGGACAATTCTCTCAAAAAGTTGTAGATCTAAGGCTTAGCTTCAGTGATCTCAGCATGTGGGAGAAGGATACACCAGTTATATGGGAGACTATGTAGGGAGCCAGCGGCATCGACTGCATACGAGTAGAAATGGTTCACCACCAGGTCCTAAACTCTCAGATGAAACAAATTTTCATAGTGTAAAACCAAGCTTTGACTTTGTTGGCACTCCGGAATCTTTTATTTGGTGGCCGGATGTGTCATGATGGAATTTTCTATCCTGCAGTGAGATATTTACATAGCCCATCTCTATAGGTATAAATCTGAGGTAACCTGAGTTAACCCAAGGACATGGAATAGAAGAAATGAGGATGAGGTAGATACAGGTGAGAAGAGGGCAAGCAAGAGAAATATTAAAATACTAGGCCCAACTGTATCAACAGGTACCTAAAGTATAGAGACCTAAGCAAAGTGAGTAGTGAGGAGACAAGATGCAGCCAACTAATCATAAGGGGTATTGAATCTTAGAGATAACAGTGAGCACATAGATGAGAAATACAGCAAAAAAGGGACATGTGCAGACTGAAACAGCATCAATAGACTGAAATCATGGCACCAGAAAAAGAGAGGAGGCTAGGCTATAAGACAACAGTCAGGATCCCACCCTGATTTCGTTGTAGGATTCTAATAGATTCTGTTATGGGATCTTTTTCTTGGTGCAATATTTTTCAACTGGCGAAGCCCAAGGCTTGTTTTTTGGATTCGTTTTGTTTTTGACCATCTGCTTGTTTGGTTTACAATCTTGACCCTATCAAGGTGACATTTTAAAGATCATACTCAGTATTATCTACTTTCAGGCTATGCCTTTTCTGTCTTTGGGGGGGAAAAAAGGAAGCTTATCCATGAGATAGATCAAGCCTACTTCTCCAAATTCCCTGTTTTCCAGTTCTGCTCTTTGTTGTGTTAACCCTTGTCCTCATCCTATAGCCTCATTCCAACTGCTCCCTGGGAACATTCAGTTCTCATGATTTTCCCAGGAGAGAAGCAGGTCAATATTATTAGTGGAGTGTATTCTGCATACCAGCAGCTTTGGAAATACTTTTTGTCAAGACATGCATAGGCATTCTCACACTGAATATCTACCTCCACAACAAAGCTGGCCCACACTTGGCCCATTTCTACCCAGGACTCAGGAGCATTCAAGCTTGCCAGGTTCTCTGCAAGGTATTAGTTGGGGCTGGGTTTTTTTTTAGTTTTGTTTTGTTTTGTTCTGTTTTTTGGCTCCTTCATACTAGACCCATTTCCAAGTGGTTGGGTATAGATCTTGTTCTTACTTGCTTTGCTTTGGAAAAATTCCTGACCTTCTCATATTCTGACTCTCTTTTTCTCTATACTCCTTAAACCCCAACCCTCCACACCTGCCCCCACTTCATTCATTATGTCTGTCCTTGCTTGCTCACTCATCTTATTTTCACAACCCTACTACATTTTACTCTCTTAGTCCATTATAGAATGGCTAGAAGGGCTAGACTGGATTGAATGTGGGAATGTCATATGAAGAAATGTCAGAGGATGGCTTAGAGCAGGGCCAAGGCCTTGTAGGCCATTGTGAAGACTTTAGCTTCTACTTCTAAGGAAATGGGGAGCCAATGGAAGGTTTTTCAGCTAAGGAATTGACATTGTCTAAAAATGATGGAAAAGAATCACTCCAGTTGTTATTTTAGGGACAGACTGGGGTGAGAATGAGGGCTAGGAGGGGCCACAAGAGTGAAAACCAGAAAACCATCTTCTGGCCACCATAAAACAATTTAGATTGAGATGATGGAGGCTTGACCCAAGGTGGTCACAGTAGAAGTGATAAGATGAGGTCAGATCCAGACATAAATATAAATACAGATATAAATATATGCACACACATATACATATGCATATACATATATATACACGTATGCATATATATATCCATAAGGTAAAAGGATTTCTTGACAGAGTGGACATAGGGTATGATAAAAAGGATAGAAATGAGGTTATTTCTATGGGTTTCTATCTGAAACCCATATTATTTAAACATTTACAGACTATTTCAGGAAATCATGATTATGCCAGGCATTATCCTAAGCCTTTTGCCAATCACAACTCATTTAATCCTCATAACCTTATGAGACTTATGTTATTAGTATTCTCATTTTATAGATATGGAACTTGATACACAGATTGCTTAAGTGACTTGTGTAAAATCCTTGTGGCTGTTGTTGCCATTAACTGAGATGGATCAGTGTAGGAGTGGAACAGATGTGAAACAGGTTTAGAGTCCTACTTTTCTACTTTTTAAGATCTAGAGACCCTTAACTGTCCAGGCTCAGTCCACATTTGCTTTCAGCTACTATTAATCCATGGTATATGTTTTTTACCCACTAGGATTATAGCGGATGCTCCAGGTTGGTACCAGGACTCCCACACCTTGGTCTTCTGCTAGAAATAGGGTTGACTGGTAACATTTACTAGTCCTTAGGGTGGGGGTGGGGGGTAGCACTTTCTGAGTATTTGCTGATTTTTGTGATGTAAATATTCTCACCATAGCCAATTTCAAACAACATGATTTTTCTGAATGTAAAATTTGGAAGAGATGCACACAATTTGTATAGCATACCACTAATTGGAGCCTTGACAATAATTTTAAAGCACTAGTAACTACCTAGCAGTTGCAGTTCAGGGCTCTCAAATGAGAGGGAGAATTTGGGATTGGAGATATAGCTGAACTAGTTGGGAAAAATAATTTATACCTGAACTAGAAATTGAAGTTTAGATGATAAAGCAAGAATAGACAGAATAAACCCAAGAATGTGGAATAATGAAGGGGCTATTTAACTATAGGAGAGGTCAATGGTTGAAATAGCTGATTCCCAATTGATGGCACAAAGGTCTAGAGCAGAGATGACTAGGATGTAAACCTGAAGAGACAGGTTCAGCCTATCAGAAGTCTCAGGAATAGGTAGAGGAATCAGAGAACTTCAAAAGCAGGCAGTAGCAAGAGATACTCAAGCACAGTGTTAGCCAAATGAATGTTTCTACAAACCATCTGCTTCTGCTTCTGAATCTCTAAAAGGCATTTAAATAAAATATTTCAGATGCAACCTGGAACCTGCTTAGGATTCTGTGTGTCCTTCTCTCTGTTTGCACTCTGTCTCCTTCTTTCTGTCAAAAATAAACATGAAAATATCTTTTAAAAATAAAACATAAATAAAAATAAATAAAAAATATTTCCGATGCAATATGTCTGGGTTGAGTAAGAGCCAAGCTCCATAAGTGATTTATATGTAATACTACATTTGAGAACCTGGTAAATAGTAAAGGTAGAAAGAGTCAGGTTATCAAGGTATTCCAAGAGCAAGTAAAAGATACCTGATTTGATATTGGCATTTAGGAAAAGCTTTTCAGCAACACCTGCAAGCAACAGGACAAAGATAATACAAAGCGAAGTAAATGTGACACACAGGTAAGACGGATGCTAAGACCTTACCTTAGTAAAAGTCCACAAAGAGACACCAAGGAACACATGAGGCATCCTTAGCAAAAGTGCACAAAAACTCCTGTACACAGAAGATGTTTTTAGCTTCTTGGCAGTGAGTGCCAAGAGAAAATTTTATTCAGGGACATGACACCACTATTTTACCTGCACACTAGGGTGGAGGATGGAGTGCAAAGAAACAAGACCAAAAGTAAGAAAACTAACTAAGGGAGTATATCAAGCAGATGATGCTAAAAGCATAAAGAACAGTGGCGACAATACCATGGAACAGTGAAGCTGGTTTGAGAAGTATTTCAGTTAGAACTCATAGGATATTTGACTGGCTATAGAGAGGAAGGAATAGGCAGAAACGGAAGAGGATTCCCACATGTCCAAAACGGGTGATTCAGCAAACACTTCCATTCTGAGAGATAAGCACCTAAGAAATAGAGAGATGAAAAAGTGTATATTCATCAAGACTCTTGATTGCAAATGAGAGAAAATAACTCAATTGGCTTAGGGGGTAAAATGACTTCTCTTGCCACATGCAATCTAAGAAGGTATTAAACCAACAACAGTGTAGTTAACTGTGATAGCTATGGTGTTGTCTTCCTAGAATATATTTTGATATCCGTTTTAATAAGACTTGTTATCTTTTGAGTACAGCTATGTCTGGCCTACCCGCACACCTAGAAACAGCACACGAGTTGGGCCTGGCCAATCAGAACACGCCATGCTTTTGGCCAGAGTGATTAGCTCAGAGGTGGGCCTAAAATCTGAGGTGAGCCAATCAATCAGGAGCCTCGGGAGACTTTTCATTAAAACTAACAGAGATTTCCCCCCTAGCTTTGGTCTTTGGGGTCACGGTTTAGGAAGGATGAAAGAACGCCACAGCTTACAACTTCAGCAACCTAGAAGAAGCCTAATTGCATGGAGTTCGATTGAGACCAAGTCAAAAGCTGAGGCAAACAGAGATGAGAGATGGATAGAAAGAGATCTGGCAGTTCTGAAGTGTGAGTTCCAGGCATAAATAGAGGCCTGGTTAATGCAGTTATTTCACTGATCCTATTAGCTACTTTAAGCTCCTTCCCAACCATATAAGAAAATAAATTCCTTTTTTCTCCCCTTAGTTGGTTAGCAATGGGTCTCTGTAATATAAAGTATACTATTCTTCGTTAATACCTCTGAAAGGCCAGAGATACAGCTGAGCCTCAGGGAAACTAGATCCAGGGACTGAAATATGACTAGTCCTCCCCTCTTTCATCCATGCCTCTCTCTGGATACTGGTTTCATTCTCTCTCACTACAGACTACTTTCTTTTACAGAGTTGGAAATGTGGCCACAACAGCTCCCTACTTTTGCTTTTCATAGGTTCTATCTCTATTTTTGAACCTGGTCCTCTCTATTTTTAAACTAGGTTTTTATCTCTATTTTTGAACTTGGACGCACAGAGAATAAATGGCAGTTTTACTCTCTGCCTTTTACTCTCTGTGCTTCCGAGTTCAAAAATTGTAAGAAAGGATTCTAACTGACCTACCTAGTGTCATATAATAATAGATCAGTTCATTGTAACTAGGGTTTTGAAAGACTATGATTGGCTTGGTTTAGAGGAGGTTGACATCCCTGAACCAACCAAATGAGGCCACTGGGACAGACTTATGTAAGAAAATAGCAACACTCAGGGAAGCTCAAGGAGGAGACAGAGGAGTAAATCCAAGAATAATTGAAGTACTAGTTCCAAGAGAAGAGTAAACATAGCTGTCAGTGTCCCTTACTGGAAAGATGATGTTTTAAACGTGGTTGAATTTGAGGCCCAGTGCAGGGCCAAAAGAAAGCCAAGGAAATGTGGCCAGTTAAAATTATCAGCCAAGTCTATCAGGGATAATTTATGGATATAATTGATTCTGATGAAACAGGTCACCTCAGACTATAAACTGCAAATGTAAACTGTAAACTATATATAATTTTACCCTAAGATTACTCAGAATTCCAGTTTTCAAATACAATCATGCACACTTTAATGTGGTTGTATGCTGTAGTATAGTGACATTGTGAGGCAAGAGAAGAGAAAGCTTTGAGAATCACAGAGGCAGGACCTCAGGAGCAAAATATCCTGATCTACGTCTCTCTCCTGTTGGGCAGGAGACAAGGTCATGGACTGGCAGAACCTCAGGACTCCAAGATTTTTGGTGTGAACAACTGGAATAAGGTTGCAACTAAGAAAAGGAAGATTATAAGAAGGGCAGAGTGGGAGTAAGTTTGAGTTTTCTCTCAGACCTTTAAGTGGAGTTGTCAGGTAAGCTATCCAAAATATGGGACTGGATTTCAGAAGAGCTATCTGAACAACATTAAGAGGTCAGGGATGAAATGAGAAACCACCCTAGCCGACTGATGGAGCCTTCAGAGGATAGGAGACAAACGAGGAGAATGTGGTGTTCTGGAAGCCACATCAATGAAAAACATCAAAAAGAAGGGGGAAAAAGGGGCACCTGGGTGGCTTAGTCGGTTAAGCGTCCGACTTTCGCTTAGGTCTTGATCTCGCGGTTCGTGGGTTCGAGCCCCGCGTCGGGCTCTGTGCTGACTGCCAGCTCAGAGCCTGGAGCCTGTTTCGGTCTGTGACTCCCTCTCTCTCTGACCCTCCCCTGCTCACGCCATCTCTCTCTCTCTCCTAGAAATAAATAAAACATTAAAAAAATTAAAAAAAAAAAGAAGGGGGAAATCAACTATGACAGATTCTGCTGAAAGGTCACATAAATAACGACAGAGACATAATTGTTAGATTTAGCAATGTGGCTGCCACCAATGGTTTTGACAGTTTCCATTAAGTGATGGAAGCAAAAGACAAAAGTTACACTTTGACCATGAATGTCAGCAGAAAAGACTGAAATTAGATCAGATGCAGTTCTGGAAACTAGAAGATGCATAAGATGGCTTAGGATTCTTGACTCTTCCATGTTCATAATATTGCATAAGCCACATCCTTCCCCTATAGTCAGGGACACCATGAGAGAGAGAAATACGGGGACTGAGAGGCTATTTGATAAACTGAGCACTATTGTGTGGCTTTTATTTTGCTAAAAGAGACCAAGTATTAGACAAAGCTCCTGTTTAAATGAATAGATTGGACTAGGCTTTCAATTAAGTTAATTTTTTTATTCCTTCTCATGAACAGTGGAGAAAAAAATCAAATCTTCTAAAGACAAAACTAAAGCAACTACATTTTATTTTCATACTGGATTTTTTTTTTTAATTTATTTTTAGGAGAGAGAGAGAGACAGCGTGAGCAGGGGAGGGTCAGAGAGAGAGGGAGTGACAGACTCTGAAACAGGCTCCAGGCTCTGAGCTGGCAGTCAGCACAGAGCCCGACGCGGGGCTCGAACCCACGAACCGCGAGATCATGACCTAAGCGAAAGTCGGACGCTTAACCGACTAAGCCACCCAGGCGCCCCCATATTGGATTTTTTTTTTGCCTGTGTTGAGTGTTTCACCTTCATGGGTCCTTTTTAGTATGTTTTTTCTTGTTTTATTTAGATATAATTGACAAATAAATATGGTGCGTATTTAACGTGTACAATATGATGATTTGATGTACATATCCATTGTGAAATGATTATCGCAATCAAGCTAATTAACATATCCATCATCTTACATCCAGTTACCTTTTTGTGAGTGTGTGTGGTGAGAAGGCTTAAGGTCTCTCTCAGCAAATTTCAAATATATAATACAGTATTATTCACTAGTCACCACACTGTACATGACATTTCCAGAAGTTATTCATCTTATAACTGAAAGTTTGTACCCTTTGGCCAACATTTCCCCATTTTCCTTGCCCCTCCACCTCCCACCAGACCCTGGCAACCACCATTCTATACTGTGCTTCTCTGAGTTTGACTTTTTTAGATTCCGTATATAAGTGAGAATGCAGGGCTTTTTCCCTTTCTGTGACTGGTTTATTTCACTTAGCATAACATCCTCTAGATTCATCCATGTTGTCTCAAATGGCAGGATTTCCTTCCTTTTTTATGATTGAATTCTCTTCCATAATAATATATATATAATATTCCATTATATATAATATTTCCTTTATCCATTCATCTATTGACAGGCACTTAGGTTGTTTCCTGAGGTTGGCTACGCTACAGTGAACGTGAGACTGCATATCTCTTTGAGATACTGATCTCATTTCCTTTGGATGTATACCCAGAAATGGGGTTGCTGGATCCACTATAAATATTCATTAATACACTTTGCATATCAGATGCATAGCTTATGGTTTTCAATTTTTTTCAAATATATCTAATATTTTCCTTGTGATTATTTGGCAACTGTAAAGCTATCTCTTACTAGTGGTTTTGGTCCATGAAATTGAATTACGTCCAATTTTTATCTTAAAGGGAGAAATCAATATGATAAGGCTGAAAATGAGACATCTACCTGAAAAATATAAGGATAGTGGTGGCAGAGTCAAAATAGGAGGACTCAGAAGTCAGAAACCAAAAAAGTCAAGATGTAGCTGATTATAGCAGTGAAGGAAGCAAACTTAGAGAATTTTCAAGGATGCATGTCAAGACACATAGATAGGTTAGTTCTTTACCTGCATCAGATACTACTTGCATGTGCATTTCAGGTCTATGTAGTCAGAAAAGAGCACATATCTCCAATATTTTGAAAATTTTATTAAGAACTAATAACTCTAAGTACTGAAACCACAGACATTTTGGCTTACAACTGCCACTGTCACTTAAGTGATTCCAAGCAAGTTATTCTTTGAACTTTGGTGTCCTCATCCATAAAATGTAGATTAGAATATCATGTGCTTCCTCAAGTTGTTCTAAGCCTGGAACAAGATAATGACGATAAGAGTCTTATGTGCAGTGCCTACCTGAAGTAAACGTTCAATAATTATTTGTGTTGTTTTTATACTCCATCCAGAAGGCTTTCTTTTAGAGCCCCATCAATACGTTTCTTTTCCTGACTTAATTCTCCACCTCACTTAGAGCTCTTGCTAGACCTCATCAATGATATGCCATCAGCAGCCCTGATGATCATTCTCCTTTGTCATTCCACCATAAGTATTATGCTGACTTTCCCCCGTGGAACATTGTTAAAGAAACATCACATGGTCATACCAACCAGCAAGGTGTGAGAGGCCATATATGTTCATTGGAGGGCATGTTAAAGATTATTTATGCAAAAGGATATCTTGGCTAAGATTGAACTCAAGAGATTTTAAATTTCTGAAGAGTAAATTTAAGCAAATCTTTTCACTGAATGTAGCATTATAATAAGTTTTGGTCTTCTAAAGATGTAGACAATTACCTAGACAAACCATTCCTTTGTTTTTAGAAAATCAACAGGTGAGCCCTTTAACTATATCAATTTAGGGCAAGTCCTTTGTTCTTGACAAAATTGTGGTGCCCTGTGGGCTGGAATCAAGTGTTGTGGTTTGATCAGTCATTATGCAAGGTAGAATCAGAGTTGGATCTGTGAGAATATGGACTTCATTTCTATTATTATAATTATTATTATTATTATTATTGATTGACTTGTTTCTCTGACATTTTGTTTTCTTTTTGTTTGTTATGAGTCTTGAGGATTACTTCTAAGAGAGGAAGCGCAGAAGAGAGAAGCAGCTTCCCTGAAAGACTTAGCAGGAACAGAAAGCTCCAAGCCCCAGAAGGTATCATAGTGAGGACAGACATCTCCTGAAATCCATATGGAACTAATCAATGCTTGGTTCCCTTGGAGAGCACCAGCTATGAGAACATGGCTATGATGCCACATACTCATCAGCCACAGCAAGAGGACATCTTTCTCAGCTGACTTGGATGGTAGTGATTGTTAGCCCAGGAAGCTAAAACAAGAAAGGAAGAATATAAAGACGTCACACTGGGAGTGTGAGCACTTGGGAGGCTCCCTTTGGAGGCTGCCAGACATAATTGCAAGATACTTGGATGCTGAGGTCTTGTTAACATACTGTGGGAGGCATTGTAATTTGGGCATTAAAATAAAAGAACCTTGAGATACCACCTCACGTGGGTCAAAGTAGCTAAAATGAACAAATCAGGAGACTATAGATGCTGGTGAGGATGTGGAGAAATGGGCCACCCTCCTACACTGTAGATGGGAATGTAAGCTGATGCAGTCACTCTGGAAAACAGTGTGGAGGTTCCGCAAAAAATTAACAATAGAACTCCCCTATGACCCAGCAACAGCACTCCTAGGAATTTACCCAAGGGACACAGGAGTGCTGATGCATAGTGGCACATGGACCCCAATGTTCATAGCAGCACTTTCAATAATAGCCAACTCATGGAAAGAGCCTAAATGTCCATCAACCGATGAATGGATCAAGAAGATGTGGTTCATCTATACAATGGAATACTACATGGCAATGAGAAAGAATGAAATCTGGCCATGTGTAGCAACGTGGATGCAACTTGAGGGTGTTATGCTGAGCAAAATAAGTCAGGACGAGAAGGACAGATACCATCTGTTTTCACTTATAAGCGGAACAAGAGAAACTTAACAGAGGACCATGGGGGAGGACAAGGGGAGAAAATAGTTGGGGAGAGGGAGGGAGGCAAACCGTGAGAGACTCTTGAATACTGAGAACAAACTGAGGGCTGATGGGGGTGGGATAAGGGAAGGGGGTGGATGGGCATGGAGGAGGGCACTTGTTGGGATGAGCACTGGGTGTTATATGGAAACCAACTTGACAAACTATTTTTAAAAAAGAATAAATAAATAAATAAATAAAATAAAAATAAAAGAACCTTAAATTTGTATACAAAGATTGATGAGGAGTTCTCCCAATCTCCTTGCACTACAATTTTTTTTATTGGATACAAACTCTTCAAGTGTCTTGAACAAGATTACCCAGGAAGAGACAGTGACTTATGCACCAATATTTTAAACTATAGGAAGTTATAATAATACCAACTAAGAAAGTAAAACAAAGCAAAAATCTTCTCTGCTGTTCATTAGTCCAGAATCAGAACTATAGTTAAAGCCAAGTGCAAATTTATCAGAAAACAGCATTTCTCCCTAATACATGCTACAGCCATAAAGTATCATAAGAGCCCAAGTCTTGTAGTATCTAGTGACTTCTTACTGAGAAATCTTTTTCTCTAAAAATCAGAGACTATCAGAAACACTTTGGTTTGAAATGATTTCAGTAGTAATAAAACATCCCACTCTTGTCTGGAAAAGTTCAGCTGTGACACAGAGAACCAGCCATGATTTAGAGGCCATGTACAGAGCTTCAGACAGTGGGTCTCTGCAAATAACACTTGACATTTATTTCAACTTTCTTTCCAAGAAAGGTCCACTTTAGGAGCACCTGGATGGCTCAATCAGTTAAGTGTCCAACTCTTGATCTCAACTCCGGTCTTGATCTCAGGGCTGTGAGTTCAAGCCCTAAACCCCAACTTGGGCTCCACGCTGAGCATGAAGCCTACTTTAAAAAGGTCCTCAAAAAAAAAAAGGTCCATGTCACATTCCAGAACTGATATTGGCCCCTTCATGTACAGCCCATCAAAACACTTGCATTTATACTGAAACTAAACTTCAATCTTTGGTAAAATCCTTAATTGTTTTTCCTTCCTTTGCTGAAACACCCCACAATTCCTTTGGTGTGCTGCCCCCAACATCTCAATGAGTCAGTAAACCTGGCTTATTTAGTGTACAGCTTTGTTGCACATGATCTGGGGAAAAGAACATATCTCACATTGTAGAGTCTCCCTTAAGCACATGGAGTTATCTGTATTTTATCCTATTCCATAAGCAGAAGTAAAGAAAACAATATAACTGCAAAACAAAATTTGTTTATAGATAAAAAGTTTCCATATTATAAACATAAAAAGTTCTTGAGACTAAAGAAGAAAAAATCACTGACTTTAAAATGAAAAACCGGGGTGCCTGGGTGGCTTAGTCGGTTAAGCGTCCGACTTTCGCTTAGGTCATGATCTCGCGGTTTGTGGATTCGAGCCCCGCGTCAGGCTCTGTGCTGACTGCCAGCTCAGAGCCTGGAGGTTGTTTCAGTCTGACTCCCTCTCTCTCTGACCCTCCCCTGCTCACGCTGTCTCTCTCTGTCTCTCCTAGAAATAAATAAAACATTTAAAAAAATAAAATAAAATGAAAAACAAAAAAAAGCCAGAATTGGTTTCCTTTCACTTTACTAAAATGTGGGCTGCTGCCTCTTTGAATACAACAGTGGTCAAAAAGAGGGGGTTTTCTCCTTATTAATATGATGAAGCAAGTAATATGACAATGACCACCGCTTCCCTTGAGAGATACTGAAAAACTTGAAATATGAACCTCAAAAACTCCTTACCCAGTCCTTATTCTTGACCTATGACCTTGCTTTCTATCTCACTGAGAAGCAGAAAAAACAAAAAGCTAGAAGAGAATGTGCTCAAACTCTCACCACTTCTCACCCTTCTGCAATTGCACCGATACACTGTTCCTATGGATGACCTCTCCGTGCACCTAACAAGAGCTATGCCCTCTGCTTTTGTGCTGGATCCCATGTGCTCGTGCCCAGGCAAGGGCATTGTTCCAGTAATTCTCTTCCTGTTTTCCCTGGCAGTCAGCATCCAAGTCAGCCCCCCGTGATCCTCAGCTCTTGGTATCCATGTCTCCTCTCTCACTGAATCAGGGATTAACTGTGTGACCCATAGAACACTGCAGAAACAACGGTGTGTGACTTCAGAAGCTAGGTCACAAAGGACAATGACACGTCCACCTTTTTAAATTTCTCACACTGGGGAAAACTGCACCATGTCATGAGATCATTCGAGTAGTCCCATGTGAAGCCCATGTGTAGAGGAACTGAGGTCTTCTACCATCAGCTGGACCCAACTTGACAGTCATGTAAGTAAAGCAACTTGGACGTAGAGCCTCTAGGCTACACGGATGACTACATTGTCAGATGACTGGAACCTCAGCCAACATCTGACAGCAACTTTATGAGACATTCGGTGAGAGTCTATCCAAGATGCTCTTGAATACTTGACTCACAGAAGCTGTGAGATATAAGTTTTATGTAAGCTACTACATTTGGGATAATCTGTTATGCAACAATGGATAACTAATACATCTCCTGTGATCAAAATACTTCAGTGGCTCCCAATTTTCCTGAAAGAAAGCCAAAGTCCTCTTGATGACTTCCATCCTGTTCACCACTGCTACCTAACTTCATCTCCTAACCCTTCCCTCTCCATCTTGGTCCCACCTATGGTGACCTCTTTGCCATTCCTCAAATATGCCTCGAGGCCTATACTCACCAGTCCCTCTCCCCTCTCCCACCTTATTCATGCCTTTATTCAAATGTCTCTCTCTGAGTGAGGCCTTTTCTGACTACCCTTCTAAAAATACATCTTCCCTACATACACCTACACTCACACACATTCTCCATTATTTCTTCCACCTTTGTTTTCGTATTTCCCTTAGCATATATTACTGTTTAATATACTATATATATCGCTTATTATCTGGCTCCCCTTTTAAGGTGAAAGCTTACTTGATGCAGAGATTTTCATCTACTTCCAATCTTTAGAGCAGTGTTGGATTTATTATAATACATACTTCATAAAGATTTGTCAGGTAAGCATATGAACGTTAAGGATGTAAAAAAAATTCAATTAGTAGTAACAGTAAAATGCTTCAAACACAGACCTTTTGTGACCCACTCCACGTTATAAAGCTGCTTCTAAATTTGATGTTACTAAAGGCTTTCCTCTCCTGAATAATTGTTTTACAAAAATAGCAGTTAAATGGAAAACTATCCTAACCAACTGTTTGCCTTTTTCTTTGTGAAACTCAGACCAAAATTGAAATTAAATGATAGTAATTATATGAGTCCTTAGGATCTGTACCTTTTATTTTGTTTTATCTTGATACCTTTCCTCTTTAAGCTCCTTGTTCTGTTTTTTAAGTATTTATTTATTTTGAGACAGAGAGTGTGCACGTGCACAAGTGGAGGAGGGGCAGAGAGAAAAGGGGGGGAGAGGAGCCAAGCAGCCTCTAAGTGCATAATTACATTATCTGATGAATCATCAGGTTTTTGATGCCTTCGCACAATTTGTAATTTCTCTTTATAGAGAGAGATCCTCAAAATGGGGAGCAGAAGTGCATACCTATAAGGTGTAAGCCTCCAAGATCATCAGCAAACAGGGGAAGGAGAGAAAATAACAGATTTTTTAAGATCTTATATCCATACATATCCCAAAGGGTCATAAAATGATAAACATGAGTTTAAAGATTACACATGGGAAACATTGGTTTTGATTCTATAGAAAAGAATAAAATAGTACTTGACAGTAAAAGTCTCACTTTATAAATACTTCTCATATTTAGTGAATGGTTGTAAAAGATAAACAAATAGTGTGTGTGTGTGTGTATACATATATGTACACACATACATATCACTGTATTTTAAATTTGATGTAGTTGGTATGCTTCACCTGACTGAGAAAAGAGTGTAAGTGCTATAAAATAATCACAAACACAAAATAATAATATTTTCATAGATTTATTATTTTTGGAACAGTTTTAGATAACAGAAAAAATAAGCAGGTAGGACAGAGTATCCATATATGGCCTCTCTCCCCCCTCACATTTCCCCTATATTAACATGTTCATTAGTGTGTATCATTGCATATTAATGATGTGTTGCATCTTTACAATTGATGAGCCCATATTGATAATTTACTATGAACTAAATTCCAGAGCTTATATTAGGGTTTAGTCTCTAGGTTGCACAGTTCTGTGGATTCTGGCAAATGTCATATACCCATCATTAGAGTGTCATACAGAATAGTTTTGTTGCCCTTACAATCCCTGTGTTTCACATACTCATCCACCCCTTCTCTCTTTGAACTCTTTGCAAACACAGGCCTTTTCACTGTCTCCATAGTCTTGCTTTACCCTGAATGTCATAGAGTTGAAACCATATAGTATGCAGCTTTTTCCCATTAGCTTTTCTCACTGGGCAGTACACATTTAAAATTCATCCATGTCTTTTTGTAATTTGATAGTTCACTTCTTTTTATTTTTAGATAATATTCCACTGTATGATGTACTATGATTTGTCTATCCATTCACCTATTAAGAGACCTCTTGGATGCTTCTAGTGTTTAGCAATTATGGATAAAGCTGCTATAAACATTTATGTAGACCCAAGTTTTAAGTGATTTCGGTAAATACCTAGAAACATGATGGCTAGATAATATGGTCAGACTATATTTAGTTTTGTAAGAAATTGCTAAAGTGTCTTCCAAAGGAACCATATACCATTTTGCAGTCCCACCCACCATGAATGAGGGTTCTAGTTGCTCCACAGCCTTACCATCAATTCACTTTGTCAGTCTTGGATTTTAGCTATTCTAGTGGGTGTACAATGGTTTTAAACTGCAATTTATTTTGCACTTGTTGTTTTAATTTTCAATTGACTAATGATATATTACTTTGAGCATCTCTTTGTATGATTATTTGCCATTTTTATAATTTCTTTACTGAGACCTGTTCTGATCATTAGTCCACTTTTCAACTTGTGTTGTTGACTTTTAAGGATCTTAAATATTTTTAGATGGAAGTTGTTCATTAGATATGTATTTTCCAAATATTTCTCCCATATGAGGGCTGTCTTTTCATTTTTTAATGTCTTACAGAGCAGTTCTTTCATTTTAATAAGTCTAATTTATCAGTTGTATGCTTTATTGATATGTGCTTTTATGATTGTGCTTTGTTTATGAAAGCTCATCACCAAACCCAAGTTCACTTAGATTTCGTACTATGTTGTCTTCTACAAACTTTTAAGTTCTGTGCCTCACATTTAGGTGTATGGTACATATTAAGTTGTGAGAAGTGTAACGCCTGCATCTAGCATTGTTTTGCACATGGATGTCCAATTCTTTCAGCACCATTTGTTGAAAACCCTATACTCTGTCCACTGAAATGCCTTTGCTCCTTTGCCAAGGAACAGATGATTGTATGTGTTTGAATCTGTTTCTGGACTCTCTTTTCTATTCCACTAATCCATGTGTCTATTATTTCACCGATACCACATTGTCTTCATTGCAGTACTGGATAATAAGCCTTGAAGTTGGGCAGTGTCATTTCTCCAACTTTGTTCTTCTTCAGTATTGTGTTTGTTAGCCTGGGTATTTTGACTTTCCAGATAAACTTTAAAATTGATTTGTCAACATTCACAAAATAATTTGCTAGGATTTTGATTGGGATTGCATTGAATCAAGACCCACTTGGGAAGATGTGACATCTTAACATTACTAAGTCTCCTGCTCATGAACATGATATCTCTCCATTTATTTAGTTCTTTGATTTCATTCACCAGAATTTTGTTCTAGTTTCTTGCCATTAAATATGTTTGATGTAGGTTTTTGGTAGATGTTCTTTATCAAGTTGAGGAACTTCCTTCTCTATTCCTAGTTTGCTGGGTATTTTTATTATGAATGGGTACTGGACTTTGTCAAATGTTTTTGCTGTACCTATTGATAGGATCCCATGACGTTCTTGTTAAGATGTTGATATGATAGATTACAGAAACTGATTTTTGATTGTTCAACCAGTTTTACATACCTGGGATAAATCCCACTTGGTCATGGCATATAATTCTTTTTATACATTGTTGGCTTATATTTGCTAATATTTTGTTGAAGGCTTTTGCATTTATGTTCATGAGACATATTGGTCAGTAATTTTCTTCTCTTCTAATGTCCTTCTAACTTTCTTTTAATTTTCCTAATATCTGATTTTAGTATAAAGACAATGCTGGTCTCAGAATAAGTTAGGAGGTGTTTCTGTTGCTGTTTTCTGGAAAACATTGTAGATCATTAGTATAAGTTCTTGTTTAAATGTTTGATTCAAGGGTGAACTTTCCTAGGCCTGATGCTTTCTGTTTACAAGGCTACTAATTATTGATACAATTTCTCTAATAGATACAGGCTTATTCAGATTATCTATTTCTCTTCAAGGGAGTTTTGGCAGATTGTGTCTTTCAAGGAATTGGTCTGTTTCATCTAGGTTATCAAATATGTGGGCATGAAGTTGTTCATAATGTTCCTTATCTTGTAACATCCAGAAGATCAGTAGTGATGATATCTTTTCCATTTCTAGTAATAGTAATTTGTGTCTTCTTTTTCTTTTTTTTTAATTAGCATGGACAGAAGTTTCTTAATTTTATTGATCTTTTCAAATAACCAGCTTTTTTCATAGATTTTCTTTATTGATTTCTGTTTTTCAATTTTATTGATTTATACTCTAGCCTTTTTCTTCTTTTCCTTACTTTGGCTTTAATTTGTTTTTCTGTTTCTAGTTTCCTATTGTATACACTTAGACTATTAATTTCAAAGCTTTTTTCTCTAATATATGAATTATATCCCTCTAAGCACTGATTTCACTGCATCTCATAAATTTCATAAATAGTATTTTCATTTTCATTTAGTTTGAAGTACCTTTTATTTTTAGAGGTGTTTTTTACACTTCAATATTTTGTGATCTTCCAGCTATCTTTCCATTATCTATTTCTAGTGTAACTTCATTGTGGTCTGAGAGCATGCTTTCTATGGTATTTATTCTTTTAAATTTATTAAGATATATTAAATAGCCCAGAATGTAGTCTCTCTTAGTCCCGGCTCTATGTGAGCTTCAGGAGAATGTGTAGGCTACTGTGGTTGCATGAAATTTTATGTAAGTGTCAGTTAGATACAGAGGATGATACTGCAATGCAGTTCAACTATATCTTTATTGATTTTTTTTTTTTTTTTTTTTTTTTTTTTTTTTTTTTGGTTTTTTTTTTTTTTTTTTTTTTTTTTTTTTGCCTGCTGGGTCTGTCAATTACTATGGAGGGGTATTGAAGACTCCAACTGTAACAGTGAATTTGTGTCAATTTCTTCATGCAATTTTAACTGCTTTTTCCTCATATATTCTGATATTCTGCTGTGATGTGCATAGATAAGAATATCATGTCTTCTTGGAGAGTAAACCGCATTATCATTATGTCATTCCTCTTTTTGTCCCTGATATTTTCCTTGTCCTGAAGTCTTCTTTTTCTGAAATTAAAATAGCTATCCCAGCTTCATTTTGATTACTGTTAGAATGGTGTATCTTTTCCACCCCATTTAATCTGTATCTTTCTAATTAAAGTAGATTTCCTGTAAACATCACATAGTTGCATTCTGTTTTTTATTTGCTCTATCTTTTAATTGCTGTATTCAGTTTATTCACATTTAAAGTGATTATTGACAGAGTTGGAATAATACCTACCATACGCTATTTTCTATTTGTTGGCCTCTTCTTTGTTTCCTTTGTCTTCTTCCCTTTTATTTTTTTCTAATTTCTCTGGTTTCAATTAGGCATTTTGTTTGATTTCACTTTCTCTTCTCTCTTGGCATATCAGCTATACTTCTTCTTACCAGAATTTCAGGAATTGCCTTAGACTTTGCAATATACATTTACAACCTATCTAAATCCACTTCCAAATAACACCTTACCTCGTCACAGATAGTGTGAGTACATTATAATAGACTATTCCTAATTCTTCCCTCCTGTCACTTCGGAGATTGCTATCATTCATCTCACTTACACTATAAGCTATATAGCCATATAAGCTACAACCATAAACTGTAACCACCTAATACACTGTTGGTTTTATTGTTTTGCAGCTATCTATTAGATCAGTTAAGAATGAAATTAAAAGTCTTATTTTGCTTTATTTTTTTCCAATGTCCTTCCTTTCTTTATCTGAATCCAAGTTTCTGAACTATATCCTTTTCCTTCTCTATGAAAAACTTCTTTGAACATTTCTTCCAAGATTGGTCTACTAATTAAAAATCAAAAGGGGAGCCTGGGTGGCTCAGTCGGTTGAGCGTCCGACTTCAGCTCGGCTCTTGATTTCACTGTTTGTGGGTTTGAGCCCTGTGCTGGCAGCTAGCTCAGAGCCTGGAGCCTGTTCTCAGATTCTGTGTCTCCCTCTCTCTCTGACCCTCCCCTGCTCACACTGTCTCTCTCTCTCTGAAATAAACAAAACATAAAAAATTAAAAAAAAATAAAAATAAAAAGCAAAACTATTCACTCAGTTTTTGTCTCAGAAAGTCTTTATTTTCTCTTCACTTTTATAAAAACAATTACCCTTGATACAGATGTCTAGGTTGGTGGACTTTTCTTTTAATATAAAATATTTCACTAAACTCTTTTCTTGCTTGCCTGGTTTCTAAAGAAAAGCCTGATGAAATTATTATGTTTGATCCTCTATAGATAAGGTATGTATTTTTCCCCTCTGGCTTCTTTCAATATTTTTTCTTTGCCTGATTTTTTGCATATTGAATATGATATGCCTACATGCAGATATTTTCTGTTTTCATCCTATTTGGTGTTTGAGCTTCTTGGATCTGTGATTTGGTATCATCTATCTAATTAATTTTGGAAAATTCTCAGCCATTATTACTTTGAATACTTCTGCTACTTTCTTTTCTTTCTGGTATCTCATTACCTATATTTGACACATTTTTGTAATTTTCCCACTTTTTTTAATATTCTGTTGTGTTTTATTTTAATTCTCTGTTCTCTCTACATTTAAGTTTGCAAACTTTCTACTGATATATCTTCAAGCTTCCTGACTTCAGCTTTAAAAAACCATTTTGTTTCAGTTGCAATGTTTCTGTTTTCTAGCATTTTCACCTCTCATATTATACATCTTTTCTTGTATGTTAACTTTTCCAATAGAACTCTTAGTATATTAATAATAGGTATTTTAAATCTGAAGTCTGAAAACTCCAAAATGTCTACCATATATATCTGAGTCTGGTTCTGAGGTTTGCTTTATATCTTTAAACTGTTTCTTCTTGCCTTTTAGTATTTTTTGCAATTTTTTTTTTATAAGTCAGATATGATGTATCAAATACTAGATACTGTTGTAAGCAGGTCTTTAGTGTGAGATTTTCTTTTTACCTAACCAGGAGTTAGACTTTGTTTAATATTTGCTACAGCTATAGGTGTCATAGGTTTCAATTTCCCTTAATCCTTCCTTCTGTCTCTTCTTTTGCCTTTGTGTTTTCTTAGAAACTCCTTTTTTTTTCATTTTTAAGTGTTTATTTAATTTGGAGAGAGAAAGAGAGAGTAACAGCGTGTGAGTGGGGGAAGGGCAGAGAGAGAGGGAGACACAGAATTCAAAGCAGGCTCCAAGCTCTTAGCTGTTAGCACAGAGCCCCAGGTGGGAGTCAAACTCAGGAACTGTGAGATCATGACCTGAGTGGAAGTCTGATGCTTAACTAACTGAGCTACCCAGGCGCCTGAGAAATTCCTTCTTAAACACTGTCTGTCTTGCAGCTCTCTCACTTGTAATCCACTGTTATTGTACCGGAACACGTTTAACATGGTCACAGGAGTGGAAGCACTCTGTAATCTTGTGTACTCCTTAATTTTAGTGAGTCAGCATCCCAGGACCCCTTTTTTTCCCTCCCCTGAAGAGAGACGGGAAGGCTAAAAGGGGCTCAAATCGCCCAGTTGCTCTTCTTCCAAGTCAGGTAAATTTCTGATAAAGAAGTTTACCTAAAAGGCTAGTTTTTATTTCTGAGAGCAGAAGGCTCTGGGCGTGTTTCATAATGGTTACTTTTTCCCTCCCTTTGCCAGAATCAAGAGGGAATTTTTCTCTGATCTTCACTGTGAGAACCTGGCAGGACTCCTGAAGGTAGACTCTTATTAAAGTGTGGGTGCTCCCCTGTCACTGGGTCCCCATCATTACTGTTGAAGAGCCCTCACCCATTACTGGCTCTAGTGGCTCGTAAGGTGCAATTCTCTGCATATACCTACCTCCACCGTTTTCAGGGAGGTGATTTATCTTGTGATCGCAATCACCTGGTAGATCTAAGAAGAGTTGTTGACTTTCAGTGTATTCGGCCTTCTTCTTGTCCTGATGACAGAAATGGTAACACCCAAGATCTACAAATGCCATGGCCGAAACCAGAAGTCTTAATAATATTTTTTATCCATTTTATCCTTTGACCACATAAAAGGGTGAGGTACACAGATCTCATTATGTCACAGATCTCATTATGTCAATAATAATATATACAAGGAAACAGGTTTAGAGAGATTAAATGACTTTTCCAGAGATAAATGGCTAGTAGATGAAACTAACCTGGATCTTCTAGTGGCTTCCCAAGCTCTTCCAACATACCTTTATGTTTAGACATTAGTGCACATGAAACAACCTCCAAGGAAAATCTGAGTTTAAGCAGAGGATCATCCATGTTTGGGTTGGATCTGTGGCATCATGTGAAAAGCACCAGTCCTGGGACATCCTTGTAATAAATGTCCTCAAGCCTGACTCAGCCCCCAACTCACTTTAAGATTTTAGGGAATTCACAATAGCGTGAGTCTCAGTTTCTCAATGTGAAGTCGAAGCAAGAATAAAGCACATGATCACTGAGGTCTCATAATCATGAAGTGAAACAATTCTAAGTTGGATTTTGGCCCTATATTTTGTGGGGAAGAGCATTTGTGAGGAAAGGGGAACTGCTTCCTCAAATTTTTCTGAACTGCCAAATTAATCCCTTCCCTTAGGTAAGAAGCCTCAGCTTTCTTAATTCTTTAAATGACATGATGCTTTTCCTTCTCATTTGCTTCTTGCACTATCATGTATAAATGTGAGTAATGTCTAAAGCACAATTTCCTTCCAGGATCCTTCCTCTGGGCACTCCCTATGCCTTCTCCCCTCTTGTAACTCTGCAATCATTACCAACCCCTGAAATATCTCAGTTAAATGTCACTTCCTCTGAGAGGACTTCCTTGATCTCTTAGACTGGGACAGAACCCAACATTTCTCCTTTCCCTTTTCTGAACTTATTTGTTTGTATCTATGTCCCTTGTTGTTCTGGAATCTATATAAAGGAAAGACTCTCTCTAGGCCACAGCTGAACTCTCAGGGCTCTTGAGTCCAGAACAGTGCTGCCCAACAGATAGTTTCTGCAATGATAGAAATATTCTAAAACCTGCACATGTGGCTACTGAGCACTTAAGAAGTGTCCAATACAGGGGTGCCTGGGTGGCTCAGTCAGTTAAGTGATCCACTTTGGCTCCGGTCATGAATGATCTCGAGGTTAGTGGGTTTGAGCCCCGCATCAGACTCTGGTGCTGACAGCTCACAGCCTGGAGCCTGCTTCAGATTCTGTGTCTCCCTCTTTCTGCTTCTACCCCACTCATGCTCTGTCTCTCTCTCTCTCTCTCAAAAATAAAATAAAATATTAAAAAATTGTAAGAAAAAGAAGTGTCCAATACAAGAGAACTACTGAATTTTTATTCTAATTTAAATGTGAATAGCCATGTGCAGTTAATGGCTACATATCAGGCAGTGGAGGACTAGAGCAATCTTTCTCAAGCTCTAAATCGAGATGTCAGGAATCTGTATTTTAGCTCATTCTCCAGGTAATTCTTCCCAGCAATAAAATTTGACACCTATTGATCTAGAATATGATTCTCGAGGCTGGCTTCACAACAGAATCACCTGGAGGAGAAAATTATCCTTAATCCGCATCTCCAGAGATCCTATTTCAGCTGGTCTGCTGTGGGGTCCAGGTCATTAGTATTTTAAAAACTAAACAAAGCAGAAAAATCCTCCTCAGTGATTGTAATGCGCAATCAACTTTAAGAGGCATAGACCTTACATTCTCACATGGTACTCAGTACCTATTAGATAAATATACAGGTAAATGGTATGGGTGCATTTATGAAGAATTACTGATCACAAGTGATATCTTGTGATGTCACAAGAGATGTTAATGACATTAGTGGTTCAGATGAATTTCTTGATAGTGATAACACATTCAATTTTCACAAAGCCTTTTACCATTGTGTGAAATTCCTTGGCCTTTTGTTTCATCCGTGAACAGGACAGATACTACCAACCTCTGTGACATTTAAAGGGTGACCCGCAAAGAGCTCCCTGAACAATCACCTCCTAAAATACACAAAAGCCGGTCTAGTTTGCTGGTTGATTGACAGATGGTCTGAGGACTCCTTCTCGGAGCCACGTGAGTCACAAGACCTTGCACTCCTGCGCTGGAGGAAAGTGTTTCCCAACCGGCTGCCTCCGGGTCCCTTTTATTAGAGCGCTTCCTCCTCCACCCGTCCGTCTGTCTGTAATAGTCCCCGCAGGAAGTAATGGCTGGCCAGGCAGTCTGGTCGAACCGAGGCGACAGACCTCTGGGTCACAGGTGCTAGACTCCTCCCTTCTCCCGCCCGGTCACAGGTAATTGTCCAAGCAGGAAGTACAGGCTGGCCACGCTGGCCCAGCCGCAGAGAACCGGCGGGCGCAGGCCGGCAGCCCAGCCGCGCGGTGGAGGCTTGGGTGGGTGCTGTGCTTGAGCGAGTTTCCGCCCGCCCTGAGCGCAGTGAGTACACGCTATCACAGGAAACCCAGTAGCTTAGCAGCCGAGTGTCTCGTGGTTTTTCAGAAAACGCTGATGATTAAAAAGAAAAAAATCAGGGCTCTGAATATGGACTTCAGGCACTGCGAATGTTAGCCAAGATGCCGGCAGAGCCTGGCAGGAGACTTGAGGAAATTAACATGAAACTAAAACTGAACTCTTAGTTGAAGAATGTTGGATCAGAACGTGCCAAACACTAACAATAGGAGTTTAAATGGACAGAAGTGAAGAGAAAAAAGTATTTACTAATACATGAAACCAAAGTACTAAGATACAAATGAATGAATGTAGTTTAATAAAATGTCAGTGGACACTTGAAAAATAAACATTTGAAAACTACTTTTGTTTAAAAGTGGTTTGAGACTTGTTAACATGTCTGCATTAAAAAGAATTGGGAATAATGTGCTAAACGTGATACTGCTTTGCTTTTTCACATTAATTTCATTGATTTAGATAGAGATAATGCATATTGTCAATTGTTTTTTAAATTAGATCACTTTCTTTCTGAAACATACCAGAGCTGTATGCAATAAATTTCATTTATCAACAAGCAACAACTTTAAGTAAATTAACATTGATAATATTCGTTCAACAGTCAAAATGCAGTACTCTGATTAACACTTCAAATTATTTCTTCAGTTGGAGTGGAATCTTAAGAAGTTAGAGCTGTTCGTGGTCTTTCATAAAGCCATCTTTTCACTGAAATAATTGGCCACTTTTGAAAGTTAGACATCTTCTTATCAGTGTGCTTGTAAAGGTTTTGTTTTGTTTTGCTTGTTTCGATTTAAATGGGGGGAAAGAACGTAATTTCTTACCTAACACCAAATCATGAGTCTTCTCAGTCCGCTGATCTCCATTTCCTGTGGCCGATTACAGTTCTGATATCTTAGTAACAAATCCTCCTGCTTGACTCTTGAACAGTAGCCCGTGGATAAGCCATTGCAGGGCTAAAACTTTCTTTGCGCTTCACAGTAAGACTATTATTTTTATTGAAGTAGTGTTATTATGTCAGTGTTTTTGTATGTCTCAATGTCTCTTCCTCGACTACATCCCCACGGAAGATATTGTCTTACAGCATTTGTTTGGGTTTGTTTTAAGAAAGCACATACAATTTCAAATAGATGTTTCTCTTATTAAGATTTATTCAGCAATTTTGATAAGGAACAAGAGATGGAAAAATGAAATGCCTTTAAAGCAAATATTGTCATTATAAAATAAAATAACAAGGAAAGTTGATTTCAAATATACTTTAGTCAGGGCACCTGGGTTGCTCAGTCGGTTAAGCGTCCGATTTCAGCTCAGGTCATGATCTCACGGTTCGTGGGTTCGAGCCCCGTGTCGGGCTCGATGCTAACAGCTAGCTCAGAGCCTGGAACCTGTTTCAGATTCTGTGTCTCCCTCTCTCTCTGACCCTCCCCTGTTCATTCTCTCTCTCTCTCTCTCTCTCTCTCTCAGAAATAAATAAAACATAAAAAAATTTAAAAAAAACAAAAACAATATACTTTAGTCAATACATATCCACAAGAAGTCATCACAACATTAAATTTGGAGAAAAAGAAAGACCGGATTATCTTAAATTCTATTACAGACTGCTTAAAGAGGTGACGTGAACCAAAAAGTCAATGTGCAAAATATGATTTCAAAATGGTTTTGTGGAAAGACTGATTACCTCCTGTGATAAAATGACCCTTTTGTGTTATTTTTTTTCTCATGTAACCTCTACAACTAAAAGGGTGAATTATGTTCAATAACCTTTTCCAAATGTTATGAAAAATGTCTGATTCTTGGCTATTTGTGAGTTTGGTCCTTTCATCATAGGGAACCAGAACTTTTTAATAAGCTTAGCAGAGCAGTCCAAGACAACTTTCTGCAATGGTGAAAATGCTCTATAATCTGCATTCCCCAGAATGGTAACTACTGGCTCTATGTGGACATCAAGCACTAGATATTTAGTTAGCTTGGCTAAGGAGTTGAATGTTTTTTACTTACTTTTAATGAAAATTTAGTTATCTACATGCGGCTAGCAGCTACCAGATTGCACAGATAGCTGAATAGCTGCTTCACATAGTTCTTGCTGACCAGGTGAAGTTATTTTGCATCATATCACTGTTGATCTTATACTGTAGGAGATTCCTGAAGGGATTCTTCAAGGATCTAAATCTTGAAGAGACTTAAGAAATTCTTGAAGAGATCTTTAAGGGATTCTTCTATCTGTTCATTTTTTTTAAGCATAAGATACAAAGTTTCATGAACTACTTAAATGAGTACAGACCATGAGGGCACTAGTGATAAGAAAACTGCCTTTGCCTCTAGATGATTCTGAGTATTTAGCACCAGTACAACCTAAATGTGTCCTTAAGCTCCTATTTGCTTTGGAGGCATTAATTGTTCTGAAAGTCTTCACATGTGCTCTCATTTTGATTGTCACACAACTAATTGAAGCAACTGAGTCCAGGTCCACACAAATGTTTTCATTATACTAGTCAGCCTACACAAGAGAATTTTTTTTTTATAATATAATAAGAATTGTCTCCAGATCTTGGAAGAAGTAAGGTTTTCGAGCTCTGAAGACAAAGTTTTTCTTTTGGGTTTTGTTTTTGTTTTGTTTTTGGGAGAGAGAGAACGCAAACAAGGAAGGGGCAGAGTGGTGGTGGGAGGTGAAGAGGGGGGGGTGGGAGGAGAATCTTAAGCAGGCTCCATGCCCATTGCAGAGCCCAACTCGGGGCTCAATCTCAGAACTGTGAGATCATGACCTGATCTGAAGTCAAGATTCAGAGGCTTAACCTACTGAGAGCAGCTCAGGTGCCCCCAAAAGTATTTTTTTTAATTGTAGATTAGTGACCAAAAAGTATTTGTTGGGAAAACAAACAAAGCAACAGATGAATGAACATGGAGTGTGAACGTAATATGTAATTTCATAATGTCCTAACTTTTTTTCTGGAGAAAGGAATCTTAGCATACTTTGGAAAGGCTCAGTAACTATCACATATGAGTCACAATTTGTTCACAGATTCACAATTTCTTAATTGTTTTATTTTTATTTTATTTCAGAAGCTCTTGCAAAGTACATCAAGGCTAAAGTGAACCAGCTCACTCTCGGGCAGTACTGGAACCATGAGCAATAATGGAACAGACTTAATCACTGGTTTCATCTCCTCTTCTGTAGCTGTTCTTTTGTTTGGCTCCAACTTTGTACCACTTAAAAAATATGATACTGGTGATGGTAATTATTTTTCCTTCATTAGCTAACTTTATATTATTTTTAAACATGAAGTCCTCTGTTGTGGTCTTTTTTTAATGATGGCTGCCAATTTTCTTGTGCTTGGTGCCAAATGAATAGAGCTTAAGATACATCATTTGATAATGCTAATGCCAGTTTATCTGTGATTTAGTCAGTATAGGATCATCTTAAGACTGTGTGTCATGGTAAAGCTAAGAAAGAGACCATCAGGAAGACTTTTTAGCCATATCTCTTATATTTACAAAAGAAGGAAGTTAGTTGTTTCTACCAATATACACTTGTTTTGAAAACATGGATTTCAAACAAGCTTGGTATAATAGAAAACAGTTGGATTTTGACTCTGCCACAACACTAGGTAAACACGGAAAACTGCACCCAGATGGATAAAGATGCACCTAAGGCACAAAATGCGCTTGCGCGTGCACCCTTCAACATCCCTTGGCTCCGTCAGCACCGCACCCATTCACATCTGGTGTTAGGATCCCCCATCCACCAACCTCACAAAAGCTCACAAGCTGCCACACTTCCAATGCCCACTTCTAAGCAAACTTCAAGTCTTTTTCATGTTAAAGGGCCATATTTATTGTAATACTTCTGAATTTCTTCACCACTTAGCGAGTGTAAAACTGTACTGCCATTTTTATTAGGTTCTTGCCTTTTGTTTCCATATGTGTTAATGAAATTTTTGAGTGTTGTTCCCTTTTTCCCCATTACAACTCTGAAGTTTTGATTATGTGATTTTGCATAGTGCAGTGTTTTTAGACAAAGCACACTACAATCGACTTGACTGTAATGTGAACTTAAGGAAGAAGCAAGACGGGTTTTTTTCCTCTTTTAAAAATCTACTTGCCTTTATTATTTTTTAATATTTGTTTACTTATTTTTGAGAGTGAGAGAGCACAAGCAGGGAAGGGGTAGAGAGAGAGAGGGAGACAGAATCTGAAGCAGCCTCCAGGCTCCAAGCTGTCAGTACAGAGCCCTACGTGGGGCTCGAACCCGCTAACGGAACCATGAGGTCATGACCTGAGCCAAAGTCTGTGGCTTAGCCAACTGAGCCACCCAGGCGCCCTCTATTAGCCAGATGCTCCACATTGTAGCCAGAAGAAGAAACTGGAGATGTTGCACTGAATACCTGGTGGGAAGAAATTGTGCTGTCCCCTCAGTTCCTCGTGACTTGCTACTTAATTAAACAATAGAATTACAAATCTTTCTTCCAGGGCCTTTCTTCTCTTTTTCTTTGGAGTTAGAATGGAAATGGAAACTACTAAAAGAAAAACAAAATATATATGAAGGGGTAGAGGAACTGGCCTTTAGGTGTCTCTCAGCAACCGTGTGATCCTGGGCAAGTCTCATCGGCTCTTTTGTTCTTAATTTCTCATTTGTGAAATGAAGAACTTGTAAAATTGAGTTCCCTTTCACCTCTGTGATCTTCCTTTTTTTGTCTTAGAGGTTAACAGCCATTTTTTTTCTCTCCTCCAACATGAAATTGAATGGAAATAGGCAAAAATCTTCCCCAGTTAGAGGCAAAAGCACTACACTGAGTTATAAATGCCCTAGTCTTTCTTCCAGTATAGACTTTTTCTTTAACTTTTTAATCCCTAAACTCTTGATGGTACAGAAGCATCAGGTACAGATAGACTTCATATCACCATGTCATCTTCGGATAACTGGCAAATGGCAACCCAGAGCCCAGAAAGAGAATTCCCTGACCCAGAATGCTAATTCTCAGGTTTGTGACATCTGGTTCATCACAGGCACTCAACTGTAACTGTAGGAGGTCTACAGGTGGCCATAAATGGCTTTATTTTTATCCCAAGGGTGACAAAAATGATCCCCAAAAGTTTTTAATTACTGTTAGGCTATTCTGTAATTCTTATAGCTGTGTTTGGGTGAGAAGTGGCAGTAGATGCAGCATATTGGCAAGAGCTCTTTGGTAGAAAGGGTCAAATACTCTTTGGTAGAAAAGTCTTGATTTGTCTAAGAAGTCAAACAAACCAACCAACAAAAGAATGTCAAGCAGGAATGCACTGTACTCGGTAAGCTTCAGAGTCAATGCCTCGGTTTAAATTCAAGGCCTGCAAACCGTAAGCTCTTTAGCCAAGTTGAGTCATCTCACATTCATTTTCTCCATCTTCAAACTCGGATTAACTGTGATGCTTAGTAGTTGTAAAAATTAAATGTGCGAAGTACCCAAATACAGGCATTCAATAAGCTGTGGTTATTCTTATAATAAGATCTCTTTGATATTCTTAAGCATTAAATTTTTCAGATCAGTTTGAACGACAGAAAGCAATTTCTTTTATTTCCAGGAATGTTTCTCCAGTGGGTACTTTGTGCTGCCGTATGGTTGGTTGCCCTGGTGGTCAATCTGGTATTACGTTGCCCTAAATTTTGGCCTTTTGCAATGGTTGGGGGCTGCATTTGGGCAACAGGTAATGTATGATATAATTTATTCTTTAATCATTTAATACTGATCAAAATGACTCTGATTCATAATAAAAGGAAATAGCACCAACAGCAATTCTGAGTAATCCTGAGTCATAGATACTAGAAATTAATTTTGTTTCTTTCATTCAGATGCTCTGCAAAGATTTTGGGTGCATTTCTTTTTTCCTCCTAATGATTCTGTTCTTAGTTCTTGGTAGAGAATTACAGCGAAAACATTTCTATTGTTCTCTATCTATTCAAGTGTAGCTCGTATATTAGTTTAAGCGCTCCAACCCTTTTTTCTCTATGTTTATCAGAAAATATTTTTTGAATAGTAGTCTCTAAGACTACTAATAGTCTTTAAGACTTGTCCTTAAATGTAGGCAAACAGACACACATTCCCATCTCAAAAACACTGGCAAAAAAAATAAAAACAAAAATCTTCCCTCTGTTGCTTTATGAATACCTGAAACTGTATAACTAGAATGTATACCTTTGCTTGGACGGTCAGGATGGTTTTCCTTCTATTAATATAAATGCACCCTAGGAGATTTCTATTCTATTTAGCAAAAAGAATTCGAAGTATCAAGGCTCTTCAGGGGTTAATTTGATTAAAAGCAAATACATTTTAGAATGTTAAAAGTTTTTTGGGTACCCATTTATTTTGAGTCTCTGCAGAATTAAGTGATTTAGTAAAGTTCATGAGTTGGAGGACAAAAGAGTTCACTTTTAAATTTCCATTATTGTGATCACTTTTATCATGTTTAATGGGGAGAGAGGAACAGAGAAAGTATCCATTATCCTACCGATCTTTATCACAACTATAGTATTTATAATCACCCAGCAGATTCCTTTGGGATTCAGTGGGGAGGGCTATAACTTGAGAAATGTTGCCAGCATGGGTGAAATAGGTCATAGTAACTGAATGGATATGGGGTGTAGAGGAAAGGGAGAAGTGAGTGATGATGTAGGGATTTTATTATAGGTGATGAGGAGGGTGGTGGTACCATTGACATGAGCAATGAAAACAGAAAGAGGTATGTGTCCAAAAAGAAAAAGGATAGTTCAGCTTGGGACCTTGTGAGTTGAAAGTTCCTGACGTTCCCGCAGCGAGGGACTTCTGGTGGGAGGCCTCTTGCAGTGGTTGGGAACATAGCACTAAAAGTTTGTAGAAAGTCCAGGCTAGAACAATACCACTGGGATCGTGTGTCTCTAACTGACAGCTGAAATCCTGAAATTAGGTCAAGTACCCAAAGAAGAATATAGCAAAAGAAGAATGTGTTCAGAGGAAAGTTTTTAGGGGGCATCTAAATCCAGAAAGTATGCCAAGAGAGAGCAACCAGTGAAAGAGCTAAGGAGAGACAGGAGGGAATCAGGAAATGAAGGCATCTTGGAAGCTATGAGAGGAAACCTTTTAAGAGAAGATTGCAGGACTGAAGCCAGACTGCTGAGAGGTTAAGAATTGTAAAAAAAACAATCATGCATTTGGCCTTGAGTGACCTTCCAGAGCACAAAGTAATGAATGCAGGATTCCAGAAGACAAGTCAGGCAGCATAGAAGAGCAAAATCTGGAGCCATATTGGGCCAGAAACTTCTACCAGTGGTTGGCCCTGGTTCAAGTCTAAGAGGACAGCCACTACTAATTTTATAATTGATACCTTCTGCAAAAAGTTACAGAATAAAGACCTATGTTAAGGATAAAAGCATTGATGCAACTAGGCAAAGAGCTAATTCAGTATTTTTCTTTGTAAGATTTTGTCTTATGTCTGTTTGTTTTAGCAATCATAAGCATGAGTTCAATGCCAAAAGTGTAGTTACTTTATTTCAAAAATGAGGAATTGTACTTTATTATATTTGTCAAAATCTCATAAGCTTTAGTTGAAGTTAAAAATTAATTCAATTTATAAATGTATTTTTTCTGTTAGAAATAACATTTTTTTCTGTATGTTACATCTACAGGGAACATTGCTGTTGTCCCAATTATCAAAACCATTGGTTTAGGCCTTGGAATATTAATCTGGGGATCTTTCAATGCCTTAACTGGCTGGGCAAGCTCAAGGTAACACAAAACAATTTCAACTAAGATTCTCTACAATCATGTAAGGCAAGTCCTAGGGATTGGGCTAGATGAGAGGAATAACATGGTTCTTACCCTCACAGAGATTACAGTTGGTAAGACATACACATAAAATATGCTACTTCTAATTATTATTTGCTCTAAGTTCTGATATCTGGTCTAGATATTTGGTTAAGATATAGTAAAGAATTATCTCCTTGGAGCAGAAGAAGGAAGGAGGAAAGTGTTTATTTTCCCTTTTTATTGTGTGACAGTTTGCTGGACATATTATATGCATCATTCTCATCTCATTTTCACAAAGATGAGGTAAGCACTACCTCATTAGGGACCTACAAGACAAAGAGGTAGAATAACTTGCTGAATATCACAGAACGAATAGGATAGGCTTCAAGTCCATGTCTTCTAGTTCTAAAGCCCATCTTCTTTTTAGAGCCTGGGCCAGGGTCACCAAACCAGCCATTTTTGTAAATAAAGTTTTATTGGAACACAGCCAAATCCATCCATTTACATTTTGTCTATGGCTGCTTTTACACTATCTTGGTAGAGTCGAGTAGACAGTCTGGCTCACAAGAGACAGTCTGGATCACAAAGCCTAAAATATTTACTCTCTGGCCCTTTAACGAAAAGTGTGTCAGCCCCAGCTCTAGAGGGGTCCAACAGGGTCACCACAAGCCACAGATGTCCATTTATGTGTCAAGTTAAATTAGCTAAAATTTGATAAAATTAAACATTCAGTTTCACAGCCACACTACCCACGAACCATGTGCTCAATAGCCACGTATGGTTAGAAATTACCCTGGTATATAGTGCACTAGTAGAAGTGTCCCATCATCATAGAAAGTGCTATTTGTGCTGCCTTTGTTAAGCATTAAAATTAACATTTAAGTTGAATTTGGAAAGACAAGTAGAAGGGAGGATGTCAGGGTGCCTGGGTGGCTCAGTTGGTTAAGCATCTAACTGTTGGTTCCAATTCACTTCAAACTCTCATGGTTTGTGAGTTCAAGCCCCACATCGGGTTCTGTGCTGATAGTGCAGAGCCTGCATGGGATTCTCTCTCTCTCTCTCTCTCTCTCTCTCTGCCCCTCCTGTTCTCTCTCTGTCTCTGTCTGTCTGTCTGTCTGTCTCTCTCAAAATAAATAAATATACTTATAAAAAAAAGAAGAGAGGATGTCACCCTTACCTTACTTTTTGGGCTCCTCTTCCCTGTCAAAGCATTATAACAACCTCAGTAACAGCAAAAGAAACTGACCTCCGACCTTACAAATTCTATTTTCTTTTGCTTTTCCTTGTTGCCTCTTTCACTCTTGCCCTGAATGGTTCACAGTGATTGTTGTCACTGCTATAAAGTCAAGTCATGAAAAAAAAAAAATTAGTGTGATGCCAAAAAGGAGTGCTCTTTAACCAAGCAGTTGTTTAAAAGTCTATTTCAATAAATGCTATACAAAATTGCAGCCAATGAGTTAGCATTCAATTAGCCTCTTAATCATTTGTCTTCCTTCTTCCTTAGTCTTAACAAGAAAGGGACACTCACTTTTACAGATACTAACTAATTTAATCTTCATAAGAAAGAAGGTGTATATATAACAATCATACTGACCGTATAGGTACCCCATTTTAAACATGGGGCACTGAGCACAGTAAGGTAGTTAAGTTATTCAAGTCACAGTTAGTAAGAGAGGGATTTAGGATTTGAATTTAGGAATCTGACCCTAAGTCCATGCTCTTAATGTAACACGACTGTGAACACCAAAAATACCTCCTGTGATGTAACTTTCTCAATTCCAGGTTTGGCTGGTTTGGAATGGATGCAGAAGAAGTATCAAAACCAGTGCTAAATTACATTGGAGCTGGATTATCGGTAGTAAGGTACACAGTCCTTTCTAATTCAACCATTCTTCCAAACGTCTAGAATATCTTTCAGAGATCCCCATGTGTTTACATTTTTTTAACCTGCATTTGCTAAAAGCCACATGATTTGTCCTCAGATTCTTTATCCACATTCACAGATTTGACCTTCGAGGACAAAAAGGGCCAGGTCTGCAGTCACAGGCCCAGCTTTAGTTCTCAAAAGCTCTGAGAACCCAGGAAAATCAGTTAGCTCTTCTGAAGCTCATTTTTATTATCTGTGATTTTTAGAAAAATAATAGCACATAGCTCATGCATTAGAATCAAATGGCACATTATTTTGCAAACTAAAAAACACTATATAAATAAATGTTATGCTGGCTCCCTGATGCCCCTGGAATAGCCATTGATTCTCTCCTTTTATCATTACTTACTTACTCCTTGCCACCGAGTTTCCACATTCCTGCCACCTAATCTCTCCTTCTTACTCCAGTTAGATAACTACTCTTTCATGTATGAAAACACATATTCATTTAAATATGTATTTTTGGATGTATCTGTATCTAGTGGAATGCACTATATGAATGAGGATGAAAATGACTTCAAATCCCTATACGGTAGTGGTCAATCAATAAAACTCCAACAAGAATTAGGTCACCTTAAATTCAGTCCCCTTTCCTTTCTCTACTCCATTTATATTCCCTGTCAGTCCTTCACATAATGGATGGTACTGCCTGGAAAGATTTTAGTACTTTTTTATTCTTCAGGGAAAGAACACTATATTTCTCTTCCTCTTGCAATGATGGCTTTTCCCCAGCCACATTCAAGAACAATCTCTTTGTCATTGAAATGTTGCCTAAGAGAGTGGTTCCAGGCCAATTGGAGAAGAAATAACATAGTTTATTCTAAAACAGCAGATTCCTGACATTTTTGGTTAGAGACTATTTTATGTATTTTGTACAATTCATACGGCATGCTAGCTTTGAAGAGCTCTCTCAAAAACAATTTCTTTACACTCGCAAATTGTAATGCAGCATGCTTTTAGGCCTGACTTTATGGTAATTTAAGGCCAATTTACTCAGTCCGTCAGGCTGTTTCTCTCCATATTTCTTCTTTCTTTAGAAAGTGTACATTCTCTAAAATTGCAAATTATTCATGTTCTACCACTTATACTTATATGACCTTGGGCAAATCTCTTAACTTCTCTAGGCCTTGGTTTCTTCATCTGGGGTTAAAGTGGGGATAATAAATGTACCAGCTTTGTCAGATATTTTGAAGATGAAATGAATAAAAATACGTTACGTGCTTTGCATATGGCGAGGCACGTGATTAATCCTCTATAAATTGGGTAACTTTTAGTAGAAGAATCATTACTTTTATTAATAACTAGTTCATTTTCAACTCCTGTTTCCCCTTTGGGCATGTGTTGTCCATCTCTGTGGTAAACTAGTCAGTGTACATGGGGAATCACACAGCTTGATTGGAAGCTTGGTGTGTGGCACAGCCATGCAATGATCTCTTCCTGCAGTGTATTCCGGCTCCCTTCTATGTTTCTTCAGCAAGCAGACCTTCTGGGAACTTTCATTTCATTATTTGAACTCAGTTAAATCAGTATGTTCAAAGGGCATCCACTGAATAAGTCTGGAGTTTCATGGCCAGTATAAGGAAATTTGGAATGCGGTCACATTTGTTTGGAATATTGGTTTTCTTTTTAAAATTAGAACCATTGCTCCTATCCTCTATACAGCCCTGTTTTTAAAAGATTGGTTAGATTATTTCCAGTCTTACATTTTTCCGATATGTAAGGTAAGTCTGGGTCAGGCTCTACAACCAAAACCACTCTAGGTATTTTAAACAGCAGAGGATTTCAAATAGGGAATGCTTTACAAAACTGTGATAAGGCCCAGTGAAGCAAAAGGAGGAAGGGGCTCTGCCCAAAGCCCTGGGGCTCATCCTCCAACCAATACAGTTACCTCTGCCCTGAGTTACCACTGCTCCTGAAACCACCAGAGCCACCATCAAAACAAAATGGCTTCCTCCCCCAGTCTTTAAGCCTATCTGGATGCCTCCCATTGTCAAACCTAGCTGCTAACACAGTTGGGGAAGAGAAGTTTTCAGCCTTCTAGTCCCCATGGTTCAGGAGAGAATATATAAAGGTGGTGATGAGAGTAGAGCTAAAACTAAAAAACAATGTTCTCTTAAACTTTAATGAAGATCCGGAAGTCGGAGTTCATAAAAAAGCAGATTTCCTTTCCAATTAAAAAATGCTTTGGATTATCCTTCAGTCTACTCCCTGTTTTTTTCTCACTTAACTTGCTTATCCTGGAGAGTTGTGTTGTGAGGAAATCCGGTCTTTGTTTCTAGCCATTTCTTTCTTCAGAGCCACAGTCCTTATATCTCCTACGGACCAAGTTGTATATCTCTATCTCTACATAGATGCCCCCCAGGCACCTCCTACCCAATCTGAAGGGAGATAAGGCACGAAAGAAGACCGTGGTGGGTCAGGAACATGGTCAGCATTCCACAAACACTAGACTTTTAGTTCTTTTCTCTCTGCCTTCAGTATTTCACAGTCAGAATTACTTTTCTTATTCTTCCCTTCCCTGCAAACTGGTTCCGCTTCCTGTGTTTCCCCTCTTGTAGAATGTACTAGCCACAGTTATTCAGATTCAAAGCCTTAGTGTTCTTGAGGTTTTTTCTTTTCATATCCATCCTATATCTAATCCTGCAAAAAAATTTTCTTAATGTTTCACAGGCTCTTCCTCTCCTTTCCGCTGATTCCCTACTATATATTCATCTGTATATCATTATAAAAATCTCTCACATCTACTTTCCCTAGTTCCATTTATTCCTATTGCCAAATTAACTTGTTTGTATCTGCTATTAAATCAGTCATCATTCTTCTAGTTAAGAACCTTGGAAGATTCCTCATTGGATTCAGAATAAATCTGTCTCCTTGATCTGGCCTGTCCTCCACAGTTACAGATCAACCCTTCTTCCCAGATCAGCCTTCTCCCTGTATTGTCAATTCACTGCGTCAGGATTATTTATCACACCATGCTACAGACGTTTCCCTCAGCCCTAAGACCCTTTCCTCAGCCTCCGTGGCCACCCTTACATATCAGTGGAGAGTTTCCATCTTATATGTTGTTTTCTTGATTTCTTCCTAATTAGAATGAGTCGTTCCCAAACTTCCACTGCATTTTGTATGTCTTCTATTATGGAAATTTTCAGGGTCTATTTTATATCATTCATGCAATTCCTTTATCCTTGAACTACAAGATCCTGAAGGGCAAAATCTGTTATTTTTTTTTAATACCACCATCACCATTAGACTTTGCCACAGTGTTTGATACTTGATAGCTGCTCAGTAAAGGCTTGTTGGATTCAGTTGTCAGTGTAAACACATATACACCAGCTTTGCTAATAATAAGATATATAGGATCACAAATCTAGGAGAACTGGAAAGGTTGAAAATTTAGAGCAGCACCTCTGGGTAAAACGTATTGATTTTTCCCCCATGCTTTTGACAATATTCATAGACTTTATCATGAAACTTTGTGTCTGACACACTGTACCAAGTTCTATAAGACTATAGCCCAAAAGACCTTGTGATGTATTTGGTTTTAGGCCTATATACATAAGATAAATGTCATTACCTTGTCTTAATTTAGTGCCCTGTACCCCCTCTATATCTAATTGAGCTGACTTACCTATTTTGTGACAAATATGACTCACACAAGCTAAAAACCACTGCTTGCTTAGTCTTGATTTTTGGCACATGCTCAAAACCCCCTCTCCCATCCAAGACTATTTCCTAACATGTTTTGAGATTTTACCATGTTCCAAAAAGCACACTGAGAATTTTATAAATTCTTTTCTATAAAGAATTAAGTAGGTACATCCCCATTTCCTTACACGAAAAAGTGGGTACATTCCCATTTCCTTAGATGAAAAAAGCTGAGGGTCAGAAAGGCTAAGTGATTGTAGGGGGGCGGTCATACAGTTGTTTGAAGAAACACTCAAAGACTTTCATTGGTACCTTTCAAGTATGTCTAATGCATCATCCTGTATTGTTATTAGGAAGATACACCAGTCGATACAAAGTAGAAAGTTTTCACTGTAACTTTGTGAGGAAATGCAGTTGAAATGTCTAATGATAGCTTTGAAAATTAACATGTTTGTAAGCACATGTTTAACTAAGACATACACATTTAATTAGGTTTTATGCATTCATTTTTACCGAGTGTTAAGTACTTTGAGAACCTTGAAGGAGATTTTATCTTCCATTGAATTAGAAAAGCTGTAGAGAAAAAACTTTTCAAGGACTGTGGTAAATGGTCTGGTTTATATGATGACTATCCTTAGTGTTGTGGGAATTCAGAGAAGAGCAAGATTCTGTGAGGACTGAGCCTGGAGGAGGGAGGGTTCCTCTCACATTCAGCGCTTCAATTCTTCTTTAGTTTGGATAAGAAACGGGGAGTTCGTGGTGTTTCTAGCTAAGGAAGAAACACAAGCAGGAGCAGGTGGTTGAAGAGGGTGAAGGAGAAGCTGAAGCAGGGACTGGTCAGGGATGAAAGTCCATGTGGAAAACTATGTCGAGTAGGTTGTGAGGAACATAATGCTGAGAGTAACAGAATTCAAAAAGGAAAGTTAAATTTGCTATAGAGGGTAGTATGGAACCATTCAAGCTTTTAAAGCATGTAAGAGACTAAACAAGGAAACTAAGAAATTTTAATTTGTATTAAAAAAATAACACATTATATGCAGTATTCTGCACTTAGCTACTATGATATTTCAATGTCATATGTACTTTGAAAACTTGTCTTAACTTTTGAACCATGCAAATTTATTTTTAAAAGGAATGCCAAGGGGAACCTGGGTGGCTCAGTCAGTTAAGCATCCGACTTCAGCTCAGGTCATGACCTCACGGGCCGGTCCGTGGGCTCAAGACCTTGTCAGGCTCTGTGCTGACAGCTCGGAGCCTGGAGCCTGCTTTGGATTCTGTGTCTCCCTCTCTTTTTGTCCCTCCACTGCTCTCACTCTGTCTCTCTTTCAAAATACATACATACATACATACATATGTACATACATACATACATACCATTAAAAAAAACATAAAGTTTTTTAAAGGAATGCCAAAAGTATACCACAGTTATTAGTTTCCTTAAGTTAATTCAGTATTTCAACACATTTTAACCTATTTGCATGATTCAAAAGTCAATGTTAAGTGAAACATTTGTTACAAAGATACTGGACATGAATAGACAATGCATTATGAGAGAATGTTAAATGGGAAGAAATCATCAGGCTTATGTGTGTGTGCTTTATCTCTTAAAATATGCTCTGGATATCTTTCCATATCAGAGCACAGAGGGCATCCTCATTTCTTTCTTTATAGCCATGTAACATCCCGCTGTGTAACCATGAAGTTGCCTCACCTGAGTGTGGGTGTCCTGTGTTGTAGGGTCCCAGAGTCCCCTCCATGTAGGTTACACAGTTCTGCACTCACATCAGTGGCACCCGTCTTCTATAGTTTGTCCACCTGAGGGTGTTGTTAAACTTTTAAGGTTTTGTCAGTATAATAGGTGAGAAATAGTCATTCATGTTGGTTTTCATGTGTAATTTTTTACCATGTGATTCCAGAGTTAAGTAAGAATTGAAAGAAAAATACAGCTATTGGCTGAAACAATAAAGTCAAGAGAAAAATCTGATTTAAGGGGAAATCTTATAAGTTAAGCCTCTAACTTGTTGCAATTAAGGATGAGAGCTGTCAAAAAGAATGGCCATCGTAGAGAAAAGACAGGGCCACCGAAGAGGCAGTTTGGAAGTAATCATATCATCAGGACTAGAATTAAGCTGTTTTCTCATAAAATTCAGGCAGCTTGATATGAACCAGGCTGATGATAGCCATCACTAAAATTTACTTTTGTTACAGTGCTTTCATATTTTTGTTCATCAAAAGCGAAATACCAAGAAACACGAGTTCTGTGGATACCACACCGTTAATGACAGAGCATGTGAGTAGAGTATGAAAAACCATATGATTTGAAACATAAAATTAAGTTAGAAGGAAAGTGCATGGATTTGAAACAAAGATGGGGAGGTAGTTCCTTTTATCTTCATCTGGTCTGTCTAAAATATGTTTGCATATTGCATATGTATTATAGTTACGTCAACGTAGCAGTCCATCAAAATTGCCACAGGAAAGCTTCTCACCAATCACAGAGGCCTGCTTCCATCTATTATTGGTAGATCCCAACTAGGAGATGTATACACAAGCCATATTTTAGCTTAAGGATTTCTGCAATAGGAGGACCCCAAATGCTGAAGAAGAATGTGAAAGTTACTTTAGAAAGAGGGAGAAAGGAGATCTGAAAGTAGGGCTCTGAGAAAGCAGTAGAAACAGATCAGAGGCAGCCAATGAAAGAATAAGTCAAGTCATAGGAAAGTTGGAGTAGGACTTGATTTTCTTCCTTTTTCTCTTTTTGCCACATCCTTTCCACTCAAGATAAAGACAAGAAATATGTAACAAATCACTGGTTGACTTTAAAGAACCTAAATGAGTCTGGAGTAGCAAATCTAAATTAAATAGAGAAAACATTTGGAAGAAATCTCACAGAACACTGGCGCCGGTGGCCACATATACAGAAATGACCTCAGGATGAACCCCCATTGCCATGGGCCCAGACTCTAGTCCTTTCTATTTCAAGTATCTCTCTTATCTGCCATGGCTCCAGCGCTATCCAGCTGCCCTCTGAAACTGGAGTCCCATGCCCCCACTGAGGTACTGTCTCCCTGGGGGGTGCTGCCTGTACTCCTTACTTCAGAATTAACATTTTCTTCTCCCTTTCTTCTTCCCCTATCAAAACCCTCATCAAATAAGGTGACTGAACCCTTAGTTAAGTTGACAAAATTAACTAATAATTAGCTTAAGTGTAAGGGAAAGAGATTTGTTAACCCATAGACACCTATTCTGAAAAATGTCGCAGAGAGAATAGACAAATTAGGATTGAGTAAAGGGAGTGAAGGTGCCTTCCCATGTTCCTTGCCGACCCTAGGGATTCAGATACCTCCTGACCAACCACTCTTCAAACCAAGGAAAGAAAGAGAAATATCACTTGGTAAAAGATACATTGTAGGCTAACTGCCTTAGATTTTCCTAAGCAAGACAGAAGGATATTAACAAACCAAATGTAAAGATACATAAGCAGCATGATTGGGTATTACACAACCATACGTTAGGAGCTCCTCATCACAAAAGAAAGCATTACTGGGGTGCCTGGGTGGCTCTGTCTGTTAAGCATCCGACTTCAGCTCTGGTCATGATCTCATGGTTCATGGGTTCAAGCCCCGTGTCAGGCTCTGTGCTGACAGCTAGCTCAGAGCCTGGAGCCTGCTTCAGATTCTATGTCTCCCTCTCTCTCTCTGACTCTCCCCTGCTCATGCTGTGTGTGTCTCTCTCTCTTAGAAATAAATAAAAATATTTTTTAAAACTTTTTAAATTAAAAAAAAAAGAAATCATTACTGCCAAAGGAAAGCTTGACTTAATACATGGCAAAGAACTCAAATCTAATTTCTTATCTCTTACAAAAGCAGTGGGAGCATTACATGAAGGAAACTTCCAAATGGCAGCCAAAAGGCAAAGATGATCACATTCAATATTATAAATATTATAAACTTCCTTATAATTTTTCCAGACTCAGAATATTAACCTAATCATGAAACATGGCTAGACATGTTTTACTGACTTATNATATTGGATGTTGCAAGGACAGGGAAAGGTTTTATTTATTTACAGCGCAAACACGTGTAACATAATTCTCTCTCTAAAACAGAAAACCCCATAAAGTACACAAAGCAATCTCTATCTGTATTTACCCAGGGACATTAACAGCCGGAAGGGGGGCTGAGACTGGGAATAAAGCCAAGGACTAATTCCATTAAAAAAAAAAAAAAAAACTAAGAAAAGTGCCTATCAATCTTAGGTATTCCTTAAAATAGTCTGAGTTTTCCTTGGTTCTAATTTTTTTTACAGATTATTAAAAAATGCAAAGAAAACACAAGCGTTGTTAACTTCTGTTACTTTTGATAAGTGTATAAAAATAGCCATGTATTAAACTGAAAAAAATTTAAACAGAGAAGTCACCAACTGCCAAACCATTCTGAATGAAAGAGGAACAGAATCAGAAACATTTGAGTCTGGAGATATCCACGGAATCAGAATGCATAGTGTCACATGTTCATATTTTAAAGTCTGTTTGAGAAAGAAGAGAAAAAAGAACACTGAAAATCTTTTTGTCACCAATATGATTATCAATGAATGATGCTGCTGTTTTGGTTTGTGCTAATATTTTCAATAGGCGATCAACAAAATTCCAGATCCCTGTCGTGATTATTCCTGGGTGGATAAACTCTCCACAGTGCAACAGCGCATAGTGTAAGAAGAGGTTCCGTTATTCTCTTTCCTATTTGGTTATAGCAAGGATTACCGGAGTGAAGTGATACTCATCTGAGTTCAAGAAGAAAATGGTAACATAAGCGTTGACTCCTGTGGATCCATGGTGGAGAGACTTTCTTGTCCTCTGCTGAATTTTTAGGTACAGAGGTCCTTGATCTCAGTGTTTCAGGGAATTCTTAAGCCACTGCAATACTTCTAACCAATAAGAAGCCGACAAAAGCAATCTCATTTTGCAGCAATTTTGTGCCTAAAGTAAAAGAGGTAATATAGGCCACAGCATAGAATGGCCAACATGCTGTCAGCAATCAAGTCGCATTAGGCAGTACACTTCTCTAATATTGGACTGCCCAGGACGCCGGCCCTCCCCCTCAAGTCCCTATACTCATGTGCTAGACGATTTTATAATGTCAAGATATTCATTTTCAAACATACTAGAAATGCCACGTGGAGAAAGTCCACGTAGTTCTACCCCCCACTGTCATAAAGGCTGAGAGGTTGGCTCACCATCAGCCTCTATATTTTAGGGTTTCTCGTGGGACGTTTTTGGATTAGCAGAGAAATGTGAAAATATGTAAGTATACAGCTTGTGATTTACAGTCAATGACTGTTTTGAACCTTATATGGTGACACACATAAGCACTCTAAGACTATAAAGCATTTCCTATTAGTATGTACGCTATCCTCACAGTGCAAAAGAGGCAATGACCGGTGCATAATAAATGCTTGATAAATGTTTAAATCAATTGAGTGAATGAAAGAATGAGCTCACAAATAAGTTTCGGAAGATGAATATGTTGCCATTTTTGCTTCAAAGTAAAACAGGTCTCTCAAAAAACACACATTTTTTTCATAAAGTTTCTCCCTTCTAATGGATTAATTAAGGAAACCATTTTTTAATATATATTTATTTTTTAATTCTCAGGTTAGTTAACATACAGTGCAGTCTTGGCTTGAGGAGTTGAATCTAGTGATTCACTACTTAACATATGACACCCAGTGCTCATCCCAACAAGTGCCCTTCTTAATGCCCATCACCCATTTACCCCACCCCCATCAACCCTTTATTTAATAAGAGTCTCTCATGGTTTGCCTCCCTCTCTGTTTTTCCTTCCCTTCCCCTATGATCATCTGTTAAGTTCCCAAATTCCACATATGAGTGAAATCATGTGATATCTGTCTTTCTCGGACCATTTTTTATTGTCTCATGATTGGCTAGACCTGGTCTATTAGTCCACTCTGTGTCTAGGATACCTCTTTCAGGACTATGAAGTCCAGGCTTCACCATGATACAGGGATTTCCAGTGTGGATAAAGCCGATGGGCCCTGTGAGCTCCTCTTAAAATAGACTTAAGAATGTGCATTTAGCTTGGAAAGAAATGGGTTTGGTTTTTGTTTGGTTTTTTTTTCCTAAAACTTTCCTGTCTCATGCCATTTCCCTTTATATTAATTTAAAGGGATTGTTCCAATATATTAACCATTTCTTTTTTTTTAATGTTTTAATTATTTCTGAGAGGAGAGAGAGAGAGAGAGAGAGACAGTGAGCAGGGGAGGGTCAGAGAGAGTGAGGGAGATGCAGAATCTGAAACAGGCTCCAGGCTCTGAGCTGGCTGTCAGCACAGAGCCCGACACGGGGTTCAAACCCACGAACCGTGAGATCATGACCTGAGCCGAAGTCAGACGCTTAATGGACTGAGCCACCAAGGTGCCCCTTTATTAACCATTTTTCCCTGAGCTACCAAGGTGCCCCTTTATTAACCATTTCTCCCCAAAATTATCGGGAATACTTGCTTCATGCAACTAAGTCCCAAGTCTGAGGAATCAACATGACCCCCTTGCTAAAGATGTAACATTTTCTTTTTACCAAAAGTAATGTTTTATTGGAAATAAATATCCAAATTATTTGATTCAGTAAGCACATCTTAACCATACCCTAGTCAACTGAGGCATAGGCAAGTCTATGGATTTCAATAGTTGTTGTGAACAAGCATGCATTTAGTATTTTGTCTCTCCTAGCCCTGTGCTGGGTATTATTGTTTTAAAAAGAAGCAGAGGACATAGCGTCAGTTCACAAATAGTTCATGTTTAGAGAGCCAAGTTTATTATGTAGATGGCATAATGATAGCAACGATCCTATCTATGTAATAACAATTTACAATGATAATCCATTATAACTTCTGTAAATTGTGTACTTCCAGTATTGGACAGCAGGGGACTGAAGCTGCAGTCTGTGTCCTGATGCTGCTCTGACCCTGAAGGGTATTTCTTTGACTTTTGACAGTCACAGAGCTTGAGATAGATGAGTGATTTCTGCATAACTGCTTGTGATTTATACTCTGAAGCGTGCTTTCATTATGATTCCATTTGTGTGTTTGTCAGAAATATTGCTGTGGGCCAAGATTAACAGTGATGTATTTGTTTTTTAAGGGGCTGCAGTCTTGCAGTGATATCTGGAATATTCTACGGGTCGACATTTGTGCCAGTCATTTATATCAAGGACCACAGCAAAAGAAATGATAGTATATATGCAGGGGCAAGCCAGTATGGTAAGAGTAAAACATCATTTCACTTTATAAATAAACTCAATACCTGTTTTTCTACATAAGAATATAAAAAGAATGTGATTACATAGTAAATCCAGGCACATAGATTGGATCTTTTTCATTGTAAGTGGTGACTTAGGAAGTCAATGAAGAATAAAAGTAATAAAGGACTGTTTGAGTATTTTCACATGATCATCAAAATATAAATATAATCAACTCTAGTCAGGATTTATATCAGCTACTTGGATCTTAACACCTGGCTCCTGGCTTTATAGTAATATTTGGAGATTATTTTCCAGTTTGTTAATCTCTGGGGAAATATGTACTCTTCTCAAAAAAAATTTAAAAAAAGGGGGCGCCTGGGTGGCTTAGTCAGTTAAGCGTCCGTCTTTCGCTTAGGTCATGATCTCACGGTTCGTGGGTTCAAGCCCCGCGTCCGGCTCTGTGCTGACTGCCAGCTCAGAGCCTGGAGCCTATTTCAGAGTCTGTGTCTCCCTCTCTCTCTGACCCTCCCCTGCTCACGCTGTCTCTCTCTCTCTCTCCTAGAAATAAATTAAAATTTAAAAAAAAAAAGCTAAAGTGCAGTACATATCACTTTAAAATCAAATAAAGGTCAAAGGATAGCCTAGCTAGAGGATATTGTTCTTAAAGCATAAAGTAGTGCATTGAAAAGCCAAATTATATCAGTTTCTAGTGATAGAATTAGGCTCTCTGGTGTAAACTCAACACTATATGAAATAGCCATGTACAGGCTCATCAGCAGATGAGAGTGTCTACTGCAGGGATCCTTTCATTATGCTGAATCATGGTTTCCATCCATGAAATCATAAAAAAATGAGATTGTGGGTAATCAAGTTCTAAATTAGATGGTACTGAAAATCAATGTGATCTATATTCAGATAAGGGAAAGATTTGGAGAGCAAAGGTCGTGAAGGAAAGGCTGATAGAAAAGCTGGGATTTGAACAACTTTAACTGAGTGGATACAGTGAAAAAGGAAGACTGTTGTTTCTTGCTTTCCTTTTATCTTCAGCCCCATGGACACCACTCAAACCTTTTACTAACTTCTGTCTTCCAAATACTTTTGTGTTTTTATTATTTTCATTTGTAAAGGACAAAACCCAATAAAAATAGAATAACATGGGATAAATTAAAAGAGAAGGAAAAAAAGTGAAAAAATAAAATGGAACCAGAAGTGAGTCTAAAATTTGTGACACATCTGTACACTGGCTAGATATAAGCCATAAATTTGGCTCTAAGGTTTCTTATAGACACAAGGGAAATCAGATAAGTCCCACAACTCAGTGAATGCAAGATAAAAAGAATTAATTACCCAGAAGTACAGTTGTTCTTGGTCCTGGGACTATATAATAAACAATGTCCTCAAGAATCTTTGTATGTAAATAGTACAATCAATTCTTAGGGATTTATCTTATGACAATTTTAATGTAGTCTAGTAGGAATATACTTTATTCTAATGTATTCAAAATAATCCTAGGGAGTTATAATTTTTTATTTCATTTATTTAACAAACACATAAGTAGTACATGCACTGTGCTAGACACTATTCTAAGTACATTACAATAATAACTCAGTTGACCCTCATAGAAACATTTTTGGTTATATACCATCGTATCCTTGTTTTACAGTTGGGAAATTAAGACAGAGAGAGATTAGGTAATTTGCCTGAGTCTCAAAGTTAGCAAGTAATGGATTGAATATCCCACCCAGGTGGTCTGTGCTTTTAATAACTATGTTATATGTCTCTTGTGGTGGTCCATAGATGTGTTGATCCAGAAGTAGGGTTTAAGATTTTAGAAGACTAGACAAACTCGTTGATGTTCAAGCTTTTCTCCTTAAACATAGCCACTCATCTCTGTCAAAATTTTAGTTGAGGGGAACATCCAATGTGGCCTTCTCAGTCAAGAAGTTGTAGTACACCCACCTGGATGACTAAAGTGTACAATCTAATCAAACAATCAGTGGGGTTGGGGTTTCTCAGATACTGGACCATCATGATGTAATGAGATTTATAGTAAACAATTGAATAAAACTCTCTTTGGGATAACTTCCTAAATATCCTTCCATATAGCTGTCATCTGCAACAGAGATGCTGGTCTCCAAATTGGTCGCCATATAAAGTTAGCACTCCCATAATTTTTTCACACATACCCCAAATACAGTCTACGAAATTTGCTACAATTGCTGTAGCCATTAATAAAATTAAGTCTGAATACTATTTTGTTTTTATTGTTTATTTATTTATTTTGAAAGAGAGAGAAAGAGAGCACGTGCATGAGCAGGGGAGGGGCAGAGAGAGATGGAGAGAGAGAATCCCAAGCTGACTTCACACTGTCAACCTAGAGCCCAGCGCAGGGCTCAATCTCATGTACCATGAGGTCATGACTTGAGCCAAAATCAAGAGTCAGACGCTTGACAGACTGAGCCACCTAGGCACCCCAGCCTGAATACAATTCTTAAAAAGAAAATCATATTCACATAATGTTATAGCTTCCTATTTATCTTTCCAAGATAATCATAATAAACAATCTTTCAGACTTGATTATAATAACTAATTTACCACTTCATATTTCTAAGTTTTAAATATGTTAATTTAAATTGCATCTAACCAGCATGTCGAAAACTAAGATAATAAAATATAATTAATGGCTCTTTACTTTTAAGGTTAATTTTGGTGGATTTGTTTTATTATTAGAATTCTAAATATATTTGAAATGAATAAAATGATGCAATTTAGAGTTTTATAATATGTGTTTTCAGATTTAGACTATGTTTTTGCACACTTCAGCGGCATCTTTCTTACAAGTACAGTCTACTTTCTCGCCTACTGTATAGCCATGAAAAATAACCCTAAGCTATATCCTGAAGCAGTCTTGCCAGGTAAGAATATTTACTACATGAAATCTTCTTACTCTGTGAGTGTATAATCGCCTAACTTGAAAAATTGTCATCTGGAAACCAAGCCATCCTGTGCGTGTGTGTCTGTGTATATGTTTTTTCCCTAATTGCTTTGACCCAACTCACTGCTAAATATGAAGGATTTAAAAGCCATGAAACTGGACATGAAATACAGTAATTCCAGACCCTGAAACTTGAACAGTGAAGCTAAGGTTCACTGGTTTCTTATGCCAAAATATCTTGTAAATTGAGCATCAGACATTATTATTTCTTCTTCATTATCTAAGCATGCTTATTAAAAGTCAGAGTCCTATGACTATTTTTTTAAAGTGTCAACAAATAGAAATTTGTAGTCACATAGATCAACAAACATCTTCTCTGAAAAATAAGGAGAAGCAATTTTAGAGTTTGAAAAAGTCATATGTTGAATGCACATGCTTTGGACTTAACCCACTCGCCATTGGTGGTAAAAAAAATAGATATGTATAATTTCTCTCTCATTTCAGAATCTCCCATAATGCAATTTGGAACATAACTCCACAAGCAAAATTTTTTTAAGTACAAAATAAAACATATGTCAGAGATTCATTTTGAATACCTGATTCAGTAAGGTCAAAGCATGCCACTATACCATTATAAAAAATGATAAAGTATGTACTGAACACCTAGCTAAACTATCCTGAAATTTGTATCTGTATTTTCTTTCAAATTCTAGGAGGTTTTTTTCTCCCCCTTAGCTCTAAGCATCTTTATGTTCATAGCTTAGAGTAAATGGTGTTCGCAGAGCATGCTCAGATCCAATATCTTCCCTTGATCCTTCTCCACTGCCCAATCTTTACCTCAACCACAACATTAAGTATTTTATGTAATGTCAATAAAGTAAAAAGATTGACAATTATACTCACTGCCGTCAAGTACAAAAAAAAAAATTGACTTGGTTTCCAAAATGATCATAAAACACAGCTCAAAAATCCATGTTGGCCAACAATGTCGATAGGAATGAGTTGACGTGAGCAACTTAATATTCCTGCTCTATGTACAGCATGGATTTTTCAGGAACATAGCTTGTAAGTGTGCACTGTTTGCGTGTGTTTCAGGTTTCCTGTCAGGAGCTCTTTGGGCAATAGCTACCTGCTGTTGGTTCATAGCTAACCACTCTCTCAGTGCTGTGGTCAGTTTTCCAATAATCACTGCTGTAAGTAGCAAACTCGTTTTTCTGCAGTTTTGTTTCTTAAATGTAAATCTGATTTTTCTGAAGCATCCTCAGTGAAGCCCTGAGGACTGTCATAGGGTTTGATATTTTTAAGAGTACAATGTGAATAGTAGGCTCGTGTGGATTCACCAGCACCCTTGATTCACCAGCATGGCCTTGATTGCTAATCTCATTTTAGCAGATTTATTAATCTTTGATATCCTTGCAGTTTTTGTCTGGTCATCTCACCTAATGTTATTTTGGATACATTATAATTTGCTGTTTATAACAATATTCATCTCTAGATAACAGTTTATAAATTAAAAATGCTTTTGTGTCTATTCTGATGCTTGAAGCTCATGACAACCTTGTGAGACAGAAAGTACTTCAGTTTCCTCATACGGTACTTCATATGGTTCTTTTTAAAAGCTTTCAGGAAGTGCTAAAGCAAATTACTGTCTCTGGATGAGTTATGTAAACATTAAGTTTTGCTCTGTGCTCACAAAAGGGAGTAATACAATGGGGTAGCTAATTCTTTTTAACATATTATTTCCTCAGAAGAGACCATCTGTTTTCTGGCACTAAATTCTTTGTGTTTCTTTTTTTAACTTTTTTTACAGTTATTTATTTTTGAGAGGCAGAGACAGAGCACAAGTGGGGAAGAGGCAAAAAGAGAGGGAGACATAGAATCTGAAGCAGGCTCCATGCTCTGAGCTGTCAGCACAGAGCCCGACGCAGGGCTCGAACTCACAAACCATGAGATCATGACCTGAGCCAAAGTTGGATGCTTAACTGACTGAGCCACCCTGGTGCCTCTGGCACTAATTTCTTAATAGAATGTATCACATGGGATTTTTTACAGGGAACACTGAGTAACAATAAATAATATTCCTCAAAAATATTTACAGTATATACAGAAGTTCAGCTTCTCAAGATAGCTCAAGCTCACTTTGTTTTCAAAGGCTGATTTACAAATGTGTAATTTATATTCTCTTTATGGAAGGAAAATATGCAATCCCAATTGCCAAAAAAAAAAAAAAAAACCCAGCTATCTTTCTTATCTAAAATGTCCTTCCTCTCTGGCTGTCTTCTGCCTGAATCAAAGAGGATGTACACACTTTGACTTATGCTTGCATGGCTTTTAGCAAAGCCCATTCCTATCACCACATCACTCCCTACAATAACCCTAAACCATGTATAAACTAATATTTAGAAAATCATGAGCCAAAAAGCCTAAAAGGGCAGTGATACCTTTTGACATTGTCTTCTATTATGTTCTCTGAATGGATATAAACTTTCAGATTAGAGAGGATAAAATTCTTGAGTGATTGGCATGATAACATTAATATTATAGCCCCCATTCTATTGTTTCCTCCTATCCTGTCCAAAGTCAGTATGGAATTGCCCGAAGGACCCAGATGCTCCTTGTTTGATTTGGATTTTGAGGCTTAGGGTCTTACGTCATTGATTAAAGACAGTTCCTTTGACCTATTTCTCTGGCTCTTTTGATGTTGAATCTTCCAGATGCTGATAAACAGAGTAATGTATTTTTATTGCTTTTCTTACATGCTGGGAGTAGAGGCCAGCTTTGTTGACCCAGCCATGTAGACGATTGGAGTAGTGGAGGGGGCTTCGGAATTGTTTATGTGAAAGTCTTCCAGAGTTTGTGCAGGGCTTGAAAAGGAATCCTAAAAATGCCGATATAATACACCTTCTCCACAAAGACCACAATTAACCCAAATTCCAAATTTTTTTCCTTCTCAGCTAAAAAAAGGTAATAAACTTTAATAGCTGAACATTTCAAACTGCAGAATCATCCTTTCTTTCTACCTCACTTCTTCTCTTTTCCTTTTCCTTTATTATTTTATTATTTAGTCTGAGTAAACCCATTGCTTATCTTGGTTTACATGGCTTTTCTATCTTCCCATAATATTGTCTTTAGCATTCATTGGGATTTAATGTTAGACATAGTTCATCACTGTGCAATAGTATCAGTTTAAGAAATTTTTTTAAAGTACGTTATTTGCAAGGTCCCAAAGAACATACTAAAGTTTCTTCAATTATGAGATTGCCTCATGCCAAAAAACATTATCAGTTGTTCCTATACTTTCACCTAATAATCCTATTTCTAGTGTCCTAAGTTCATTAGAAAAACATAAACCATTTGCTTATTAAAATATTATAAGTAGATAACATTAAAGAAAAGTATTCTATGGCACAAAGTATTACAGCATCATTAATACAACAAATATGAAAATCATAAAAAAACAAAAAAATCTTTTTTACCTAATGCTACCTTGCTTAATGTTGAATTAGAGCTGAGATTAGGAATAGTTTAAGTTGGCAATATTGTTATATTGTTTTCACAGTAAAAAGTTATTCAATGAAAGTGTTAGGTCAGCTCTCCAACTTACTATATGTAGAGTACAAGTCATAGAAAAATAATTTAATTAGAGTTTTTCTTTTTATTTAAGGGTCCAGGACTTATAGCGGCAATGTGGGGTGTCTTCAAGTTTAAGGAAATACAGGTATGTACAAGAAAGGGCAGATTTAGAAAGGTCAGGGGTCGGTCCAGGTGAGAAAAGTATTTAATACTATGTTTGTGTTATTTTTCTGAAAACTGTATGTGACTCCTAAGCCCAGGGCAGAAAGCACATGAAAGGATTTAAGAAGTCAAGATTTTCAAAATGTTATTAACCCTAGAAAGGAAAGAACATACTAAAGCTATGATAATTATTATGAAATATGTTACTCTCCACCCCAACCCCCAGTCCAAAAATGCTTTAGTTGACTTTATTTTCCCTTAAGAGATTTTGGTTAAATAACCAATAAAAGAAGGAAATTTTACTCAATATAAAATATGGCAGATAAACAAGATGAAAGATTTTTTGTATCCTAAGATTAAAATATCCCTGAGGCAAATGGACTTTGGGAGTAGATTTTTCTGTTGGTTCTCATCCCTCTCAAAAGCCTCCATCACAAACCAGCAACTTTATAGGAAAATAGTGGGGTAGCAAGTGACTATTCCCACTTCTCTTTCAAGTGTAAATGATGACGATTTAAAATTCCATTTATTAAATACTTTTAGGATGTGTGTGTGTGTGTGTGTGTGTGTGTGTGTGTGTGTGTGTGTGTGTTTTCATTAAAAATTATTGTAGGAACACCTGGTGGACTTAGTCAGTGGAGCATGTGACTCTTGATTTTGGACTTATGAGTTCAAGCCCCATGTTGGGTGTAGAGATTGCTTAAAAATAAAATCTTAAAAAAATAGTTTTAATTGTTTAAAAATTTTTCCCATTTACCTTTATTTGAAGAATATATGCGAATAATATTTTGTAATAGTTTTTACTAAATATATATATAAGTTAGAAACACTCTGCCAAGGCATAATAGACCTAATATTTTCTATCTTAACATGCAGCTATAATAACAAAGAATTTCTGGTTCTAAGACAATCTGATGTTACTAATCTCTGGGAATAAAAATGCTACCATATACCTGGATAATCCTTAAAATGATTATACAATATTAGACATAAAATATCATTTCATGTATTTTAAGTGAAATGTTTTGATTTAGAAAACCATAATTTGACAGTACAAGATTCTCAGATTTAAAAAATAATAAATTGTTTGTAAGATATGTACCAGACAACTTAAAACATTTATAGACCCATAAATTACTTTCATACACATTTCTCATTTATTTTAGTTAGGCTTGTTTTTCACAAAAAAATAGTTCTATGTCCAAAACATGTCATGATTTCTTTGTAAATATTTAATCTGCCTCTCAAAGGGTAATTATGTCTATTTAAAAATTGGGTGTTTGTTATCTAGTATAATATACTGAAGTGTTAGAAAATCACAGGTGAGCATAGCTTATTTGCAACTATAGTTACAAAGAAGCGCAAACTAAGAATAGATTTAAAATAAAGGATTTGAAAATTACATTAGTTACTACTGCTGTAATAATGTAACTGAATTAAAAATCCTCTTTTCTAGTTACAATAACTCTTTGGGAGAGAGAATCCCTAACCATTGACGTCAGTCAATCATCTTAGAGAGCTGTTAATTCCTCAGTTCTCTATAAAGACATGAAAAGACATTCAAAGAAAACTGTTTTTGTTGTTTATAGACACCTTTAAAAAGACAGCTCAGGCCAAATAGAGAATTTTTTTTTTTTTTTAATGATAAGCCATGGCCAAGTAGGGCTTAATTCAGGAGTGCAAGGATAGTTCATAATATGCAAATTAATCACCGTAATTTAATGTTAGGTAAACAGAGAAAATCTATGTGATGATATATATTCAAAAGGCATGTGCTGGAATTAAACATCAGTTTTTAATTAAGAAGAAAAAACTCTTAGAGATGCTCCAATAGGAGAAAGCTGTCTGTCAAAAAAACAATAGCAAACGCATAGCTAAAGTGAAACATAAAAGTTCTGTCTCAATACACCTCAATAAAGCTGGAAAAAAAGGCGTTCTCCGTAAGTTGGGAGTCAAAGATTTCTCCATCACTGTTACTATTTAATACTTCTGGAGATCCTAGCCAGTGTGATAAAATAAAATTAAGAAAGAGGCCGCATAGATGTAGGGAAGAAAATGAGACAATTGTCATCTGCACATAACATTCTCTTGTTAAAAATTTAAGTCCGTCAGCTGAAAATCTTGAGATCCAATGAGATGGTTTGGTAAGGTGCTGATATATAGGATACCTTTAAAATCAATAGCTTTCTAACACCAATAACCAATTAAAAACAGGAAAGTAAATATTGTTAAAAACGATAAAAATTATTAAAAGATAAGAAAATAATTAACAAGAAACATGCTAGATTTATAAAATCATTCACTTCACTACAAAAGCTTGCTATAGAACAGAACAAAATATTAGAACAAATGGGGAAGCTCGCCATATTCCTGACGGAGGAACTCACTGCTGTTAGCAGGAGGTTATTTCCAATTCACATTCAGCATGATTCCTACAAAATTCCAATGCAATTGTCTCTGGAATTTTGAGAATGAGTTTGGCCAAGTATGTATGTCAAAATAAAGAGAGAGAGCAAAGAGTGACTTTTATTGACCTTCTGGACTTAAAAAAAAAAGAACTTACAAATCTGTCTACAAACAAAACTTAAGAAGCACACAGTGAGACTTATCATCCAATGCAGGTGCCTACTTGCCTCTTAACAGGTGGCTTAAAGGCAAGTTTTAAATACTTTACATGCCATCGAGTTTAAGAAACAGCTATGGGCTGAACACTGAAACCAAAATCCTATCAGAATTTTTAAAAATTATTTTTCTTAGAAACAAGATAAAACCCTAGAGGAAAACAAAAGCAACACATGTATGGCCACAACTTTTAGGCCCTACCAATTATGTCTTGAAGGAGTACTCGAAGATACATATTGGAAAGTCTACAACCTGCAGCAGTAAGCACTTAATCTGAGATCCAAGCACTTTTTGTGCTAGAAGGTTTAATGATTTCATTTAGTCTTAATGCCATCAGGGCACCCGTTGGATGCGTTCCACTTCTAGTGTTCTTTTATATCTGCTGTCTGTTCCTCTTTGGGAAGTTTGTTTTCGAATTTCATATTTAGCTATTTTAAGCTAGGCATAAATTATTAGTTTTAGAAACACACATTAGCCACAATGTCTACCAATGTAGGGAATTATCACCACAACAATTTACAGGTCAGTAGCTAATCTCAGATAAAGGATGAGATGATTTGTGATCTTAGTAACTGTTTCAGAAATCGAAGTTAAAAACTTTTTGCCTTGGGGAAACTGTTAGTATGATCTTCCTAAGTGTTAGTATGCACCCTTGATGAAGGGAAACTATTGCTGTTGCCCAAATGTAATTGGTCTTTTTCTTTAGGAGACTGGGCAGTTTGCACAGATTCTTCATCTTAAAGGGAAAAATATGTTACTCTCTGAGAACATTATTCTTCTGTCTCCTGACAATAAAGGAGTGCGCTTGGCAAAGTAGTCACATAATTAGGTTGTAAAATGCTGATAAGTGAGGGCCCATATGTTGTTTTTTTCTTATTTAAATAATTGTATCAACTGTTTAATTCAGAAAAGACATTTGGAAATCACCTGAGTGTATTCATTCTTTGAACAAATAGGTTTTGAGCGCCCGCCCTCCACCGGTACACGTATCTAGGTAAAGTTTGCAGTCCTCAACACTGACAAGATGTGTGTGTGTGTGTGTGTGTGTGTGTGTGTGTGTGTGTGTGTGTGTGAATAATGAATAAGCTCTTCTGTACTTGACAAAGCTTTGTGGCGCTGTTTTCATAAATAAGAAAATTCAGCTGTCCCCAACCCAACTTACAAAGACCACTCTCTGGTCCTCAAAAACAGGTCAATTAATCCATTCTATCTCAATTCTTTATTAAGTTAAAGAAAGAAGCTATACGCTTTTTGGAATTTTGGCTATGTACTAATTGGCATTAATCCTAAAAAGAGCTAATAATGCTATTATATGATTTGACTTTCAGGAGATTTCAATGCACTTTTAGACATAAAGTCTAAACATAGCATAAAATCTAAAGTTAGGGAGATGCTGGTTCGTTTTACTTCGTGATGTTCAAACCTTACCTTAGGGCACCAGGATTTATATGTAAAGTGGGATATAGACAGCCTGGCAATCATTCAGATGGGAATAGCCTGGGAGCTTGAAACTATTTCATATGAAAAATGATCAAAGGACCTAAAATGCTGATCAGGAAAAAAATTGCTTCAGGAATATAAGACAGTAATTTTTTTCATGTTTGAGGGTTTATCTTGTGGGAGAGAGATTAGAATTGACCTCTCTGTACCCCTGGAGATAGATAGAACTTACGGTAAATAAAATATTTCTACTTAACCAGAAAGATATTTGTTTGTTAATCAAAGATGGACTGGCCACATTGGGAAGTGTTTCTCAGTGTTTCCCATCTTTAAGATCAGTGGGCCTACCCATCACTGGACAAGGCAAACTTAGTATCTCTGTTCCTTTCTCACCTTCAGTTCGAGCTCTACCTCTCCATCTGCACCTCATAATCTGTCCTCAAGAAGACAGTAGTTTCCTCCTTAATGATCTCCTTGCATCCATTTTGGACCTCTATCTGTTCACCATCTGCAAAAAAGTGTGGGCTTTATAAAATGTGAATCCCATCTTTTCACCATATCCAGCTGCCTGTGTCTTTGCCTTCCCATTACTTGGAAAAATAAAACCTCAAAGTGCACATGGCCTATGGACCCCACGTGGGCTTGGGCCATATCCCTCCAGCTTGGTTTTGTTCCACTTAACCCATTGGGCCACACTGACCTTCTTTCAATCCCCGGAAAGTATCATACTTTCTCATACAACAGAGCTTTGCACATAAAATTCCTTCTACCTAGAATCCCTACCTGTTTCCCTGACCAATTAATTGGTACTTACAGTTAGAAGCTTAATTCCCCACTGTCCAAACCAGCCTCATTGAGATTCCTTTGTAACACACTTCAGAAACAATCATTCTTGTTTACTTGTTAACATCCCTTTCACTTTGTTAACATTCTTTTCTGATTATCAACTTCTGTCTCCCCTATTACATAATTATCTGAATAAGGGCACATTTTGCTCACCATGTTAACTCCAGCACATGTTGATGCAAAGTGGGTGTCCATGTTTATTTACTGAGTGGGTGAATTAGTAATGCTCTTGTGGGTTTTCAAGAGGATCTGGATGATTGCTTGAAGGAATGGCAAAAGGCATGCAGGTGGCTGGAGCAGAGAGTTAGCAAGGTCCCTAGCAATCTTGAGAGTCTGTCTGTGCTTTCTGCATGTTTTATTCAAATTTTCTTAACAGTTACTTTTTTTCTTATCCAGGGTCTACAAAACTACTTATTGATGATACTTGCATTTTGCATCATCTTGACTGGAGCATTATGCACAGCTTTCTCTAAAATCTAATAATCATAAGACCAGCAGATGGCAGCAGTGGGTAAGAGAAAACCGCTGCAGGACTCTGCAAATATGCCAAGAACAGAGTGCGTTTTCATACAGCAAAATGGATCTCAATCTGTCGTGGACTGGGTAAATGATTTTTATTTCAGACATGTGGAAATAAAGAAAAACTAAGTTTCAGCCAAGTATAAAAATGAAAACTTCTTCTAATGATCTATTTATAAAGGTAGGACTTTCCTGGGTGACTAAAATGTCTGCATTCGTAGAGCATTACAGCTGAGAGTGATCCTTTTACCACAGTATGTACTCAGTGTCACATAAGCTACAAAACAGTGTGGAGTTCACATACACAAAGAATTGTGTATATATCCAAGATTACCCTCATTAATGAAGAGAGGCAGAAAAATGTTGGGGAGAGAATTGGGAGAAGACCCACCTTATAATGGAATTCCAAAGGTATCTAGATCCTTTGCTAGAAAAAGTAAATGTCACAGTTGGTAACTGAATGTTAAAAAGGTCATTTCATTATTTTTAGCCCAAGCTTATTTTTATTTCAAATTAATATTGCCCAACTCTCCATAACCCACTCGTCTTAGCTCAAAATGCTCTTGATCATCTCCAGATAAAATCCATTCTCAGAGAACAAAAATTTCCCACCATTGGGAATGGATGTATAATACATATACAAACATATACAAGTGCATATACATAAATACACAAACATATATGTATATACGAAGAGAGAATTCTAGAGCCCCTATAGTGAGGGCCTAGCATATCAGAGTGAGAATTTAGACGGACCAAATACCTCTTTGTATGTATAATTTATTTTTTTTCTGAAATATACTTCCCTAAAAGCCCCTTTAAACTGGAGGCTTTCTTCCTGCTTTCACTGGTGGTTTCCATTAGGTAAAAGAAAATAACAGACATGTTTTATATATAAGTATATATATGTGTGTGTGTGTATATATATGCATAGGTGTATACACACACACATATTCAGAAGAGACAGACTAGCATCTGCTTAAGTGTATGCACTCTGGAGCTAACCCAAATGAGTTTAAATCTCACCTGTGTTTCATCTTAATTGTATGATTCTGAACAAGTCCCCGAGCTTCCTGTATCAGATTCCTCACCTATAAAATGGAAATAGTGATAATGATGGTTATTGCAAGGTTCAAATTAATTAAAATCTGTACCGTGTGTTCCTGAGTGTCTGGCACTTGGCAACCATTATGTAATTCTTGATTATCATTATTATGTGCTGTTTGAGGGGAAAAAAATGTGTCTGTAGATTGGAGAATATTTTGTTAAGAGCTATTGCCCTCACCACCAGCCCATCCTAACAGCTACTTATTCTTCTCTGTGAGTGCAATTTTAAAAATGATACTGGAGTCTCTATTTCATTGAAGTATGTGATTGTCAGACCTTACCAAAACTCATTTTAACTTCAACCTGAAATGCCATTAATTATGGTGATAATTTTAAATAAATTAGCATGATACAAAAGCGATTTTTCTTATTTAAACATATTTTCAAATTTCATATTGACAGCATTTAATTATTCTTTAGTTGAGGTTGCCAATTTATATGCACAGTTTTAAATGTGAAATTAAGCAATTGCAGAAGAAAAAATATTTTTTTAATCTTACTACTGCCATACAGTTTCTGCTACCACACAATGCCTTTAGTGTTAGTAAGAGTGGCGTGAGGGAAAAACGGGCTTTTCAAAATAGTTACTATACAAAAAACTCACTGTATACAGGTTAGTCTAAATAGGCAACTGCTGGGCTCCTGGGTGGCTCTGTTGGTTAAGCGTCCAACTCTTGATTTGGGCTCAGATAATGATCTCATAGTGGTGAGATCAAGCCCTGCTGTTGGGCTCCGTGCTGAACATGGAGCCTGCTTAGGATTCTCCCTCTCCTTCCTCTCTGCCCCTCCCCTGCTTGTGACCCCCAAAATAAAATAAACATTTAAAATTAAATAAACATTAAATTACTTAATAAATAAACATTAAAAATAATAATAAAATAAATAAACCACCATTAAAATAAATAAATAATAAACATTAAATAATAAATAAACATTTAAAATAATAATCAATAAACAGGCAGTTGCCAACTGTCGTTGCTCAACTTAGGAAGTTAATGCCTCTCTAAAAGTTTTGCAGCTTTATTTTTCCTTGTCTAGTATGGTCAGATTGTTGTGTTTTAACTTTTTCTTGGTTGGCTATCTGTCTCTGGGTACAGAGAAGGCTCTACCATAAGTAGGGAAGTAGCAGCCCAGTGAGGCTGCTGTCCAGATTATTAAAATTTTTTATTATCAGAATAAAAGCTTCTAATTCCTAAAAATTTCTAATGAGTTTTATGGATTTAATAGTACAGTATTTCTCCTGAGCTGCCAAATCTTCATTTATTCCCATTGTACTCATTTATTTGTACTTAGAGTTGCTAACTACTAAACCTATCAGTATCAATATTGGTAGAGCTGAAAAACACATTGAGTTAAAAAGGCAAGTTGTAAAACCATGGGCACAGCATGATACCATTTAGGTAAATTTTTTTTAATATTTTTTATTTATTTCTAGGAGAGAGAGAGAGAGACAGCGTGAGCAAGGGAGGGTCAGAGAGAGAGGGAGACACAGACTCTGAAATAGGCTCCAGGCTCTGAGCTGGCAGTCAGCACAGAGCCCGACGTGGGGCTCGAACCCACGAACCGCGAGATCATGACCCAAGCGAAAGTCGGACGCTTAACCGACTAAGCCACCCAGGCGCCCCTTATTTAGGTAAATTTTTAAAACTCAAAGTAATATATACATTTTCTATGCATTCCTATATATGCAAAAGTTAGAAAAAAATACCTACACAAAACTCATAGTAATGTTTGCTGCTAATGAGGGGAAATGAGATCAAAATCACAACACTAGGGTTAATGTCAGCTTCAGCATTATCTGTAATTCTCTAATTTTTATGGCAATGAATTCATATATTTATTCTCTAATATGTGTTAAATAATCAACAGCAAAAGAGCTCAGAACATGTGTCTAAATGTTAAAGTAATTAAGTGTTGGTAAAGAGAATATGGATGAATGTCATTTTCCTCTTTAATTTTTTTAGTACTTTTCCATTTCAAAGCAAGCGTGCACACACACATGCACACAAATGAAGACAGAGATCCAGACAAAGTTAAGAAATGATCCAACTTCAAAGTTCCACAGTCTAAAGGTTGAATTCAGAAACTCACTTTTCTAGCCTCCCTTGCAGTAGGAGGTGCCATTCCTGATTATGTAGCCTCCAAAGTCAATTCCATGGTCCTGCTGGAGATTCTGTGAGCTACCTAAAACACTTGCTTCAGAAATTTAGCCTCATTAAAAAAAATAACCTCACAAGTATAGCCTATTTTAATCAACTTTAGTAAGGTATGATTTGCATCCAATAAAATTCTTAAGTGGACAGTGTTACGAGCAAATATATATCCTTAGGTAATCACCACTACAACCTAGATACAGGACATTTCCAGCAACCCATTAAGTTCCCTTATGCCCCTGTGTAGTTAACCCCCATGCCACAGGCTACCAGTAATTTATTTTCTGTCATTTGGGATTACTTTTCCCTGTTCTAAAACTTCATTTAAATGGGATTATATAGTATATACACTTTTGTGTCTGATTTCTTTTCTCTTTCAGCCATTTTAAACTATTTTTATGGTCTAAAACAATTATAATTCATTCTCAAGTATTTTTTACCTAGTGGAAGAAAGCATATATGTGTATTCAAAATAACAACTAAAGCAAAAATGATTAATATTTGGAATTGTTATATTTAACTATGTGTTGTGTCTTGTTCCAGAAATTCAGTCTTAAACTAATAGTGTAGTTAAGAAAAATTCTCAGTTACTCTTTGAGTCCATCTTCAGTCTATAATGTTTCCTTTTGAGGGGATGCAAAATATTAAGCTCCTTAAACTAGATCACCTACATTTTCTACATGTTGAAAAAAGTGTATCTTGGATTTCCTACAACTACCAAATGGATTATAATCCTTGGGGCTGGAGAGTGTGAATTTGCATTTTTACAAATACTCCTGGTGATTCTTATAACACTTGTGCTCCAAAATTTTTTAATTTGTGACTTACACCTTGCTATTTAAAAGATTTCAAAGAACTAGGTTATTAAAAAGTAAAACACAATTCTGTCTTCCCCTCCTAAAAAGAGAGAGAAAATTTAAAGTTAAGTACCCATTTAATTTTATGAAAATTTTTAGAAGAAAAAATGAAATGCATAAAACCAATCTGTTTAAATGAAATTATTTGGCCAAAACAAACACAATGGTAATAAAAACTGAGCATTACATTATTTTTCTTTTTTGGGTCAAACCACTTAACTTCCACATAAATTATTTCTGAGGCCAAGTCTGTTTTCACTCAGATTCTGCAGGTTAATTATATCTTTCTCCAGTAACAAAACATCTAACATAATTCATGGTGACAAAATGAAAACACACACACACACACACACACACACACACACACACAACCAATTTCCAAATGGAGAATTTCCAGCAAGACCTACTGAAATAAATCACTGAAATGAAGAGGAGAGGTGGGTGAGAAGTAGAGACAGTAGGTAAGCTAGGGCCTAACTTAAAGCATTCATATCATCTTCTGAAGAACCTAATAGGTCTTTCTAAGACACTGACTGTATTTTTCTTTTCTCTTACCAACAGGGTCCTGTAAGCACTGTTCCTAATTCATTCATACCTCACATTAATAAAAAGAGTTTATAAATCTGTCTTTCACACATACCATAAGGTTTTGATTTATAAAACTCTCCTCAAGTAATTCTTTCCTACAGAGAAGGCTATATTGTCTCCCTTTCCTCCAAAAATATTTGAGAATTTTATTGGTTTTATATGCATGTGATGTTTAAAGTTACTGGTAACTCCTTAAGAGTAGAAGTTGTTTTATCTTTATATCTCAAGAACTTAGCACAGTGCATGGCACACAAGAAAAAAAATAACTTTTTGCTTTGTACCCTGAAGAATATCTTTAATTTATATTCCAAAATTTATTAGCCAATGATCCTTCTAAAGCAAATTCTTAGTAATGTTATTGAATCATACAATAAATATTTAGTGAGTAGATTCCTTGCATCTGAGGCACAGGCTAGGCATTGGGACACATCAGTAAAGCAGCCATGGAACTTAATCAGAAAATCCTAAGAAATCAAGTAAAAATCTTAAAGGACTATGAAAGAAAGTTTGAAGGTGCTTTGAGTAAGAGGACCTAATCATGAAAGATAACCCATAAAGTGAGGCCTTAACCAAATTAGTTGCTCGTAATGAAACCCAAAGAATTCTAAGAAAGCTTTTTATTTTGTTTTTTGTTTTTTTAAGCACAGATTAGAGGCACCTGGGTGGCTCAGTCAAACATCCAACTTTGGCTCAGGTCATGATCTCATGGTTCACAAGTTCGAGCCCCACATCAGACTCTGTGCTGACATCTCAGAACCTGGAGCCTGCTTCAGATAATGTGTCTCCCCCTCTCTCTGCACTTCCCCACTTGTACTCTGTCTCTTTTTCTCTCTCAAAAATAAATAAAAACATTAAAATTTTTTAAAAAATAAAATTAAAAAATAAAGAGTACAGATTATATCTTGCATTTTTGCTGAAGTCAGCTATTGGCTCTAATAAGTTTCTATGGAATTCTTAGGATTTTCTATCTGGACACTCATGATGTCAGCGAATAAAGAATTCTACTTCTTATTTTTCAATCCAGGTGTCAATCATCTCTTTTCATTGCTTTATGGGCCTGACTGTGACCTCCACTGCATTTTGAAAAGAAGTGGTAAAATGGGACACCTTGATCTTACTCCCAGTCTTAGGGGAAAAGCATTCAATCTTTCACAATTAAATATAATATAAGCTGTAAGGTTTTTTTTCCCATGTGCTCTTTATCAGGTTGTGGAAATTACTTTCTGTTTGTAGTTTCCTGAGCATTTTTATGAAAGAAGGATGCTGTATTTTGTGGGGGAAAAAATTGCATCTTTTAAGATGATCATGCTTTTTCTTTTTACTCTGTTAATATGGTGAATTACATTGATTAATTTTCAAATATTAAAACAATTTTGCATTCCTGTGGTAGACACTACTAGGTCATGGTGTGTTTATTAGCCTTTCTATATATTGCTGGATTTAATTTGCCTTTATGTTCTTGAGGGATAGTGGTCTATAATATCAGGGTAGTAGCTTTAAAATTTTTACTAAGAATTAATACTACTCTTCCTTCAATGTTTGGTAGAATTCAAAAGTAAAACTATCTAAGCTTCACTTTCTTTAACATATATAGGATGATTCATGAGGGATAGTGGTCTATAATATCAGAGTAGTAGCTTTAAAAATTTTACTAAGAATTGATACTATTCTTCCTTCAGTGTTTGGTAGAATTCAAAAGTAAAACTAAGCTTCACTTTCTTTAACATATATAGGGTGATTCAGGTTATTTATTTCTTCATGAGTGAATTTTCTTAATTTATGTCTTCCAAGGAATTTACTCATTTTGTGAATATTGAGACATATTGGCACAATATTGTTTATAATTTTTTTAATGTTTAGTTATTTATTTTGAGAGAAAGAGCACAAGCAGGGGAGGGACAGAGAGAGAGTGGTAGAGAAAGAATTCCAATCAGCCTCTGTGCTGTCAGCACAGACCCTAATGTGGGTTTCAATCTCACAAACCATGAGATCATGACCTGACCTGAAATCGAGAGTTGGATGTTTACCTGACTGAGCCACCCAGGTGCCCCTATAATATTTCTATATTCTCTTTTTCATATCCATAGGATCTGTAGTGATGTCCTTTTTCTCATTCCTGATATTGGTATTTTTTATTCGAGCTAGAAGTTCATCAGTTTTATTAATCTGCTCAGCAAATTAGCTCGAGATTTAGTTGTTTTCTCTATTATGTTTTTCTTTTCTATTTCATTGATTTGTGTCCTTCTCTATTATTTGTTTTATTTCTTATAAGTTTTTAACTTGCTTTGATTTGCCACCCCCTCCGTCTTTTTCTAAGTCTCCAACTATACATACATATATTCTATCTGCCTTGATCTTCCCAAGTTCTCATTTCTATCTACTCAACTCAGGAAGGCTCTGGGCTCTATTTGTGCTGTCCTTACTACACTGCAGCCTGAAAACTCTATCAAGGCAGTAAAATTGAAAAATTATAGGGCTCACCTTTTTTTTCCCCTTCTGATGGGGATCACAGTCCTGTCCTGCCTATGGCCCAGTGTTTCACATATTTTACTCATTTTGCAGTTCCTTTAATGTAGAAGGATTAACCTGGTTCTTATTACTCCATCTTTGCAAGAAGCATAAATCCTTTGATTAACATTTTGTTACATTTTAATTTCAGTTTCTCTTTTGTCACACTTTCATGAACAGCAACACCAATGAATAATTAAACATCATCCTTGGATGAATATAACTCCTCAAGAAATATGTCTAAGTCCTAATTTCCAGTACCTGTGAATATGACCTTATTTGGAAATAAGGTCTTTGCAGATGTAATTAAATTAAGGATCTCTGTATCATCTTGGATGGTCTCTAAATCCAATGACCAGTATCCTTATAAGAGAAAGGAAAGAGATATTTGACACAGAGACACAGAGAAGAGAGCCACATGAAGATGAAGGCAGAGATTGGAGTGATGAAACTACAAGACAAGGAATGCCAAGAATTGCAGCAAGCCACTAGAAGCTGGGAAACAGGCATAGAAAGGGGTTCTCCCTCAGACCCTCTAGAAGGAACCAAACTTGCCAGATGTTTTAGACACTATAACTGTAAGAGAATAAAATTTTGTTGTTTTAAGCTACCAAGTTTGTGGTAATTTGTTGTCCCATCCGTAGGAAACTAATCCAATGAGCATACAAGACACTGCACAGAATAAGAGGCACAAATGCAACTCAAAACCTTTAGTCCTGGCAATACTACTACTCAGATAAAGATATTGGCTAAGTTACAAAGCAAACATGGAATAAATAGAACAATTACATGTTGTGAAGTTCTCAAAAAGTGGCTTTTTTTGCCTCAACAGAGTTGAGCATTTCATCTTTAGATAGTATAGGATGGGGCTATACCTCTCTCCCTCCAGGAAATGAAGTAGGCTATGTCAAGTGATTTTTGTTTATTTTTTATTTTTAAGAGAGAAATAAACCATATGGCCTGAAATGTTGTATAAAGCATTTTAGGCACACATATCTGGATAGAAAAAGCTGTGACAAGACTGAGATAAGAAAAAGAGTAGGATTTTTTTAAAGTTTCTTAATATTGACAGTAAGATTCTTCCAGCAAACAAAGGACATCAGAGCTAACTCAATTGTTTTTTAGCTACTGGACTCCTTATGTGGGAGTGCATCTCATTTTTCTCCTGTTAAAGACAAACTTTCTCTCTGGACAACAGTTAAACTCCTATCTTTTAAGCATCCTGAGAAAACTGAAAAAATTGAACAGAGAATTTTAATATGTGTGCAGTGACTTACCTAACACTTGTTTACACTGATGCTGGAGTAACCTGTGTATATATATATATGGAGAAAATTATTATAAATAATTGGTTCACATCATTATGGAGGTTGAGAAGTCTCAAGATCTGCAGGTGGCAGTCTGGAGCCCTAGGAGAGCTCATGATATAGCTACAGTCCGTGTCAAAAACCTGAGAAGGAGAGGTTGATGGTGTAAATTCTCGTCTGAGTTTGAAGGCCTGAAAACCAGGAGACCAATGCTCTAAGATCTACTCTGAGTCCAGGTCTCCCAAAGGCAGGAGAAAACCCACATTTCAGCTCAAAGACGGTCAGGCTGACAGGGAGTGAATCCTCTCTTACTCAGACTTTAATGAATTGGATGAGGCCTCTGACATTGGAGATGGCAATCTGTCGGACTCCATCTACCAATTCAAATGTTAATCTCTTCCCAAAACACTCTCATACACACACTAGGAAAAATGTTTAATCAAATATCAGGATGCCTTGTGACCCATTCAAGTCAAGACACATAAAATCAACCGTCACAAGCATGGCAGGCTATTTTGTGGTAATTTGCTCTTCACCCATAAAAAGAATTTGAGTTTAAACCCTTAAATACACTGCTTGGTATTACTTGTGGAAATTGTTTTAGAATGTGTCTGAGACTATTGTAAAACCTTATTTATTACAAACATACAAAAGAACGTGCAATTCTTGGGAAGATTTTCCCTGGGTCATACCTGGTCTGACATTAGAGTTTCACTAGTTCTACTGAAGTCGAATTAAGATCTAGTCAAATTAAATAAAGGCATGGGTGCAGAGCAGTGTAGCGATAAAGGAGTCTAATAAAAATATGGTTCCAACTTTTAAAGACATTATGCATGGGGGCATCTGGGTGGCTCAGTCGGTTGAGTGTCAGACTTTGGGTCAGATCATGATCTCGAGGCTTGTGAGTTCAAGCTCCACATCAAGCTCGCTGCTGTCAGCCTTTCAGTGCACGGCCCACTTCAGATCCTCTGTCCCTTTGTCTCTGTCCCTCCCCCATTTGTACTCTCCCATAAATAAATATTAAATACATACATACATACATACATTATGTACACTCTGAGGAAGGAAACTCAATATATTCTCTCCACATATATAATGTATCTCTAAATTGAAACCCAACATATAGGTCTTAAAAATCAAAGTAAAGTAAGTTGTCATTTACTTGACTGGGCATATCGTTATGAGGTTGGTGGTCAGTTCATTCATGATAAACTTTTAAAAAATAAAAATGTTTTATTATGTGATAAAATTCCATAACTTCTGAGGGGAGAAACATGTTAAGACTATGTTTAAAAACAATGTTTATATTTGGATCAAAATATGATTTAGTAAGACAGAGAAGTTTTGAGGGAACTTCAAGGATTACATATATCGGAGCAATTTATGAAATTTGCAAGTTGCTAGAACATGGATAAGAGGATTTGAAGAGACAACAATAAAAGCCCAACAAATTTTAATTGAATATGATACTTACTTTTTTGAGGCACAATATGTATACAATACATGCACACGCTGATAAATTTTTACAAGGTTGTGTATTTGACCTGCCATCACACAAATCAAGTTTTAAAGCCTTGCTTCTATCACGCAAGAAATTTCCCTCATGGCTCTTTGTAGTCAGTTTCCCACCTACACCTGCTACCCCACTCCACACCCCGCACCCCCACACCCTGCACACACCATTCCGGGCAAACATGTTCTTCCATCATTGTAAGTTTTTCTTGTCCTTACAATATACATGATGGAATCATGCAATCAGTGTTTGGTTATGTTCTCTCTGCACAATGTTTTGAGACTCAAAGATTTTGTTGTTTGTGTTGATAGTTCGGTTTTGTTAACGGGTAGCAGTCCATTGCATTTTCTGAAGAGGCCACAATTTGTTTATCCATTCTTCTGTTCATAGACTATGGACACTCCTGCACTAGACTTTCTGTGGATATATGCATGCGTTTCTTTTAGACTTTCCCTGAGAAGATGAATTTCTGGGTTGAGATGAGTAAATGTTGAGAAATGCAGCCCTGATATCCAGGAGTTGGCCCAGTACACTCATGTAGGCTTCAGTGTTCTTCTGAACATAAACAACTTCACAGAACATCAGCATCAGACAAGGCCACCCTGTGACCAGGATGGATCCAGAGAAAAACTAACGACCACATCTGAACACAGACAAAACATAAAAACTCTCCAAGCCCCAAAATACCCCTTTGGGCCGAGATGAGGGACTGGCTGTCTTACCAATGACAGCTTCGGCCTCTCTCTAGTCTTCCCTCTTCCTTGATAAGATTTACAAAGACATCCGGTCATAGAGTTACCTACTTCTGGACAGCATCCAAACCAGAGCAAAGCCCCACTTTCTTACACCCTCTCCAAAACCACCTAACAGAGCTTCCATCCTAAACTGTCTCTTCAAACACCTTGTAATTACCAATATACACAAAATAAGGAAAGAAGGAAGATGTTAGTCAACACCACAGGAATCAAATCAGCAAAATACCAAGTGTGGGAAACTGTATGGGACAAATGATGATTTGATTCCTTCAATAAATACGTGTGTGTGTGTGTGTGTGTGTGTACAGATGTATTTCTGTACATCTATATGATGTATATTCAGCTATTTATATATGTGTGTGTGTAAAGGCGTACATTCAGAGAGAGAGCGAGAGAAAGAGAAGGGTCTGTAGATTTAAAAAGTGGCCCAAAAGCAATATCTAGACCTTATCTCAATCCTTATTTCAACAATAAAACTATTGGGAATTTGAAAACTAGCTAAGTAAGTTATCTTTAAGCATGTTTAGATTTGATAATGGTACTTTGGTTGCTTTTTAAAAGTGTCCTTTTTTAAAAAAAATAAAAACAAAAAATTAAAGGGTCCTTTTTTTAGAAATTCAAACTGAATTATTTATGAGTGAAATCTGAGATTTGTTACAAAATGATACAGGTCAAGTATGAGAGCTTTAATAATAAAGTTGGACATTCATCGATAGTTGCAGAAAGTGGTTGATGGGTACTTGGGGATGCACTACATTATCATTTGCACATTTGTGGAGGTTTGAACTTTTTCCTAATAAAAATTTTTTAAAAAGTTTTAAAGGTAATGTACAGTAGACTAAATATAGTATGCTATTTATTTAATATGCCTTTCTTTGATTGCTTGCCTTAATATTTTCCGGTTCAAGTTTTCTCTTCGATGAATTGACGTTTTGTACCACTATACTTTGATCTGTTAAAATGTTAATTTTTTCTTCTGGGTTTGGATGTATTCCATATTTCTTAAATTTTTTATTGTTTATTTATGTTAGAGAGAAAGAGAGAGCATTCAAGTAGAGGGGCAGATAGAGAGAGGGGGACACAGAATCCAAAGCAGGCTCCAGGCTCTGAGCTGTCCGTGCAAAGCCCAAGATGGAACTCGAACCCACAAACCATGAGATTAGGACCTGAGCTGAAGTCAGACGCCTAACCAACTGAGCCACCCAGGTGCCCCATTCCTTATTTTTTTTAATGCTCCTCTCTGTCTGTCTCTCTCTCTCAAAAATAAATATTTTTTAAAATTTAAAAAAATGTTCCACTTTCGAGTTTATCATCTTCCGATCTCCTCTAAAGAGCTTTTATTTCAGCTTAAATGTTCTGTATGTCATTTCTTGGATACAATGCATGTCTTCACATTCCACTTCACAGTCTCACTTTCTTTAAAACCTTCTCTTTCCTCGGGGCGCCTGGGTGGCTCAGTCGGTTAAGGGTCCAACTTCAGTTCAGGTCAAGATCTCACGGTTCGTGGGTTCGAGCCCCGCGGTGGGCTCTGTGCTGACAGCTAGCTCAGAGCCTGGAGCCTGTTTCAGATTCTGTATCTCCCTCTCTCTCTGACCCTCCCCTGCTCATGCTGTCTCTCTCTCTCTCTCAGAAATAAATGAAACATTTAAAACAACAAGAAACCTTCTCTTTCCTCAAAGCTATAAGCATCACGGTGTCTGAGTGACTAAGTTGGTTAAGTGTCCAACTCTTGTTTTCAGCTCAGGTCATGATCTCAAGGTCTGTGAGATTGAGCTCCATGTTAGGCTCCAAGCTAATAGTGGTAGATTCCCCTCCTCTCGGTCTCCCTCTGCCCCTCCTCCACTGCCTTTCTCTCTTTCTCTCCCCAAAAATAAATAAATAAACTTTAAAACTACAAGCATCTTAATCTCAAGATACATGTTTTATTTATCTGTGTAGTTTCCTCTCACTGATTTAAGTAGCCAACACATATTTTTTTATAAAATAGGTACACAATGAATGTTTATTGAGTGAATTAAAATAAGCTAAATCCCAAAGGCCTTGTTTGGTGCAAAAATTTTCTTCTATCACATATTTAGGTTTCATATTGAAAGAAGTTTATTGGAGAAAAATGAAGATATTCAAGGCTATTTATAATTTCACTGTGTTACTGTCTTTTAATAATAGCTCATATCCAATTAGTACATTAGATACAATTTACAAAGATTAACAGGAACCATTTTAAATCCTCTAATTATTGGAAAGAGCAAAAGTAAAACATAGAATCTGTCATGTCTTCCTTTGTAAAACCATATCTTGGAACTAAATTAAGAAGAGGTGCCAAATGAAATTATTTATACGTTTTGGTGGGGTTTTTTGAAGCTCAAGGAATACATTAGTAAAAAATTCTATTGGCTTTCATATGAAATTATCCAAGAAGATGTTAAAATAAACAGCCAAGAAAATGCAGGCTTTAGTTTTTGTGAAATAGAAAAATTAATATTCCAAGCAATCATGGAATTAAAGATCTTATGTTTCTTAAAGCTGTAATGAATTATACCTCTTTTTATTTTATTTGTTGGTTTGTTTATTTTGCTTACAGATCAGTACTCTAAGATGTGTCTAATATCACATACAGTAACCACTAAAAAGCACTAGGTTTAGTTTCTGGGTTAAGATTCTATATCCTGATATTCCTTGACAATCATGTATGTGTCTATGTTCCTAATACTGTCATTTAAGTGTGCATGAAAAAATAAGGCATTAAATAATTCATAGTCTACTTTCTTAAAATGAAATGGCCTAAGAAATCCAGGAAAATATTCTTTACTATTATTTCTACATAAATTGTAACATACGTGAATACTTAAACCCCAAGTACGAGTGGTGTTAGCCAACAAACTTACTACTTATAGAACCTCCATTAAGATTGAAAAATTTATAGCTGAGAACTCTCCAAAGAGGAATCATTCAATTTTAATAATTAGGAGAAAGGTTGTAGTCAAGTGAGTTGGCTAAAATGGAGTATTTTCTCAAAGTGAAGCAACTGGTTTCTCACTGTAGTTATTAATGTGTATCAATCATTCATTTAATTCATCTGTACAAATACATTTTCAATTTTGACCACCAGAGGCCAGTGCAGGTTTAACTGTGATAGTCTTTATGTTTAAAAAATAACATAATTTTTTTTTAAGTTTGGGCTTCCTTTCTTTTTCTCCCTTCCCTGCATCTCTCCTCTGAAATGATTGTACTTTTCCTTTTATGGATTTTTAAAATTTGAACTATGAAAAAACTATTTTCTATCTTCTACCTCATGTGCATAAGTCAAATTTTCAGTGTGAAATCTGCTTTTCAGTCTTGGATTTTTATGACATTTGGCTTTATTAGTTAAACTTTATCATTTAGTTTCCTAGAAATGGAACCCATCACAAAATAAACCCATTTTTAGAGTTATTTAACCAGAAGAGAGTATTGCCTGAGAATATCCAGGACATAGAAAAATTCTCAAAGCCAGTGCTACCGGCACTGGTAAATGTGGCTGAATAAATACTAAGCTGGAAGCCACATTATTCTCTGCCCAATGGCGGAGACATCATTACTAAATCATTAAGCTGAAGAGCTTCAGGTTTCTCTAAGATCCTCTAATAATTCTTCAGCTTCATTAGACACTTTAGGTCACAGAGACCTGGAACTATTTGCCCTGCTATTTTTGAAGACCTTTTTGCAACCCAGAGGCGGAAATGTTTTCCCAATAGGCTATTAAGTAATCATTTGCTGTAATTGGATAGATTCTGCATATGGATCCGTATGGGTTCTTACCATCACTGGATCCACTGGCTAAAGAAATGTGTGTCCTCAGTTCCTATTTCCTGGGTTCAGAATGATGTTTTACTAAGGTAAATGTCTGATGTAAAGGGGGGTACCAAATGATCCTGTTTGTTTCAGCGCTGAAATGCTTGGTGGAAAATTACCAAGGAGCAAATTCCATAGAGATAGGAAAGTTGGACATGTCTAAAATACTCAAATCATAAGCTGAGATATTTTCCAGAACCCACTTCATTTCTCTTCATTTACACAACAAAAATCATTTAGAATCCTGTCTCTTCACTTGCATCATCTTAATTGTGATCCTTTTTATTGCGGACCTCAAGTCTGAAATTCAAAATCACATATATGTGCTGTCTTGGTAATAAAACCGTCAACTTTAATATGGGGATGTGACATATTCTTAAATAAGTGGTAAGAAAATACATATAAATCTCACAATATATTCCATTAGATTTTTGTACATTTTGTTTGCGAGGTGGGGGAGCAATTGGAAGGCAATCAGGAATTGAGCACTTCTCTATAGGAGGGATTTTCTGCAGTAACCGGGCTCTCTCTACATGCTGCGCTATTTTATGTAAATGTGGATCTCTTTTTTGTGGCTGTTGCAAAAATTCAAAATGCCTAGTTATTTCTTCACTTCAGTGCTTTGTGGGATTGATTTCTCCCCCTGAAAAGATGTTTCAAAATCCTAAATCAAAGGAAGAAAATGTAATTTCCCTTAGCTTTCCTGTGGTTTTACTGGGTTCTGCAGCCCCAGATGTTTGACTTACTTTTCATTCAGGCAAACTCCAGAAAAGTCCCTCAGAAATCCAAAGGGCCAAAATGGCCCATTCTTATGCAGTTTAGTTGTATGTGTGGATGAGAGAGAGACTGAGAGAGAGAGAGAGAGAGAGAGAGAGAAAGGGAAACAGAGCAAGAAGCTCATCAACATAAATTGTTATTCATATTGGTTGAAATTTAAACTACATTAAAAGCAAATTCTTTAGGGGTGCCTGCTGGGTGGCTCAGTTGGTTGAGCGTCCAACTCTTGATTTTAATTCAGGTCATGACCTCCTCACCGTTAGTGGGTTTGAGCCCCGCATTGGGCTCTGCGCTGGCAGTGGGGATTGGGATTCTCTCTCTGTCTCTCTCTCTCTTTCAGAATAAATAAACTCTAAAAATCAATTAAAAAATAAAAGAGGGGCGCTTGGGTAGTTTAGTCGGTTAAGTGTCCGACTTTCGCTTGGGTCATGATCTCGCAGTTCGTGGGTTCGAGCCCCGCGTCGGGCTCTGTGCTGACTGCCAGCTCAGAGCCTGGAGCCTGTTTCAGTCTGTGACTCCCTCTCTCTCTGACCCTCCCCTGCTCACGCTGTCTCTCTGTCTCTCTCCTAGAAATAAATAAAACATAAAAAAATAAAATAAAAAATAAAAGAAAGCTCTTTATAGAACAAGAATTTGTTGCTTTTTTAACATTATGATACCCATCTACATTCTCACGGACATGGACATGGATGTAGTTTAAATTGCTTACCAACAAAACAAGTTTATTTTAAAACAATGAAAACAAAGCATAAAACTGAAAATTTAAAAAATAGCCCTGTGATTGTTTCTCTCATTCTCTCCCTATCTCTCAATTTTTATCTTTCACACTCACTCACTCACACACACACACACACACACACACATTCACACACACACACACATTCACACACACACAGGGTCTTAAACATTATCTCTTATATTTGTTACTAAAAAAAATAAATTAAATGCTGCCATAAATGTCTTTGCATGTATATTTGTGCTTTTTTGTGTATATGTTGTTCCTAGTAGAATCATTGTATCATAAGATAGATATACATTTTAAATCTTGATAGATATCGCCATAATACTCAGCAAAAGTTGTAACTATATTTTAACCCTGCTAACAGATTCTCTATACACTGCCAAAATGATTTTTATCAGTTTCTTAATTATTTCCCGATGTGATTCAATTAAAATGGCACCTAAACATCCAAGTGTATCTAAGTGTGTATTAGTTTCTGAGCAGAATTAATCAACTCTTTCTGCATATATCAGCTCTTTGTATTGCCTTTCTTGTGACCTTTCCTCTTGTTTATATCTCTTGACAATATTTTCTAGGGAGTTTGGAGACCTAAAATTATAATTTGTAAGATTCTTTTGTATATTAAGGGAATTAATCCCTTTGTCTGCAGGGTAATTTTTGGTAAATTCTTTTCCTAGTTTATTTTTTATTTTGGTTTTGTTGATAATTACCACCTATACATGTAAGTCTTACAAGGTAAAACGTATCAAGTGTTCCTTTTTAACAATAGACTTTGGTCACACTATCAAAATAATTCTTTTAAATATCTATGAGTTTTTCCTAACACTTTTATTTTCACGTTTTATATTTAAAATGTTAATTCATATGGAGTTAATTATAGAGCGAGGGGTGAAGATTTATTTACCTCTTGTGTTTTTCCAAAAACCTCATGGGTTATTTCAATCCCATTTGTTGAATAATACTGCTTTTCTTCCATGTTCCGAAATGTTTTTAATGTATGTCAAATTCTTATAGGTACTTGAGTCAATCTTTGGAGCATGTAGTCATTTTCTGTGCTAAGACCAAAGAGTTGTACTTATTATGTCTTAATAATACACCTTAAAATTGTTTAGCATATTCACTCTTCTTCCTCTTCCCTTTCAGTTTACTTCTAGTTGATCTTTCTATGTTTACTTTTCAGGATAACCTGGGAATAAGCCTATCATGTTCCAGGCAAACAAAAAAAAACACAACAGCAACAATACACTTGTTGGTATTTTGACTGGATAGCATCTAATTCTGAAATTTAATTCAGGAACAATTAACATCTTTCAAATATTTTAGTATTTTAGTTGTGCTACTGCATGGTTTTATATTTGCTTATCACTGGTTTAAAATACCAGTTCTTGGGGGAAAAACAGTTCTTGGTTTTAGTTATCAATTTTACTATTTCTCTAACTTTTATTTCTGTTTTAATCATTTTAATCCTCTATTTTAAATCTGAGTTGTGTTTAATATTTTATTCTCTTTTAGTAAATATAAGTACTTATATCTATTAATTTTTCTATGAATACAGTTTGACAAGTCACCTAAATTTAGATATCTAGAGTTTTTCTTTTCATTTTCTAGATATATTCTGCACTATCAGTTTCAATATTCCATTTTATACAAAAATAATTGAGATAGCACTTAAAAATTTCCAGCTGGTTAAAGGTTTCAAATTTTAATTTTTATAATTTTATTCTTCATAAAATTAATGTAATCTGTATTCTTTCTACTTGTTAAATTTTATTGAATTTTTTTCAATGTTTTTATTTATTTATTTTGAAAAAGGCAGAGCAAGAGGGTTAGAGAGCAAGCAGAGGAGGAGCAGAGAGAGAGGGAGAAAGAGAATCCCAAACAGGCTCTGCACTGTCAGCACAGAGCTTGACACAGGGCTCGAACCCAGAAACCAAGAGATTGTAACCTGATCTGAAATCACGAGTCAGACCCTTAACCAACTGAGCCACCCAGCCACCCCTTATCAAATTAGTTTTTACTCACTAAAATAGGATCAATTTCTATAAATGCTTGATGGAAGCTTGAAAACAAGATGTCATGACCGCTCTCAGGTATTTAAATGCTGTATATACAAATTAAGTCAACCTTATTATTATCTTTTTCACATCCTTTAAACCAACTATTTATTTTTACAATTTAATCTGTCAGTTAATGTTTCCTTAAAGGATTGTTTTTCTATTCATTTCTTTTTCTATTTCTTGTAGGTTTGCTTCTTGAATTCTGTGACGTTATACTACTTGGCTCAGAAAAATATATCCCAGTAAGATCTTCTTTACAAAAGGTAAAATTTATCTTCATAAAGTTCTGTCTTTTGAATGCATTTTTTTTTCTTAAATAGTTTATTGTCAAGTTGGTTTCCATATAACACCCAGTGCTCATCCACAAGTGCCCTCCCCCATATCCATCAACCCCCTTCCCCTCTTCCCTACCCCTGTCAGCCCTCAGTTTGTTCTCGGCATTCAAGAGTCTCTCATGGTTTGCCTCCCTCCCTCTCCCCCACTATTTTTCCCCTTCTCGCGCATGGTCTTCCGTTAGCTTCCTCTTAATTCACCTATATGTGTAAACATATGGTATCTGCCCTTCTCTGCCTGACTTATTTTGCTCTTGAATGTATTTTTTAACTTAACTTTTGGTGACTTCTGGTGAGCAGCATACAGCTGACTTTCTCTTTTTGATCCAGTATGAAGTTGTTCACCTAACCAATGAGTGTATTCTTTCTATAGTTACTCCTATAAATGCTATGTTTGGTTTCAAGTCTTCCATCTTATTTTATGTTACCTTTTAATTTTTCATAACTTCTCTTTTTCCATCTTTTTCTGTATAATTTGTGTTTTCTGACCTTCTGTCCTTATAAAGTGTACAGGCCCCTCTTTGCTTTTATAGTGCGGTGTAGAGTTTCTACAAGTGTGAACCACAGACTTAAAGAGTCACCTTGATTCTTGTCACACAGGCAGATCCCAGGCCTCCTGAATTGAGGACCTGAAAAGTGGAAAAGGGATGGGCTTGCTTTTCACAAGCTTGCCAGGGATCTTCTGAATTCCACCAAGTCTTATTTTGCAAAGTTTCAAACATACCAAAAATTTGTGCAACGAACCCAGATTTGAAAATTTGAAAGACTAGAAATAGAAACACCTGTACACCCCTCACCTAACTCTAATAATGGTTAACATTCTGCCCCCTTTACTTGCACTCTCTCACTCTTTCAGTCTCTCATTGTTTCTCTTTCTGTCCCTCTCTCCTGCCCTCCCTCCCTAGAATTCCTGAAGATAAATTTCACCAATCAGGAAACAAATCCTGTCACATTATTGTTAACGACTATAGCTCTTATTGCTTAAGACTAAAATATTCTGCTTCACGATCACAATATTATTAACCCAGCCACAAAATTTAACATTGATCCCAAACTATTATCTCATATAATATCTGTGGTTGACTGTTACATTAATGGCCACTATGTCCCTCTGAGACATCAACAAAAGAAGCTGCCGCAGAGACTTGATGAGCACATGCCTATTGGGGCCATCCTCTGGGAAGGCTGCTGGTACCACTGAGGAGGAAGCTGGTTCCCCCCGCCCCCTCGTGAAAATGAAAGAGCCTAAGAAGAGAGGATTCTAGCCACCTAGTCATTCCCTCCAGCTGCATGAGTGAGTGCTAACAATATCAAAGGAAGAACTTCTCAATCACCCCACAGAACCCTGAGAAACAATAAATTATTTTTTAAGCCACGGATTTTGGATTTGTTGCACAGCAGTAGCTATCTGATGCTTAGTCTATATTTAAATTACCCTGATTGTCAAAATAATGTCCTCCTATAACTTCTTACCACTGTTTTGATCTAGATCCATTCAAGACTTACACATTGAATTTGGTTATCATGTTTCTTCAATGCCTTTTTATTTATACCTGTCCCCTGTCCTACCTGTTTTTATCTTTCATGACATTGACTTTTTTATTAAAGAATCTAAACCTGTTGTCTTATAGTCTATAATTTTTATCTTTCTGATTATTTCCTTGTGAATAGCTTCAGTTTAGATATTTTCATCAGAATACAATAGTTAATGTTGTTAACATCACGTTGTATCATATCCAGAAAGGTGCTAAGTGTGATAATTTGATTAAGATGTTTCCTACCATGTTTATACATTATTAAAAAATACTTTGAGAGTTTGTTAATAACCTGTTCACCCACTGGCTATAGACCCCAGTGAGGATCCCTGCCTGAATAAATTATATCAGTGATTGCAAAAAAGTAATTTTGTAATTATATCATTAATTGTGTATTTTTTTAACCTGGTATTCTTCTCTGAAAATAAACTTTCACTGTTCCCTCCCTTCTTTCCTTTTCTATGGACTTGGAAACTGGTTGCTGTTCAATGTATCAATATCTATTGTAAACACCATTGTCTTTAATACTTCAGTTCCTCAACGTTGGTCAGTGGGGAGGACCCCTCAAGGCCTCCTCCATCGGTCTCTGTGCCCGTCTTTGCTTCCTGATACAGTAAGTCTCCTCATACTTTCTCTTATCTGAGCCATTATCAGTACTTCCTTCAAAGAGATTAGTTCCTTTTATGGGGAAATGATGTTTAGAAACCAAGAATTGTCCGATTCTCTTGCCTACTGGAGAAATCATTTTACTTATGTGAATTTTTCATTTGTCGCTTACTCCCCGCACTTCTTTTCTGCTGTTTTGTAGTATCTAAGGAAAGGTCATGTGTTAGACCTCTTTGAATACCATGTTTTTTAATGAGGCTGTTATATTTGGATATGCAGTTTGCTCAAGAATATTGTATAGGAGGGGTTAGCGCTAGAAAAATAAAGCTTTAATTCCACCAATCACCTTGAGAACTTTTTAAGCCTGCTGAGTTCCTGTGCCAGTGGGTTATCTCCTTGCAACTTCTGTTGTTTCCCCTTCGGAGGAAGAAGATGCCTCCGGCAACAGATGGACATGGCTCAAAGAGAGAGCATGTAACTCCTAAGTCTTCATCTGTTTATTGACCTCTGTTCTGCCAACTTTGTTTAGCAGCCTGTTTCTCTGGATTAAGAGTCTGTATCAGACAAAATAAAGATGGCACCTCTGACTTTTCTTTGTTCTTCTGCAGCAAGGAAGAGGCCCCAACACAAGGTATTACCAGCTTTCCCTGTGGCTACCTTCACTCCATTTCTGTCTTTCTAATGAAGGATTTTGGCAGAAACAACAGGATAACTTCTTCATGGCTTCAGCTAGCACAGCCCAAGTGTTAGTTAAGTCTTTTTTGAGTCCAAGGGACAAAAATCCAACACGAACCAGCTTGAGATAAATAGAAATGCATTCATTTGTATAAATAGAAAGGGACTAAGTGTAATGGTACCCTGGCATGACTCAGTTCAGAACTGGTGGGTGCTCTATCTCTTCCTCCTGCCATCTCATTCCTTTCTACCTCTGCTCCCCTAAGTTTTCCACAATTCTCTCTCAGCCCTCCATGGCCTTGCTTGCTTTTACTCTCTTTATTCTCATATAGGCCATCTCCACATGGTAGTGAGACTCACAAGCAGCTCCAGCTACCGACCGTTGTAGCTCCAACATCTCTTTAGAAAAGTACCTTCTACGTCACCTGGAAGAGAACTTGAGCCACATGCTTACCCTTGGAGCAATCACTAGCCTGGGGGAATGGACTAGCATGAATGTGTGGACTGCTGACTCCCATGTGAGGAGGCAGGAACCTGTGAATGGCACCCCCAATAGAACATAAATGAAGGAAGACAAAGACCACATCCAGCACAAAGGAGGGAAGAGGCACATCAAACAAAAATAGCATGTATCCACTACACCTCCGCTTTTACCATGGCAGTACCTCTGGCCCAGAGAGGACATTTTGGTATTGGTAGCCATTCAGATGCTGCAGCATCCGCTAATCCGACACATCACAGTGGCTTACTCAATAGGGTCTCTGTCTTGCTTTGAGGTCAGGTATTCTACACCCCCTTCATTCCAAAATCAAGGCTGAAAGGGCAGCTTCCTTCTGGAGCACTGTGTTCTCATGGTAGAGAGAAAGGTGAGAAATGTAAATAGAGTCAAGCTCTGTGATAGAAGAAGTTTTAAGAGTCATTAGTGCTCTTTTCCCTATGCCAGGAAGATCAGTAACATTCCAAGTAGGGGCTGCTTCTTAAGCCTTGGTCCTCAAATGAAGGGGGCATGGGTCACAGCCATAGCCACCCTAAAGAGATTTTTAACATGATCAGAAATCAGTCTGTGTTGTAAGTAGCTATGACTTAGGATGCATTTGTTTCCACAGCATAACCTAGTAGGATATGTCTGTATCTCATGTGAAAACCCTAATCAGATTCATTATTCATGCCTCATTAATTTTTTTCATTGTTCTGTTCTATGTTTTAACCTAAGCATCTCACACAGGGCATAGTACAGATGATGTGTCTAATAGTTTTTGACTGCGTTTGTTTGATTAGTTGTGTTTATAGTACTATTAAACTCACTATCAATAATCTATACTAAATAGTTTTAATGTACACTTATTTTTTTCTGAAAGAATGAACACATGCACACTGTGGACAACTTAAAAATATAAAGAAGAAATCACACACTGTCCCATAAAACTCAGGTCTTCCCTGTTGATATTTTAGTCACTTTTCAGTGCTTCCCAAGGATATTTTAGTTATTTGATCATATTCAGTATTAAATATCATTTTCTCATTTATTTATACATGAGCAATTCTTACATTGTAAAGTATGTTATAAAAACATTTTAATAATATACAGTATTCTAATATGTCAAAGTCATAACTGACCTAACCCTCCCCCGATCGGTTGTTCTGAATTACTACCATAATTAATACTGTTATGAACACCTTTGTACTGAATCTTGTAAGCATCTCTATTTTCTTATATTAAAGTCTTAGAAGGTGAAGTACAGGGCCAAAGATTATAAACATTTCTAAGACTTTTAATATGTATTGCTAAATTGTTTTAAAGATAAGTTTTACCAATACAGAGCCATAAGCATTTGCCTCACTACACACTTACCAGCATTGTACCTGACCATTATTTTAAAATTTAAAGTCATATAATCAAAACTAAGCTCATTGTTGCAATTTTCTTTCCTAATAAGCTTGAACATCTTCTTATGTCTGTTAGCCATTTTCTCTTCATATGCCTTCAGTTGCCATAATCTTAGTGTAATTGGCCCATAGGGAGTTGTAGTCAAAGTGCCCACCAACTTGCAAATGAACTTTCAGAATACATCTCATTTGTAAGTAAGAAACTATTTATATTAGCTATATGTTAGAACAAGAAAGATAACGCACTATCAAACCTTCTGCCAGCACTATCCAATAGAACTTTCTGCAGAGTTAGAAGTGATCTGTATCTGCAATATCCGGCATGGCAGCCACTAGCCACACATGACTATTAAGTACTTAAAATGTGGTCAGCATGACTAAGGAACTGAATTTTTCGATTTTATTTTATTTCAATTGATATCAACTCTAATTATAATGGTTGCATGTGGCTAATGGTTATCATATTTGACATCACAATCCTAAACTATTTATGCATCTCATGGAATGGGTCAGCCTAGGCTTCATACTTGGTGTACTGAATCCAAAAGCAGAAAGGGAAAGAACAGATCAAGGGGAAAACTGCACAGTGTGAGGCAAGCTCAGTATGTATAGTTATATACTCAGTGCATTTCTGTGGGTTTTTCAGTTGAGGTGGGCTTTTCACCCTAGCATAGTCATCTTATGGTGCTTACCATGGACCAGTCTGTGTCCCAAATGCTTTCGTATCTTAATACATAATCCTCACACTAAGTCTATAAGACAGCTACTATCAATTTTTCTCCATTTTACAGACTAAACAACTGAGGCACAAAGAGGTCAGCTTGCCTAGAAACAGAGCTAATTAAGTGCCAGAGCCAGAGGTCAAGCTCAGCTAGTCTGGCTCCAGAATCTATGTTTTTAATCTGTCCACTGCCTTATACTGTCTGTTGGTAATCACCAGTGGTACCTAGTATGTATTGTACTAAATGAAATCTAGTATGCTCTTGCCTGAAATGCCTCTAATAAGAGGTAAATCTTTTATTTCACAACTTAGAGTTAACAGGCTTACAATCAAATCCCCTGTTAAAATCAAGAACAAGAGTGAAAGAACTCTTTCACTACAAGAAAGGCAGTCAGCACATATGTGAACCAAACTGGCTATCAAATCACTTCCTAAAGTATATGTCTTCACAGAAAACAAATCTAAAAGACTTCACAGCTTGACCAAAAAATAGCCTTGTTTTGCTGCTACTAGGTGAGCCAAGTTGAAGCAGTGTTTTATTTGTCCTGCTCAGGAATTCTGCTCTGCATGATTTATGAAAGTTGTATTTGTTAATCATTTAAAAGCTTTGTTCTCAAGGGATTGTTTTATTAAGGTTATGTCCTTGCTCATGTGAAATGTGTGTTTAGCGATTAAAATAATTTTATCAACTGACTCCTTTCATCTGCAATTTCCAAAGCACAAAATTAATCTACCTTAAATTGGCTCAACATGAAGCCAACCACAAAGGGAATCAAAGTTTTCAAACGGAGATCAGACTTCTTGGAGTGGAACAATGATTTGAAGAGATGTCTACATTTCTCTAATATATAATTCCAAAAGTGGTACTGCCATCATTTTAAAAATTTAAAAGATTTGCAAAACAAAATTATAGTGTCAGAGGAAATTAATGTCATTGATTTACAAGCAGCTTGTTTCACTGTGATCAGATATTCTTTCAGTAGCAGGACTGCCCGTGCCATATGCCTGGGCAAACAAGTGTGCAAGGCAGAACTTTAAAATAGCCCATGCTGTGATGATGCTCCCCCTTCTAGCTGATGGAAAGACTAGTGGATAAGGGACAACTAATGAGAATGCAAATGATCTTCAGACCAGATTTAGAATGTTGCTCTGAAGACTTTCTAAAGTCTAGTGTTCTCGTAGACATGGACATGTTACAATGGAGGCTGTGCTTGAACTCTTTGCATTAGAATTTTATGGTAGAATTTGCATTAGAATGAATAACTAACAGGAAGAACATACAGCTTGATGTCAGAGAGACAGAAGTTAGAATCCTGATCCTGCAACCTATTAGTCGTGTGGTTCTAGATAATTCAGCTAACTCCATCAAGCCCTGGTTTCTTTATCTGTTAGGAATACACTTTATTTGCCAGACTGCTGAAGAGCACAGAAGTGCGAGCGGCAAAGTTCCAGAGATTTGTCACACAAAGAAGCAGGGAGACAAACGCTTAAGCTGGGAGCCTTGAAGATAAGTATCACCCATCGGGGACAAAGATGAATTCAGAAAAACGCCAGATCCCATATTGGTTTAAGCAGGTTGCAAGGGATAAAGCAAAAAGCATAAACAGCTAGGATGATGCAGTAATGTCAGATGCATGTCAAAGTCACATTAGAAGAAAGATAATGTACCTGTCAAAACTCAAAACAATTTTTTACTGATTGCCTTGTGTCACATCCAGGACTTTCTAGAGGGTCTGAGAAACATTTCTGAAAATCTAAAACTCAGTTTTCACAATACAAAATAAAACTTTTAAGTGTCAGCCCTGCCTAGCACATGGTTATTTGGAGGGACAAGGAAAATAATGCAATTGAAAGCATTATTATGTAAACTAACGGGCTGTAACATTAAGCGCTCATTATTATGGCTTTCACTGCTCTAATCAAGTAACCTTAGGAGAAAGCCTTCACTTACATCATTAGAAAATAAAAATGTAAGTAGTCATCAAATTAATAGTTATTCTCAGAGTATCTCTGCGGCAAAAATGAAACAGGATTAAGACGTGAAATCATGCACTTATGTGTACATTGTTTCAGATTTTTATGTATTCTATTTTCTCAGATGGACATTTACTTCTATTTGTCTATTTTATAACATATAGAAACTGAGTTTTCCTTTTCCTTATATAAGCTTTCCTTATATGTTGACAGAAGGTCAACAATCGATGACAAAGTTGAATATGGACTAATAATTTATGGTGACTTTTACCTGCTTATTGTTTCTGGATACCTCAGTACTGTTTATGGAACGGCATACAATGTAGTGACTGGTAAGAACAGGCTCTGACATGTTGAACACCTGAGTTAAACTCCAGTCCTTCCCCTTGTCATCTGGGTAAATTTTGGCATATTATACCTTTTAACCTTCAGTTTCTTATTCATTTGTAAAATGGAGAAAATAAGCCCTGTAGAAGCTCAAAGAATGAAAGAAATAAAGGAGAGAGATATCACCTGGTCAACACTCGCTAGTGGCCCTACTTTGGAGGTGTCCAAAAATGGCATTGGTCTCAGTGATTATACAACAGTTAGATTCTGGATTTCAGTCCTGGAATTGCAAAAACTCAAAGTCATAGGGACCCTAGAGAGACTGGCCTCAGCGATCCTGTTAACCTATCAAAACACAGAAGAGACAAGTATACATTGTTACATTGGTACCCGAGTTTTAAAGAGATCTCTCTGCCATGTGTACCTCTCTGCAGCACCCTGTCCCTGGAAGTGAGCTACATGGAAAGCCAACTGAACAGAAATGTTCTTGCAGAATGAGGATCAGAATGAAGAAAATGAGTTATTTGATTTGGCAATATAACATAACCAGTTTATCTTTCTCCAACATATGTCTATGAAGGGATCAAACATACCACCCCCCAAAATGCCACTTTGGTATACTGATTATTTTGAGCCTAAGGTAATTGAAGAAAAGCAGATGCAAAAAGGGTCTCCAATCTCCCCTTTCTACTTAAAAGTGGAGATAAATTTCCTATAAGAAATATTCCCTTTCCCAGAAGAGAATATTCTTCTCAATGTTTATCACTAGAGATGGAGAGCTGACACCAAGATGAACATCTGTATGAACAAAACTACCGAAATAACCTTTACCTTCCATTAGTTTCCCTCTTATATTTGCCAGTCACTTTCCCACAGTTTACCACCCTATCACACACACATTTTACCTGTAGCATCTTCACAAGCTACTGTTCTTTGTTAAAATGGTATACAAGCTCTTAGGCCCATCCGCTTCTTTGAGTCTTCATTTCCTACACATGAAAATTCTGTGTACATGTACAAATATTAACGTCAAATAAAATGTGTATGCTTTTCACCTACTGATCTGTCTTTTGTCCAGTTTAATTATCAGGCTCAGACACAGAACCTAAGAGAGTCTAGGAAAAGTCTTTCCTCCTCGACAGCTATATTTGTCATGTCATAATATTCCAGTCTGGAGGACTCCCGATTCACACATAGCTGGGCATTCTCGATATTTGCCTCCATTGTTTGTTTCTTCTCTAAGTCTCCGTTACTAATCAGCTTCCCTTTTGATTGACACAGTACATGAAGAAAGGCATATTAACCTTCAGTTATTTTATAACTGAATCTTCTACTCCTAGAGTTCTTCTTTCCTTTTAGGATAATTTTTCCAATTTTGTAGATAAGCCCTCAAAAGTCAGTCATACTTCTCTCCCTTCATAGTTTTTTGTGCATTCCTTCATTCATGGTCAAGCATTGACTAAAATACCTACAGCATATTACCTGGTATTTAGCATGTATTTATAAATGCTAGTTTTTTGTTTTAATTTTCTTCATCGTGAGCTTATCTTCATTAATAACCATACTCTATGTCCAAAAAATGAAGTCAAAATTTCTCTGCAGTATTATCTACCATCTCATTATATTCTTTTATCTGATGTCAGTTAAAAACCAAAACTACCTGAAATGCTTTGCAGCTGCTACTCAGTCACCTATCAGACAAACCTCCTCAGTGCTGAGAGCATAGTAAAATGCAGGTATCTCCTACTAATTCAATGTAGAATGTTCCTATGCAGACTTCCATAAACCCAAATGGCATAGAGTAAAGAAGAAATTACCATTCAAGTGTTTAAAAATTTTGGAGCATTCTCAGTCCCAAAAAGTAAACTTTCTTAGGCTTTTCTGATACCTTAGGACACATTTTGCTAAGAAATGCACAAAATAAAATTGAGATAAAGAACAGATGCCCGCAGACACAATTCAGAGCTCTGGCGTCTCGATACTGAGATACTTAGCATAGTTTCCCGAGGAAGGAGCTTGGGGGGGCCACTCTCACTGCTCCAAGTACTTCCTCACACAGCTTGCTGCAAAACCAACACTGGAGTTTATTTTCGCTTTTTGTCTTTTCTCTGTAAAAGTGAAATTCTCCTCAGATTTCTTTTAGTTAGCCAAAACAGGTTAGTAATATAAGTCTTTTGTAAAAATGAAGTAGTGAAACATGACTTTCCAAAAAGGCAGGAATAAACTAGTGCAGCTACTCTGGAAAACAGGTTCCTCAAAAAATTAAACATAGAGCTACTCTACGACCCAGAAAAAGCACCACTAGGTATTTACCCAAAGGATACAAAAATGCTGATTCGAAGGAGCACATGCACCCCAATGTTAATAGCAGGGCTATCAACAATATCCAAATTATGGGAAGAGCCCAAATGTTTATCAACTGATGAATGGATAAAGAAGATGTGTTATATATATATATACAATGGAATATTACTTTCAAAAAAGAATGAAATCTTGTCATTTGTGGCAATGTGGATGGAACTAGACTATATTACGCTAAGTGAAATAAGTCAGTCAGAGAAAGACAACTATGATTTCACTCATACATGAATTTAAGAAACAAAACAAATTGACATAGGGAAAGGGAAGCAAAAATTATGTAAAAACAGGGAGGAAGACAAACGATAAGAGGCTTTAAATACAGAGAACAAACTGAGGGTTGCTGGAGGGGTATTTGGTGGGGGGATGGGCGAAATGGGTGACCAGCATTAGGGAGGGCACTGGTTGGGATGAGCACTGGGTATTGTATGTAAGTGATGAATCACTAAATCCTGTTCCTGAAATCATTATATTACACTCTATGTTAACTAAGTTGGATTTAAATTTTTGAAACAAGTGGAGGTATCTGTAGTTTCACTGATCATAGGATTAAGAAGTGGAGAAGAGTATTTTCAATGGAGTTTTGCTTTAGGGGAAGAGCAGGAAAGAAACCAAGAGCAGCCATACTTACAGCATTTGTTTAATTGTTTTCTTTCCTTTGCCACTTACATGAAAAAGAGAAAAAGAAAATGGGGTGTGGAAAAGATGAGGCACAAAGAGAAAGGCAGTTTTAAAATTTCAAAATCACAGGTAAAAAACTCCATTTTCCTCTGGAAACATTCTCCAGAACGGTGACCAATAATGGCCTCCATCACAATTTCCACCCACTTCTACAGCTGCTTTACAACGTTTGCCGCCTGCTCCCACACACAAACCATGCCTTTCAACTTTTTCAGTCCTCTGAGTGAGAACGTTTTCTTCTTTTAACCTGTGATGTATTAATTAACTAAGTAGAAATCCAATGGCTGTTATAGAGGCAAGAACTCCGTGAACAGGGGACACCTGATTCATCAACAGAGGACTAAGCCTCAAAAAAAGAAGTGAGACCTTTAAGAGTAGCTGGAAGAACTCGCGATTGAGTAGGCTTCAGCCTCCCATGCAAATATTTAAGGTACAAATGTTGCCATTTGTTGCCAGAGGACATTAGACCAGGGTGCCAAGGACAGATGAATTCTGTCCAAATCTGCTCAGTTTGAATCAGCCACACTAGTGATGGCAAATAGGTGGCCTTAGTGGAACCAAACAAATGGGAATCAGCAAAGAGGAAACCATTTCCCACTTACAGAAATCTGAAGTCTTTCCTCATGCAGTCACTAAAGATACTCATTATGAAGCATAACTGGACATCGCTCTCCGTATGTGGGCAACCTTTGAGGCTACTTGTAAGCAAGAGTAATTCTAAACACCTAGCTTAACATTTCACAATTCTCTGGAAAAATAAAAAGACGTCAAATTCTCATTTGGTTATTTATATATCTAAAACCCTGGAGTGTAAACTCTGAAATGCTCATCTCCCCTCAGGAGACATTTGTTTAGATTTCTATGGGCAAGAACCCAGACACCTTTCTTTTTCTTTCCAAATGGAATTTGTTTTACATTAGGGAAACTGGGTTTCTCTTGGTCTCTCCAGAGGCTATACTTCTCATATATAAGCTCCCAGGTTCCGAACTGGAGGTTCCTTTTCTATAATGACAAAAACCCCTTTGCACACACAGGTCTGCCCATGGATTCCTCCTCATGTTGCTACAAAAGGAAAGAACTGGTGCAAAGGGAAGTGGGTTGCTTTGCTGTAAGTGATAATAATCTAGCTTGATCCAGAAATGCACAATGTGGATAAATATAGAAATTAAAAACATATCATGTATATCTTGTTGGAAAGACAGCCAGATAATATACAGCTAGATATCAATGTATAAAATGGTAATATATCCTTATTTATGCTATGTGAACATGTGTAATTTTCAGTAACTGAACTTGTCATGACTATTCGAAGGTAGCATATGACATAGAAAGCAGTACTGGGGCATCTGGGTGGCTCAGTAGGTTAAGCGACCAACTTCAGCTCAGGTCATGATCTCATGGTTCACAAGTTCAAGCCCTGTGACAGGCTCTGTGCTGATAGCTCAGAGCCTGGAGCCTGCTTCAGATTCTGTCTCCCTCTCTCTCTGCCCCTCCTGCACTCAAGCTCTGTTTTTCTCTCTCTCTCACTCACTCAAAAAATAAACATTGAAAAAAAATTTTTAAAGAAATATTAAGCTGGATATCATCTTATTATGGACAGTTTAAATAAGTCCATTTTAAATCTAATATGTATTTTATGAATTGATTAGATTTAGTGTTACTTCTGGTCTATTTCACTTAAATATAATGTGCACTTAAATTGTTTTTGTTTTCATTTTGCTTATTTTTACCATTACTTTCTACTTATAAGTATCACCACAGGTGATAGTGGTTTTCCATTTATGATAGGGCTATAATTTTTTCCCCAATGTACAATGAAGTAAAATTTTTTAAATATTTATTTATTTTTGAGAGAAAGAGGTAAGTGGGGAAGGGGTAGAAAAGGGGGGTAAGAGGGTAAAGTGGACCCCACATGACAGCCGAGAACTGGATGTGGGGCTCGAACTCACAAAACACAAGATCATGACCTGACCAAAGTCAGACGCTCAACCAACTGAGCCACCCAGGTCCCTTAATTAAATTTTTAAATGATTTGAATGGGTGTCCCTGACAATGTTACACTGAAGATTCTGTGGGATTTGAATGTGGTACCCTCGATTTAAAGTATGTAAAAGGAAAAGAAAAACAATATTTCAACACCAACAGACTATCCTTACTGCTATTGCTTTGGCTTGGAGCTCCCTCCCTATTTGGCATAACTCAATTCAGTCTTCCAGGACAACTTCAAATAGAAATATTTTTTTCTGAAGAAAACTTTCCCTAGACACTAGAGAAGAATTAATTGCTCTCTCAGTAATACTTCATTCATCCACTAACCTAGTGCTTACCTCACAGTGTAGATTAGTTTTATGCACAGATGAGAGCCTTCTAGACATCTGGAAGCCTTTCAGGACAGGGGCCATCTTTCTTAAGCTTTTTTTTTTTAATCCCCAGAATATAACAGATATTTAATAAACATTGGTTGATTTTTGGGAAGTGTAAAAGAGGAGCAACTGAGTGGCTCAGTCGACTGAGCAACCATGTTTGAGCCCCCCCTGCTGTCAGCGGGGAGCCTGCTTCAGATCCTCTGTACCCCCACTCCCTCGGCCCCTCCCCCACTCACATTCTCTCTTTTAAAACAATAACATTAATAATCATTGAAAAGTGTAAATGAATATTTTTTTAGCATTCATATTTTTACCTTTGGCAAACATACTCTAAGACACTATTAAACACATATTGAAATAGGTTAATCTTTGCAAATAAGCAAAGTATAAATTGGGGCACTTGGGTGGCTCAGTCGGTTAAGCATCTGACTTCAGCTCAGGTCATGATCTCAGATTCATGAGTTCGAGCCCTGCGTTGGGCTCTGTGCTCACAGCTAGCTCAGAGCCTGGAACCTGTTTCAGATTCTGTATCTCCCTCTCTCTCTGACCCTCCCCTGCTCATGCTGTCTCTCTCTCTCTCTCTCTCTTTCTCTCAGAAATTAAAAAAAAAAGAAAAGTACAAATTAATTTACAGACAAGAAGTCAATACCATTCATGCCACTCTATGGCAACTTAGGCAATTTCAGGAACATTCTAACTAACTCCTGGAGGTTCTATATTCTATTTTTTCTTACCTCCACCACATACTCTTCATGATTATAGCCCTGCATATCATCTTTTTTCCTTTCTCTCTCTGAGTCTTGACGGTTTGTAATAGAGAAGAACATCTCTCTTCTGATGTTCAGAGCCACCAATTGCTGAACCTGATTCGGAGCATTGCACTGGCCTGAAAAACTTAATATAGCTCTCATTAAGAGTGACTTAGACGTTGATGAAGCTATTACCCAATACTCCCTGTAGTATATTTTTCTATACTTCTTTGTATTTTTCTAGAGATATAACCTACTAATCCATAAGTGCTCACTTCAGCAAAACGTATGATTCTTTTAGTATAGTGTGAAAGATTATTTTCCTTTTAACTTTGTATGCTTATAACTAACCCAAGTAATTTAGTTTCTGTAAAACATCTCTGATGATAAATACTAAACCATTCACAGAAACAGCTCTAATGTTGGCAGAATGTTGGAAAAGACATTGTTATGTGGAATGACGTCTGATAGTTTTAAAAAATTATTCTCAGTAGTTTGAACAAAAAGGAAGTTGTATGTCCACATTTAGACAGGTTTTAGAGCTATCAGTCCACAATGCAGGAGCACTTCCCCCCAAAAATGGAATAGATTATAGGTAATAAGTTGTGCTTCATTATATTCATAATGAATATAATTAAGTTCAAGTTGGGGTACTTCTGAGATAAGCAGTTGTCCTCTGGCTAGAAACTGGAGACATATCCACGCTGAGTATTCAGAGGAAGGAATAAGGCTGAAAGGAAGTCTACATTTTAAACTTTAAGGCCATCAAAAATTTCCTTTAAAATCCTGCTGAAGTTTTCGATATGTCATTCCCTTTCATTATTCTAAGACCAAATTTATTAAAAATCCTTTGCATTGCTTCAATAATAACTTGACATTTTTAAATGTTTTGTCAATAACAGTACGTACAACTGCTACATTTCATTTTAAACATTTTCACCAATTGTTTTATTTCCATCAGTTTTGATTCATTCAATATGGTATGAGTTATTGAGATTAAAAGAGGTGTTTGAAAGAACAAAACATATGTGATTTATTTTAGTTCCATCAGATTTTCAAAAACAGTAGTTTATAGCTACCAGAATTTTATGTTCAGCTCAGTTTATTTTTTTATTAAGCTTTTTATTTTAATTCCGGTATAGTTAACATATGGTGTTTATTAGTTTCAGGTGTATACCACAGTGATTCAATACTTTTATACAGTACTCAGTGTTCATCATGATAAACGATAAGTGTACTCTTCATCCCCTTCACCTATTTCACCCTTCCCCCCACCCACTTCTCCTCTGATAACCACTAGTTTGTTCTCTACAGTTAAGAGTGTGTTCTTTGATTTATCTCTTTGTTTCCCTTTGTGTCTTTGCTTTGTTTCTTAAATTCAACATACGAGTGAAATCATTTGGTATTTGTTTTTCTGACACTTATTTCACTTAGCATTATACTTTCTCCATCCATGTTGTTGCAAATGGCAGGATCTCATTTTTATGGCATAGTAGTATTCCATTATATATGTATATATATATATATATTTATGTATATATATTTCAAAANCCATAATTTGGTTATTATAATAATGCTGCTATAAACATATGGATGCATATATCCTTTCAAATTAGTGTTTTTGTACTCTTTGGGTAAATACCCCATAGTGCAATTACTGGTTTATAGGATAGTTCCATAGTTCCATTTTTTAATCTTTTGAGGAACTCCCATACTGCTTTCCAGAGTGGCTGCACTAGTTTGTATTCCCACAATAGTGCACAAGAGTTCCTTTTTCTCCACATCTTCACCAACACTTGTTGTTTTTATTTTTGCCATTCTGACAGGTGTGAGTGATATCTCATTGTGGCTTTGATTTACATTTCCCTGATGATGAGCGATGTTGAGCATCTTTTAATGTATCTCCTGTCCATCTGTATGTCTTCTTTGGTAAAAATGTCTATTCATGTCTTTTATCCATTTATTAATTGGATTATTTGTTTTTTCGATATTGGGTTTGGTAAATTCTTTATAGATTTTGGATACTAACCCTTTATCAGATATGTCAATTGTAAATATCACTTCTCATTCAGTAGGTTGTCTTTTACTTTTGTTGATTGTTTCCTTTGCTGTGCAGAAGATTTTTATTTTGATGTAGTCCCAGCAGTTTGTTTTTGCTTTTATTTTTCTTACCTCAGTAGATATACCTAGAAAAATGTTGCTACAGCTTATATCAGAGAAATAACTGCCTATGCTCTCTTCTAGGATTTTTACGGTTTCAGGTCTCACATTTAGGTCCTTAACCCATTATGAGTTTATTTTTGTGTATGGTGTAAGAAAGTGGCCCAGTGCCATTCTTCTGCAGTTAGCTGTCTAGTTCTCCAAGCACCAGATGTTGAAGAGATTGTCTTTTTCCCATTGCATATCCTGTTCTATTGCTCTATATATCTATTCTTGTGCTAGTACCATATTGTTTTGACTACTACACCTACTAGTATAACTTGAAATCTAGAATTGTGATACCTCCAGCTTTGTTTTTCTTTTTCATGTTTGTTTTGGCTATTCAGGGTCTTTTGTGGCTCCATACAAATTTTAGGATTATTGTTCCATTTCTGTGAAGAATGTAGTTGGTATCAGTTGAGTTTTTTTTTTTTTAAGGTGGGCACAGTGTCTTCGAGCTTTTATGTGTTGAATTGCAATTACTCTAAAATTTGCTAATTTAACCTACACATTGTTTCATTTGCAATCAATCAAGAAAGCAAGAAAGTAAGTCTTAAACTCTCCTCCCACAATGCTTCTTAAGTTCCAACAAGTTTAAAAGATTGAAGTGGCATAAAGAAAAAATTATAATAAAGAATAATAAAATAAAATAAAATTCCAAAATGCAGAAAAAGACTGAAATTACTGGCAAACAAAATTAGTAAGAATGCCACTGAAATTAACTAATGTCACTGAAACTGATTAAAAGAGAAGTGAACAGAAAAGAACAATAGAAAATGTATATTTATGTGGTGAAATGTTACATCATAAATCAACGGGCTTCAGAGAAGGCAAATAATGCCTTGATTTTAACTGAGGGGTTACTTTATACTTTACCAAAAAGAATTTAAGAATTGGTAAGTTGCATAACAAAGCCACCTCTTCACTTTATCTACAATGTGAGGAAACTGGACTATACTATCTCTAAATCCCTCCTGACAAAAGCTATTTATTGAGATTTTTTTTTCCAAGTATATCCACAGCATGTGAAAATGTTCAGGACATGCCAGCCCAAAATATGCCACTTTGATATATTGATTACTTTGAGCTGAAGGCTCAGTTTTGTAGCAAATGCAGAAAGATTTCTCTGAACTCCTTTTAGCTGCCTAAAGACAGACCCTCCTTAGAACTCGAATGTCATAAACCCCTCCCTGGGAGTTTCACCAACCAGAGAAGACTAATTCACAGGAAAGGACACTAGAAGTTGACACCACACCCAAATGAATTTCAGTACAAGTGATCATACCTCCCATCTATTCCACTAAGGGCCCTACATCTTTCCTAAAATTCATTTACTCTCTCTCAGTGGCCTACAATTCCCCCTCCCCTGTCCCTTTTAAGACACATATAAGCTCCCAAATCTCACTGAATTTTGCTAATTCACTTTTGTTTTCCTTTGATACCCCAAGCATGTAATATTAAAATTTTATGCATTTGTATACATTTTCTTCTGTTAATCTACCTGTTGTCAGCTGATTTCATAAGACCAACTAACTATCAAACCTAGGAAGATCTGGAAAAAGTTTATTTTTCTCCTTTATACATGCAAACTTTCATATTTATTCTGGAATTCTGAGATAAATTTCATACACTGAAATCTGCCCCAATATTTTTAACACATGGTTAGTCTAAGTTTATTGGAATTTGTATTAGTATAGTGATGGAAGGACCAATAAAGATTCAGCACTGGAGACAAGAGACGTATCCAGTTAACAGAGCTAGCAGGTTCCTATTCTTAAGGCCAGTGTTGGTCTGAGCTACCTCCACAGAAAGGCAGATACAATGAGCCCCTGAGACCCTCCTGTAGGATTCATAAAGCCCCTGATCATTCCAGAGTCGGCAGAGTTGAAGTCAGAGAGAGTGAAGTTAAGAGGGTCACAGCAGCACAAAGTCAAGAAGATTTTCACATGGACTCCACTTCCCACAATTAAAGTCAGGCATTTGCTTGTGAAATTTGAAACCATATTCTGGGAAAATCTGAGCTTTACTTTTGCCAAAAATACTCACATGAAAAGCTAATCTATTTCTTTGTAAACAGATGTCAAGGATGCCTTGAAGCACATTAGCTTAATTATATTTTTTGAACACTTCAAAGTATTCAAAGTATTAGTCTCCCATAGAAACATGCTTATGAAAGTAGATGTTACAGCAACAACTATAAATGGAACACACAAGTCTTGCCTGTCAATTCTAATTATCAAATATTTATTATTAAGGTGGTAATTTTGCACTTATTAATGTAAAATACACTGGGGCAGGCAATTACTTTAGAAGCAAAAAAAAATTTTTATTTAACAGTCCTTGTAACTTTAACTTATTTTCTAAATACACAATGACCTGAACTTTTTGATGGAAAAAGGTGTGCTGTGTCATTATTCCTTCTTAATAAGTCATGACATCCAAAGAAATACATATTACTAAGCTAACTAGGGATTCAAAACAAGATTTTAAAGTGTCAAGCAGTCTTATTTTCTGGGCCATTTTAAATATTAATAATTATAAAGAATATTTTTGAAGTTTCTCTTAGAGGTTTCTCACTTTTGGAAACATGCCAGGAAGACACATGTGACATTAATCACATACAGCAATTCTAAAATAAAATGAACACCTTTGAACCGAGTAGTAACCACAATGCACTTTCTAAATATCCTTATTCACTAAAAGGAACCAGATATTTGTAAAGAAATAGCTGATCCAGTGGCTGAACAGGAAAAGTACAAGATGATCTTAGGCCAGCTTGTGCCAGAGAATAAGGAAATTCTTGAGAATGATGAGAACCTGTCAAAAGATCCAGGAGACAACGTGAAGAGGTTTCACCTGGCAAAGTTTATAAAATTTCAGAATCAAATTAAAAACATAAATGAATTAGAGCTCATCAAACAAGAATCCAGCTAGAATCAACAGAAAGGCTCTACCTTAGAGCATTACTAATAAATATTGAAGGAATGATGAAATTTTAAAATTACCACTTGGCAGCCATCACAGTAACATTTAATTCAAGGCAAGAAGCATCAAATAGTGTGATAAGGAGGAGCAGGGTATGTCATACATGCATACACATACACAGAGAAAGAGAAGGAATGCCAGGGGCAAATGTGGTAGAATGCTAATGATTAAGGAATTTACTCAATGAGTATATAGATTTCCAGACACTCAACTTTCCAGCTCTTCTGTAAACATAAAACTGTATCAAAATTTTAAGGTTACTCAAAATCTCATCATTTCAGACTCCATGAATCCAGCCCTCAATATAGTATTTTCACTTGTTAACTATATTTTATTCTTCAATTTATTTTATTCAAGATTTCTATAGACTTCTTATAGCTGTGTTTGAAATTCAAAGGAAGAAAGTAATTTTTAAAATAGTTTTTAAAGTCTGGTAAGGATGAAAAACTAAAAGACCAGAGTTTAATTTTTTTTTAATATTCAACACATATTTATTGTATGTTTGCTCTTTACAGAGCCAGACAGTATTCTAGGCCCTCGGTTCAAAATAAGGTTTGCCAGGAAGAAATGACCAAGTGGCTACACATTGAATGAAGAATGAAGGCCACTGCACACTTTCATGGATGGGAGATGAACCACTCCTTTGTTTAATGTACCCCAGTGTGCCTCTTCCATCAACTGATCTACCAATCCTTTGTGGAACACCTTTAAGGGGCAAAGTTTGTTCTCTGACTCTGCTTCAAACCCCATGCAAATAACACATAGATCTTGTTTTTCATGATTTCAAATTCGAAGAGAGGAGACAATGAGGGGGGAAATAAATATATTATGGAGACAAAAAAATAGAGCTCTGGAAAGAAACTTTATTCCTTATGAAGAAAACCTTTCCTGTTTTCTTCTTTTGGGAGATCTGTTAAGGTTTCTAGAAAAAGGGGATGTGATTTGCCCCTTTAAGGATGCATCTATGCTTATGAAAATGGGGTAGGTTGGTCGAGACAGAAGGATAAGCTTCTTTTTAAAAGTCTGGAAAGTGCAGATTTTGTTTTGAGAAAAGAGAGTAAAATCATAAGGTCAAGTCATAACAAAGACCAGTCAAATGTTCTCTTCTGCCTTGTCATTCTTGGAAGCCAAAAATCTGTGAACTCCCGGAGATCTGTGAGGTGATCAAAAATAAATATACTTGGGGCGCCTGGGCGGCTTAGTTGGTTAAGTGTCCGACTTTCGCTTAGGTCATGATCTCGGCGGTGCGTGGGTTCGAGCCCCGCGTCGGGCTCTGTGCTGACTGCCAGCTCAGAGCCTGGAGCCTGCTTCAGTCTGTGACTCCCTCTCTCTCTGACCCTCCCCTGCTCACGCTGTCTCTCTCTCTCTCTCCTAGAAATAAATAAAACATTAATAAATAAATAAACAAACAAACAAACATACTTGTCTCTGTTCACGGTTCCTAGCACAGAGTTCCTAACACCCTTGTAATTTTCCAAGTGATAAGGCAACTAGGAGCATCCTTGGTTCTAATGAAGCAACTCTGAGTGGGCTCCGGAATGACTGCTAGATGGGGCCTGGTCACCAGAAAGACCAAGTCATGATTAGAAACTTGGAATTTTCAGCTGCACTCACTCCCCAAACCATCCTACAGGAAAAAAGAGGGATTGAAAATGGAGCTAATAATTGATCATGTCTATGTGACAAAGCTTCCATAAAATTCCAATAGTGGGGGGCTCAGGGAGCTTCCAGGTTGGTGAACACATCTGCACTGGGAGGGGGACATTGTTCACCCTCTGAGACTTCATCCCATGTATCTCTTCATCTGGCTGTTCATCTGTATACTTTATCAGATGTCTTTTATAAACTGGCAAATGTAAGGAACTGTTTTGCCCTATCAAATTAACTGAACCCAAGGAGAGGGCTCTGGAACCTCCAATCTACAGCTCGTTGGCCAGAAGCATAGGCAATATGAGGGTTTGGGATTGGGATCTGAATTGTAGAGATAAGACTAGATGGTCTTAGAGGCCTGAGCCCTTACCCTGTGGAATCTGATGCTCTGAGTAGATAGTGCCAGAATTGAGTTGAATCACAGGACACTTAGCCAGTGTCACAAGGACTTGCTTGCTATTTGGGATGGGGGCAGAGGTGGAAACCTCCATACATTTGATGTTCAGAAGCAAAACATGTCGTATGACTGATAAAGGAGACACACGGGAGAGAAAATCATACTTGAGAAGAACTGGGTGTTTCTGGGGGAGAAAAAAATCTGAGATTTTTCCATTGACAGACCCTGGAAGAGAACAATTCAAGCCATCTCTACAAATTAATATGAAATCATTTGTTTTGGTATTTCCCATCATTTCAGGTTCAGGGTCACCAGACACAATCTTGAGATCACAAAGTTTGAGCTCTGGCGATCATTGTCAATAATACAAAGTGAATTTTACTATGAACCTGGAAATTATATCTGGCATTAAAAATAATTGTTGACATCAAAGTTTTTAAAAAAGACATTTCAGCCTATTTTATAAACCAAACCAGCACATGCACTTCTAATCTGTATTAAAATAACATTAACTGTAAGGATAGTGTTTCATTAAATTACTTTCTACCTTGCTTACTAAAAGGTAAAATGATTTCTGATTTTGGTAGTTTCTATTCATAATCTATTGCAAGGAATTTTTATTGGGTGAAACTTTAAATATATCTAAGCATAGACAATGTGATATAAATATGTGAGCATGTACATTTTAATTTATTTTTAAAGCTTATTTATTTATTTTGAGAGAGAGACAGAGACAGAGTGTGCACCAGTAGGGGAGGGGCAGAGAGAGAGGGAAAGAGAGAATCCCAAGCAGGCCCTGCACTGTCAGCACAGAGCCCGATGCGTGGCTGGAACTCACGAACCATGTGATCATGACCTGACCCAAAGTCAGATGCCTAAGCAACTGAGCCACCCAGGTGCCTCATGTATGTTTGAATTTTGACTCAGGGTAGTTTGTTAGCATTTGAAAACACTGTAATCAGAAGCCCATGCTGCAGAGATATATACTTCAAGTGTTTCAGCCCTCATTTTCTTCAATACTGCAGAGCTATAGGACTAATGCTGAAGGAATATAGGACCTTTTAGGTATAAAATTTGCATCAGGTATTTTATCCCAACAACACAGAGGCACAGCATGTCCCTCCACTCCTCTGTGCTGACGGCTGGAACTCTCGGATTAGACACTGGTACGTCTCTGTGTACAGTTTCTTAGCCCCCTTCCAGAACCAACCATGATGATAGCATACTCCACTGTGGCAGAAAAATACATTTGTATGCTGGACACCTACAGCCACTGTCCATGTAGTTAGGGTATGGTGTGGCCTTTTATCTCTACCTTTTTTTTTTTTTTTTTTAGCATTTATTCAGTTTTGAGAGACAGAGAATGAGTGGGGAAGGGGCAGATAGAGAGGGAGACACAGAATCTGAAACAGGCTGAGCCATCAGCACAGAGCCTGATGTGGGGCTTGAACCCACAAACTGAGATCATGACCTGAGCTGAAGTCAGATGCTTAACCGACTGAGCCACCCAGGTGCCCCATTTTTATCTCTACCTCTTAAGAAATGTATGTGTGTGTCTTGTGCTCTCATTCTCTCTCTCTCTCTCAAAAACAAACATTAAAAAAAAGAAATGTGTGTGTGTGTATCAATAGATATGTTTGCCCTATATTGATTACTTTTATATTGAGTAAATTCTTAGGTGGAATAATCTTATGAAAAAGAGAAATGGTTTGGTAAAGGAAGGCCAAGCTGGTTTCCAGTTTTCATGGTAAAACCAGTGGAGTGAATGTACTGCAGCCACTTTAAGTTTCTACCTTTTGTACCTTTCGTAGATATCATGGAAATCAAACATTTTAACTTAAAAACTTCAAGTGTCCTAAGTTTCATCAAGTTGAAACATTTTAAGGTCTTCCTTTCGGAATGATGTTTGTGGTCTTTTTAAAAGGGTAGAGGAGTTTTGTTTTCAATCTAGGGTAGGATTTAAAGAAATATACTATGTGCTGAAGATTCAATATGAAATAACCCTTTCAAAAAAAATGTTTCGTTTTAGTTTTTGTGTTTTTTTAAACAAGGAAATCAGTTCTTGTCCCACAGATTCTGAAAATTTATGGAACACAACTTACGAAAACAAGCACCCTGGTAATTTTCAGGGAACAAAAACATAAGGAAGGTAGCTTAAAGGATATTCTGGTTTCAGTCTCCTCTGGTATAGTGAAAGCAACAAGGGTCAATGGTTTGCTTTGTCATTTTGGCAGTGGCCGTGGTGACGGCGGTGGTGGTGGTGGTAATGGTGGTGGTGACACATGGCTCCTGCTGACTTTCAGAGCAGCACTCACTGTGAAGTAATAATAGTAAACAAACATTTTGTTGACGTTCCTCGTATTCTATCATATAACTCAGATTTCTACATTATTACATTTTAAGGTAACAATTAGGTAATAAGCACGTTCTAACCAGGACCTGTGGAGCCTTTGTATGCACTCACTACTTCCAATCTCCCAGATTTTTTAGGCTTACTAATAAATATTTTTAATTCAATCAACAAGGAGAAAGATATCAAAACACTGTACCGATTTAGATGTGAATTTAGTTAGGTTTCACAAACGTATTGGGGCGCCTGGGTGGCTTAGTCGGTTAAGCGTCCGACTTTCGCTTAGGTCATGATCTCGCGGTTCGTGGGTTCGAGCCCCGCGTCGGGCTCTGTGCTGACTGCCAGCTCGGAGCCTGGAGCCTGTTTCAGAGTCTGTGTCTCCCTCTCTCTCTGACCCTCCCCTGCTCACGCTGTCTCTCTCTCTCTCTCTCATAGAAATAAATAAAAAAAATATTAAAAAAAAAAGGTTTCACAAATGTATTAAAGTACATAATTTACTTCCATATGTTGAAATTCTTATGGTCTACAATTATGTTCAGCGTTTAGAGGAATCTTCGTGCACGGCAAACTCTGAAACCTTGTCCACACAGAGAAAAAGCAATGGCCTTAAAAACTGATTAAAATACACAAATCAAACCAGACGTTGCAAATAATGCTTTATTTTCACAATGTTACTGCATTCTTGGCATAAAATGAAAGGCAGTCCCAAACATAAATGGTCAGCTACACTGACCTGGAGATCAATGTCACACCTGAACATTTCTCTGTATTAAATGGAAAGCACAAGTGTTGATTACTTACTCTGTAAAAGGCACTATATCGGTTGTTATGGGATACAACATCCCCATCCTGTACTTGAGTCAAAAGCAGCAGTGTGTCCCAGGAGCTAATTGGTACTGTGAGCCCAGGCAATGTCTTGCTTTGTCCAGTGGACCAGGTCAGATCACTGTGCTTCGCTTACTCGTTTCATTACCTTAAAAAAAATAATAGTAGTACATTACTGCAGCAAGTGCCCCAAATAGAACTCTAATTTCCCGAGGAAAGGTACAAGTTCTCTTTGAATTATTCCACTAACAGAATTCTCCTAATCTAGTATTATGTAAGGTAATTTCCTTATGGACCACTAGAAAGATGGCTTGGAAAGATTAGGGATTTATCTGAAACTTTTCTTTCCAAAGACACTTCATTGATAGCTTTAGAAAACAGGGCATTCAGTATATTTGAAAAGATAGATTTGGCTAGCTAGAGGTGATGTCTTAAGTTTGAGACCATCTGTAAAATTTTGTTAAGAATTAAGTAATTTGGGGCGCCTGGGTGGCTTAGTCGGTTAAGCGTCCAACTTTCACTTAGGTCATGATCTCGCAGTTCCTGGGTTCGAGCCCTGTGTCGGGCTCTGTGCTGACTGCCAGCTCGGAGCCTGGAGTCTATTTCAGAGTCTGTATCTCCCTCTCTCCCTGACCCTCCCCTGCTCATGCTGTCTCTCTCTCTCTCTCCTGAAATAAATTTTAAAAAAAATTTTTAAAAAAAGAATTAAGTAATTTATTTCTCTTGAGATACAAAGTCAAGTATCTAAGCTAAAGACTATTCAGCTACATTTTTATAATGCAATGAATGAAACAATAGCAATTATCATTGTAATTTCTTAAAATGATAAAAATACAATAATTTTTGAGGAAATTTTTAGTTTATTTAAAATATATTTACATATTCCTGGGAATAGAAGCTATTGCCAATCTCAACAGCCTTGTCAAGAAATTTTTAGCTTTTCAGGTAACTGGCAGGTCTAAATTATAACAAAAATCTTGGTAGTAACTATGACCCCTGCTAAGATATTATATATTGAAAAGTAGATGTATTCAGAGGAATAAGTATAAGCTGGGGAATTATTGAGGAACCTATCGACTTAATTATACTTGGTCTATAATTAAAAGGTCAAAAATGATGAAGTTTATCATTTATTTATAATGATCACATTTTATAAATGTAAAATAGACAAACCTTTGTATAAAAAAGATAAACCTCAACACACACAAATAACAATCACAATTAACTCCTGCCGATCACTTCTTTACTTTGAAAAGTTTAAAAAATACAAACAAGGTTGGAGACTATTTTGATGCATATTCATCTACCTACCACAGAGAATTAGCAAAGATTAATGTTATATAAAACTTTTAATTTGGACACTTATATACAATTGTATAAGAATAGTTTAATCTTGCAGCTGACCTAGGGCAAAATGGACTTTTAGCCCAAACTTGACTTTTAGCCCACACATGACCAGGTTTTCTAGCTGGTGCTATACATTGTGCTGGTCAAAATCTGCAGAGAGTATCACATCATCTGCAAATAGTGAAAGTCTGACTTCCTCCTTGCTGATTTGGGTGCCTTTTATTTCTTTTTGTTGTCTGACTGCTGAGGCTGGGACCACTATGTTAAATGGTAATGGTGAGAGAAGACATCCCTGTCTTGTTCCTGACCATTGAGGAAAAGCTTTAAGTTTTTTCCCATTGAAGAGGATATTAACTGTGGGTCTTTTGTATATTGCCTTTATAATGGTGAGGTACGTTCTATCCATCCCAACGATCTGAAACTCTCCTGGATGTACTAAGTTGCCTCCTTTGTTTAGGGCTATATAGAGATGGCTTGCCCCCGGTTTAACAAATTACACAGCCTGGCTTTAGCCAGCTTTAGCTGTTCTCAGGGGTCTATACAGGTGTCTCTGTAATCTTATTCCTGGACTCCCCAAGAACTAAGGTGGCCCATATATACTTTGGTGGCCCATAATCTGAAGATGAAATGGACTATACAACTGAGAAAAGCCCCTAACAGCTGTATGCAGAGTTTTCAGACCTCTCTGTGATTGCCTGCACTTTCTTCCTACTGTGAAGCCAAACCTTTCATCTTGTCTGTGCATTGCCGCTATACAGAAATGCAATTGGTCTTAGTACATTTATTTCACCCCCGGGAAAATTGATCAACTCTCTTATTAGTTCTAAAGTATAGCTATAAATTCTTCGATTTTCTAACTAGATAGTCATAGCCTAAGTGAATAATAGTAATTTGCATTCTTTCTTAGTTCTTCCTTATTTTTGTTATTATTCTTTTTCTTTTTTGCACCCAGTAGAAATTCCAATGCAATGCTGAATGAAGTGCTGATGGCAGGTACTGTTGTCTTGTTCCTCTATTGAAAATAATGATTTCTGTATGTCACCATTATTTTTACTTTTTGTAACCATCCTGATTAGATAAAGGAGTTTTACTTTATATGTAATTTGTTTGAAGTTTTCTTTTTACTCTTTAATCATGAATAGTTTTTGTATTTTACCAACTCTTTTTCTTCAGCAAAAACAATAATGTGATTTTACTTCTTTATTCTTTTAGTGTGGTAATTTAATTTCCTAATGTTAAACTAACCTTTTATTTGGAGGATAAACTTAATTTGGTTCTAAATATAAATATATATTTATATAAACACATGCCAATGGCTCATACATTGCTACATTCCCTTTACTAATATGTTTAAATGTTTGTATCTTAATTGATAGGAAAGTTTGACTTGTGATCTTTATATTGTACTTAGGAGTTATCAAGGGAATGATGAAATATGTTTCAGGTGCTCCGTGTCACATCTGATGGTTTAATGCTATGTCTTACCTCAGCTCATCAGAGATTCTACTATTCCCATTGAAACTAAGAAGCCTAGTCTATAATGCTACTACTGTTAGCACTCACCTGGAGAAAACAAGCACCACTGATCTCAGTGAAGCTGGTGTCCCTTTCATCAGTGGACTTGCTATTGACTTAGTGAGCACCGTATTTCCCAGGTCTTCCATGAGGATACATATTAGCACTCCTAATTCCCTGAACCTATCCACCACCACCATCTTCAGTCTGCCGTGGCAGCTCTGCCCTTTTACTTCTTTTAGCGCAGGTCATAGCTTTCCAGGCTGCTGGTGCCAATCTAGAAGATATTACAACTGTTCATGCCAAGTGTTGAAACCTGTGCCAGAGAAGAAGGCCTCATATTGACAAACTATTCCTTATCTGTCAGGGGCCACCAAGACATTCTTCATATTCTCCTGTTTCCCATGGTACAAGCTAAGCAAGTTCTGCAGTTCATTTGGTCCATATTCTTTGCCTCTTAGGCAGGCCCAACACTTCTCTCTCCAGGCTATGCTGGGATTTGACTCTAGTGGTTTTGGGGGTTAGGACCAGAAATAAGGGCCAATGATCAGAGCAAGTACCATGCTTGCAGTCTTTATTCTCACATATGAGGAAATGGGCCCCTCCTGCAAAGGATTCAAGGGAATCTATAGATTCAAAGTTCTCAAGTACATCTATTCAGGTACACCCACCTCAACTCCTGGCGTCCCACTGCCCCCATAGCACAGCCCTGACTTTGACAGAGGAGACTTACCTGAACTGAAAATTCAACCCCCTCTAAAGTCTTCTCCCATTGTACAATTCAGTCCTGGGCGCAAATCGTGGTTTACATGATCCTCTGGTTGCAGAAGATGAAAGTCTCTTGAAATATTCTCCAAAAAACGTTCTTTGAACATCACATTGAACTTGAAGTTGTTAATTAACATATCAAGCCTGCTATTTCTTTCTGGCAGTAAATGATTTGCAGTTAGCAGCAGACCTCCAATTCCATAGTCCTTATAGTATCTAATCCTCCCAACTCTTTCAAATGCTCAAGAAATTACACTACCTAGTACACCCTCTTGCTTCTGCATCCAATCCCAATTCACCACAGGGGAAAGTCTCTGCATTCTAGAAGCTATCAGCTTTCCACTCACTAATAGTGGGATCCTTTTTGCAACCCAGTTGAGACTAAGCAAATCCTATCCTCGTGGTCTGTTTCAAAGGCCCACTTGTAGCACCAACTGCCTTGGATATGGTTCCCTAGAAGAGATCCAAATAAGAGGATTCTTGTTCAGTCCTGAGATATACTGAGTGAATTTTCAGAAGAGGACAAAGTTAGGCTAGGGCAGGAGGGGAAAGCTAAAAGAAACTATAATTTCAGCTGGAGGCCCATTTCAGCCTGATGTCACGGGAAAGCTCCAGAGCACAAATCGCCATAGAGTCTATCACCCTTGCAATAAGAAGACTGGCCTTTTGGACCCTGTTGCCATTCAGAGATTGTCTGAGGACTTCCCCTGGAGGATGGTGCATAAATTTTCAGGTAACCTGGATACCATTATCTCAGTCATTTCTTTAGAGAAGGACAGCTATCAGCTGCTACTAGCCAACGCTTACCGCTGCCAGGGCATGGGTGTGTTAGTGACTAAAGAGGTTAAGAACAAGGCACTACAGCATACACCATGGCCACACTTCAGAACGAAGTTGCAAAGACTTGCTACCTCTTCCATATACAATCACTTGATTCAGAACTGTCTTTCCCAATCACAGTCTTTCACTTCACTGGGGAAAAGACTATCCACAAGCAGTCACCACAAACCCAAAATCCCTGCAACTCACAAAACCCCTACAGGTCTCAAGATCACAGCCAAACTTTTCCAACAACATCCAAAAGAAACGGATCTTCTCCACACTTCCTCTCTATGTGGACAGAAAGGTAGCCCGTGGTCCCTGGGGTCACTGCTAGCACTCCAGCATAGGGACGAAGTGTCATGACTCTGATTACCAACAGAAGCAGCATCAACAGCAAATGCAAATCCTGCATGAGTATATGAGACTCAGCATAAATCACACTGCTGGAATCTAATTGCAAGGAGCCTGGGAAATGTAGATTATGTATAAGAATGCCACTTTAGCCTCCTCATCCTGGAAGGCACCCTGAAAGGGGGGAGTAATGGATGGTCAAGCACCAGCTCACCAAATCCATGACCATCCACGCTTATGACTCAGCATCTATCTCAACATACCTAAACTTTTAAAGAAGACCATCAGTACCAACAACAGGTTGGCACCTGTTCCTCCCTCTTTACATGGAAACAAGAAACAAGTCATCTCCCTCTTTGCATGGCTCAAAATATCTTAAATCTGCCTTCACTCTCAGGTCATCGTTTCGCTGTATAGAAGTCGAGTTGGACAATGATTTTACGTCAGAACACTGAAACTATCATTTCACTGTTTTGTAGCTGTGAATGCAGCTGCTGAGAAATCGGTTGCCAATTTAATCATTGTTCCTTTATAAGTTGGCTGGCTCTATTCTCTGATAAACGAAGTTTTTCTTTTCTTGATATTCTGCAGTTTGCTGTGGTTTTTCTGAGTGTAATCTATTTTTTCTCTTTCCTGTTGGATCTTGGTGTACTTCTTCAACCTGAGAACTGTCTTCAATTCTAAGAAGCTCTGAGCCATTATCTCTTTTAATACCTCCCTCTGCCTTATTCTCATATTCTTTTTTTTTTCCTGAAATTTTATCAGCATTTATGGATGGATCTTTTTATCTTATCATCTACAGATCTTAGTATCTCTTTCATATTTTTCAACTCTTTATCTCTCTATCCTTAATTTTTCTCCATTTTTTATCAGTCTTTCCATTAACGATTTCCTTTCAGTGATTATACTGTTCACTTAATCAGCCGTACCTTTCAAACCTTCATTTCTGTAAATTTTGCAGTTCCTAAATAGTCTTTTCTGGCCTGTTTCCAAAGTCACCCGTTTTACAGTGTCTCCTATCGCCCCTATAGTGTCTCAGATATTTTATGTCTATAGTATTCATGCGAGCAAACTCTCCCATTTACTGCTTTCTCTGACTCTTCATGGCATTTGTTTCTGCTTGTTGCTTGTCGTTTTTAGCTAGATGTTGGGGAGAAGTTTATTATCCAATGTTCCCTGGGTTGGGGAAGAATCCTACTGGGCAATTTTGAATTTTGAGCACTGTGGGTCTTACAAGTTTAGGACCAACTTTGTGTGCATATTTTTCTCTTGGCGCTCTGAGTCAAGTCGGGAGTTCAGCTCCACAGAGCCCACTTTTAGTCCCGATTCCCCTGTCAGACCCTCATGTGACATCTAACCCACCGACTTGACTTTCAATTCTCTCTTCATTCATTTACCCAAGAAGTCTTCTTTCTTTGGAGCTCAAGTGTGTATTTAGGGGTTTTCCTTTTTTCTGTTGTTATATTTTATTTGTAATTTTTATATATTGAAACTTGAGAAGGATTTCCCATATCTGCTTAGGATGTCATAGCAATCTAAAATATTCTATCAATGACTGGTTTGTCTTCCATATACTTACAAAGAAAATAAAAGGGCAGCGTTGGCCTCCTTCTGGCAACTTGGTGAAGCCAAATTAACAAGCAACAAGCTAACTTATTTAGCTAGCAAGCAGTAAGACACATTCTTTAGTTGATAATAATTTGTCACTTTATAGGTAGGAGATGGATACTACCTGGAGAAATAAAAGGATTCCCATTATTACCTTATTTTCCCTTAACACACCCTCAGTTGTTACTGGTAAACATCTTATTTGAGGGGTAGAAATAAAAAGTGTTTATGCCAAACATACTTGCAGTTAAAATGCAGATGTTATATACTATCTTATGGTAAAGAAATAAATTTATTTTTATTATATAACCAAGATCATTAATAAATTAAAAGTTAGTAAGAATAAGTCCAGTTGCTGGAATTCTCTATAAACTGAAAATATATTGCTCACAGGAAGAATCCTTTCAGGACCCTGTCACTCTCTGGCACTCCTCCTGTGCCCCCTCTGCCCTCCCCAGTCAACGCAAACGACGCCATAGGGAGCTGCTTCATCTTCACAGAACCTTGTCAGCCCAGCCCCAAAATAGCAGCTGATCACGACAAAGGAGGCACCCATAGTGCATCATGACTAAGGGTGTTAACTGCAGGGGGCACTGGCCTGCCTCATACAACAGCGCTAAGACTCTCCCCTGGAGAGTCTTCAGTTTAAGTTGCCTGAAGCTGAGACATACAGCCATATCCGCTGAGCATACACTTCTCTGTGGTGTCGAAAACTAAGGAAAAGGACCAATGGGAGCTCTCTCTCCACGTGACATCCATCAAGTGGGCATTACTTGTTTCCCCTTTAAAGAGAGGGAAGAGTCAATAAGTTAAGATTCTCACAGGCCCAAGAGTCCCTTCTCCGAGCTAATCATCTATGTGTGCAGCAAAAAAATCCTTTGAATTCTAAAGGGCTTCTTCTCCTTCATTTTCTATTCTGATTTGGTTTTAATGCTGTTGTTTTCATTCTTTGTAGAACTTAACCTACTAGCTCTCCTTGGTCTTATAAAAATGCTAGGATCAAATAAAACAGTAAAGGTATAAAAGGAAACTAGAGATTATGCTTCCAAAATTAGTTTCTTCAGGCATGCAAAAAGCAGAATCAGACCTATAAATACAGAGAACAAACTGATGGTGGTCAAAAAGGGAGTTGTAGGGGGATGGGCAAAATGGGTGTAGGGGAGAGTAAGATACAGACTTCCAGTTATGGAATGACTAGGTCATGGAAATAGAAAACACAGCATAGGGAATGTAATAGTGTTATATGGTGATAGATGGTAGCTACACTGGCAGTGAGCAAGGTATAACATATGGATAAGTTGAATCACTACGTTTTGTAAACCTGAAAACTAATGTAATATTGTGTATCAGCTATACTCAAATTTTTAAACAGTTTTTAAAGTGGTTTCTTTGTTTTCACTTCAATCAATTATAGATTCACTATAGATATGCTGACATTCCAGAAAAATGTTAGTAAATGTAGTTTAGCTACCTTTGTATAATACTAAATTAAGGAAGCCACCATTAACACAAATGTGTTTGCAATCAAAAGAAAACATTTGTTGTTGTTGTTATTGTTGTTGCTACTGTTGTTGTTAATATCGGCCATTACATAAAGAATTAAGAAGTTCTAAGGAATCAAGAGCAAAAATAAACGATTGGGACCTCATCAAGATTAAAAGCTTCTGCACGGCAAAGGAAACAACCCACAAAACTAATAGNGTAAGTTCTTTTAGAGGAAATAGTCCTGACTGAGAGTGGAACACCACAGGTTTTTTCCTATAAAATATTTTTCCATATCGTAAGATTGAACTTCAAAGCCACTGCTTTCTTTCTTCTGGGTAAAACACGCTAGAACTTGAAAGTGGGCCATTTGCAGGTATTTTAGAGTGAATATATGTACTCTATGAAAAATGAAATTTGAAAATATGTCTCAACCAAGCTATAACTCTGCTGGTTGTTTTGGAGATTTTTTACTTGCAAGTGGATTTAACTGTCCTGTGACTCTATAATAAAGTTCACCTCCTGGAAATGTGTGTATTTGATTGGCCAAGATTTTCTCAATAGATGCCAATAAGACGCTGAATCTCCTACCTTATTAGTGATTCAAATGAGACAGCAAACATCTAGAAACACTGGGCTGGATCTGGTGTCATTTAGCATATATGACTCAGAGGTGGTTTTAGCTGGAGTAATAAAAACTTCCATATGCCAAATTCTAAGTTCTGAGATTAATGTTGTGGTCTCACTAGTCGCACAGAGCTTGCCATCCAGTGAGAAGGACAGAAGAATAAACAGGTAAACATATGAACACACACACATGAAAGAATGTCAAATAACTCTAAGGCCAATAGTCTAAGGTAACGTGATGGTAAAAGATAGGTGGAAATAAGGTGCTATTTGAATTGAATAATCAGGGAAAGATTTTCTACAGGGGTGCTATTGTGCTGAGGCCTAACTTTCAGGAAAAAGCCAACCATGAGGAAATCCAAGGGAAAAGTATTCCAAAGAAAGAGAAGCACTGGAGCATAGACCTTGACACAGAATCAAGCTCAGAATAGCCAACAATAGAAAGAAGACCCGTGTGAGTAAATTATGTGAGCAAGGGAGAAGGTGGTTACAAATGGAAACCATGCAGGGCCTTACATGTGTCACTCAGCCCTTTGTACTTGATTTTAAATGTGAAGTCATTTGGGGGTTTTAAGTAAAAGATCTTGATTGTATTTATATGACCTCAATGTAAATTAGAATCAGCTATAATCTTTTGGCTGGTGTCTACTTCCTAGCAATTATTACAACATGTGTTTATCTGTTTGTCATCTTTTTTGTTTGTTTTATTATGCCTTCTCTTTGCAAACTCTATCGGGGAGGAACGACATTACTTTGTTTACCATTGAATACATAGACACTAACAGAGAGCCTACCACATACATGACAGGTACTCGATATATACTGGTTGGATAAATGACTGAATATTAAATGTTTATTACAGAGGTACCTGGGTGGCTCAGTCAGTTAACTGTCCAACTTCAGCTCAGGTCATGATCTCATGGTTCATGAGTTCAAGCCCCGCATCGGGCTCTGTATTATCAGCTTAGAGCCTGGAGCTGATTTTGTCTCCATCTCTCTTCCCCTCATCTCCCTCTCAAAAAAATTTTTTAAATGTTTATTACAAGGTGACAGGATACTGAAATAATCCTCTCCATGTAGTAACTATAAGATTGTTGTACCAGGTAAATCAATTCCAGGCATTATCCCAACTTTCCCCAGCATGATTGTATCCACTGAGCCCAATGTATTTTTTAGCATGTAAAATCAGTGTACTTGTTCCTAATAAAGCATAGAGAATGCAAAGAACAAAAATATTCTCAATACAGAAAGAAAGTAGTATCAGAAGCTCCATATGTCAGATTTCAATAGCTATTGTTTTATATAGTAGGAGTTCTGTAATGGTTTCTGTCGTAAGCTGCAGTTTGATGGATTGAATGGTCTAAAACCACATTAGTAAAGAGAAGAACTAAAAGGTTTTAATGGCCATCTCCTTCAAGTAACTCTGTCCTGGATAGAACCCTTCCAGCCTAAAACGCTGAAACAATAAACCCATAGTAGTTCTATTCAAGGAGAGAAATTTTCTGCTCTAAAAATATTTAAATTGTTCCAGTGAATCAAAGCTGTGTATGCCTTCCTAGAAAGAAAGCATTATTAAAACCATTTCCAGAGCCACTGCCCAGCCATCCTCTCCCAGGGGCTACAAGCTGACTCCAGCCAGACCTCCAATTTACGTGTGTGTCGGTATGTTTCAGGGTAGGAATGGACCTTGCTTTTTCAGTTCTTTATAAGTACCACCAGCTCATATTTGAACTTGCCAAGGGTGACCACCACAAATCAAGTAACAAGAAGGTCATAATATGTACATAAGCATTTATCTTTGTTGCTTCAGGAAGGCTGGGAGAATTTCTTACAATCAAAACATATCTTACTAGTTGAAACTCCCTTAGAATTACAACTTTCTATTTGTCCACTAGAATCAAGAAAATTTCAGTGGGAAAGGTGATATATTTTCATGTGTTCACATAGTCTCACTGAGTGGTAAATAATTACCTAATATCATGACATCAGAAAAGAAGTTTAGCTATGGAGGAAATAGGTATACTGCCTGCGATAAAGGAAAGTTTGTGGACAGGAGAGGTAGAATCTTCGTTTCCTCATGACTTTCCTGGGATCATCTCTGCTCAGAAGTTACCCTTCCTAAGGGCTCCTGGGTGGCTCAGTCAGTTGAGCATCGGACTCTTGGTCCGCTTAGGTCATGATCTCACAATTTGTGAGATTGAGCCCTGATTCAGGCTCAGCACTGACAGCATGGAGCCTGCTTGGGATTCTCTCTCTCCTTCTCTCTCTGCCCCACCTCCATTCACATTTTTTCTCTCTATCTCTCAAAATAAATAAACTTTTAAAAATAAACAAGTTATCTTTCCTAGAAATAGCAGCGGCATGATACCTGCACTGCTCAGGAAAAGAGATAAAGCAGTATAAATGCAAAGAAAGAAAGAAAAAGAACACATCATATAGAGATTGCTTTAGGGCAACAAGATCACTGTACTATTTCATTTCTTTCATGTTAAAAGGAAAACCTGGGGGGAGCCTGGGTGGCTCAGTCTGTAAAGCGTCTGACTTTGGCTCAGGTCATGATCTCATGGTTCCTGGGTTCCAGCCCCGCATCGGGCTCTGTGCTGACAGCTAGCTCAGAGCCTGGAGCCTGCTTCGTATTCTGTGTCTCCCTCTCTCTGACCCACCCCTGCTCACACTCTCTATCTCTCTCTCTCAAAAATAAATAAAACATTAAAAAAAGAAAACTTGAAATAAGGATTTTGAAAAGGAGTCTATCCTTTAATTATTCTAGAAGAATAATTAAAATGAATGCCCAGTCTCTAGTTATATACTAACTAGTGAGGAGACAGAGTACAAATTAATCATTGCTGTATAACTCATTTCCTCAAGGGCAGAAACTTTTATATTTTTATTTCTCTATCCCCAATGCCTAAAACTGGCCAGGCATTCAGTATCTACTCAACAAACGTGTGCTGGATGTTGACTGAATTTGATCATTGTATAATGGAGGTATACTACTAATATATTACTAATAGCTGCACCCAGAAGACGGTATTTGGATTGAGACTTGAAACATTAGTAGGAAATTGCCAAATAGGCAGGATGCAAATACAGAAAGGATACTCTTGGCAAAGAAGAGTTTGCCCAAGGGTATAAGAGTGTGAGAGAGCATAGTATATGCAGGAATATAGGTGGGTTTGTAGGGATAAATCATAACATTCAAAAGAAAGAGTGGCAAGAAATAAAATTAGAAAGGGAGACAAGAGCCACACTGGAAAGGGCCATATGATTCCTAGAAAAGACTTGAAATTGAATCTGCACATGATGAAAAACAGTGAACAACTTTGGTCAAGAGTAATGTACAATGGTTTATATGTGTTAAACATGACAGGCAGGAAAGAGAGATGGGTGAATTAGAAGGTATCAATACTTGAGGTCAGGAAACTAATCAGGAACTACCACAGTACTTGTGATAGACCACGAGGGCCTGAACTAGAGCATCAGGAGTAGGAATGAAGATTAGCAGAGGTACACAATAAGTGTTTTCAGTGAAACCAAACAACTTGGAAATTTGATCTGGAAGTAAAGGATAGAAGAGAAATCTAGGTTTTTCTCTCTGATTTTGGCTTGAAGTATTGGGTCGATTTTTGTGCCATTCGTAAAGCGAAGAAATAGTAGAGGCCCCTATGCCAGAGATAAACAAATCTGACAGTATATAAAGATCGCATTCTCTACTGATGGGTGGAGTGTGAAACGCATAGTGCTTGGTATGAACGTACCCATTAAGGCCATGGCCACCTTGCCCAACACTTGTGTGTTTTCCTGGTCAATATGAAAGGGCTCCCATACCTGCTTCAGGTTTTTGCTCTAGTTCCAAGTCAACCTTAGATGCCTGCTTCAGTCTGCTTGTCTGGGGTCCTAACATGTTTCTTGGGCAAAAGACTTCATTTCTCTATCTCAGCCACTGTGTGAAAGTCCTGTGTTGATGCAAAATGATACAACGCTTGCTTTTCCTTACAACTTGCTTAGGACAGTTGTGGTATACTCAAGAAGTCCAACCACTTGGATATTGACACGAATCCATATAAATTTCAAAATTTGAAACATCACTTGAATATGATCTGGACTACTTGTCACCTTTCTTAGGAGACAGGTCTATAACAAGGGGTCTATACCCCTGTCCTCTAAACTTTCACCATACAGTTAGTTGTTCAGTATGTCAAGCTCACACATAGAATAGAAAAAACTTCACAGTCTGACAGCCATATAGGAAAAGACATAGTCTAGAAAGAACCTAAAAATTCTCATTAAGATGGCTTCAAACTTCAAATAATGAAGGAAATATTACATGTTTTAAAAGTTCAGGTAATAACTGAAAAAAAATCCCAGTCATCCATATATATGCATGATTAAATTATTGGAGCTCTTACTGAATTCTAGTATAACTTCATTTGACATCATATTGAATTTATATAATTTTTTATCAGAGTCATCAATTTGCTCCTTTCCAACTGGACTGATGACTTGCAAATAAAGACATCTATCAGAATCTCCTGAGAAGTCTCTTTGTTTTGTTTTGGGTTGTTTAGGTGTTTCCAAATACACATACCCACATGCACTAAATCTCTGAAGGTAGAGTCTGAGTATGTGTACTTTTAATTTTCATTTTGATATCATTTTAAACTTATAAGAAATTTTCAAGAATAGTACAAAGAATTGCCATATACCCTTTACTTAGAGTTCTTGTTATCTATTGCTACACCATAAACACTTCAAAAGGTAGTCACTTAAAAAATACAGTGATGTTTTGGCTAACAGATCTGCAGCTTTGGCAAGACTCAAAGAGAAGGTTTTTCTCTGCTCTGTCCAGCATCAACAGCGGTCCTGGCTCACGTGCCAAAACTCCAACATGGCTCTTCCTTCGACTGGCAAATCAGTGCCACTATGAGCTCAGTGCTCAACCAGCGCTGAAAGCTCTGAACCTCCGTTCCTTTCCAGGTGAGTCTCTCCACACAGGCTTCTATCTGGGCTGCTTGAGCTTCACCTGTGCACAGCAGCTGGATTCCAGGACTGGACGACTGGACGTTCAAAGAAGCAGACAGCAGCTATATTACCTTTTATTATCTAGCCTGGAAAGTAATATAACATCACTTCTTTTTCTTTCCTTCTTTTTTCTTTCTTTTTTTTTTTGTTTGTTTATTTTTGAGAGAAAGAGACACAGAGCATGAATGGAGGAGGAGCAGAGAGAGAGGGAGACACAGAATCTGAAGCAGGCTTCAGGCTCTGAGCTGTCAGCACAGAGCCCAATACGGGGCTCAAACCCATAAACCATGAGATTATGACCTGACTCCCAGTCAAATGCCCGACTGACTGAGCCATTCAGGGGCCACTTGCATCACTTCTTCCATAAACATGCCCACCCAAATTCAGAGGGGGAAAATAAGCCCCTCATATTAGTAAAAGAACTATGGGATGAAAGGTATCATTGTATTTTTGCAAAATACAGTGTTTCCCACCAAGAAGCACCAATTGTTTTAGTTTCCACCATTTGTTTTACCATTATCTCTAGCTATCTATTTATTCATCTATCTCCACATAGATATAGATACAGAATATCTCACTTTCTCTCTATATATAGATATAGATACAGATAGATATAGATATAGATAAAGACATATATTTAAGTGTGTGTTTCCTAAAACCAAAGGCATTATTTTATATAACCACAGTACAATTACCAAAACCAGAAAATTTAATATTAACAGATCACTGTTATCTAATCCATAGTCCACATTTAAATATTATTGTTTCCTCCCTCTCTTTTCAAACCCATAAAGGATATGGATGTGTTGTTGTTTTTGTTGTTTTAATCTCTAAAGCTGATTCTGGTGAATGGTCCTAGTCTGGAATAATGTAAATATTTGGAGACAGATGCAAGCTCAAATCTCAGCTTTGTCATTGGTCAAAAGCATAACCTTTGGCAATGACCAATGCTTCAATTTCCTCATTAATAAAAATGAGAGTATTAAAAGGGTGCCTGAGTGGCTCAGTCAGTTAAGTGTCTGACTTCAGTTCAAATCATGATCTCATAGCTCATGGGTTCAAGCCCCACATCAGGCTCTGTGCTGACAGCTCAGAACCTGGAGCCCTGCTTCAGATTCTGTGTCTCCATTGCTCTCCATCCCTCCCCCACTTGCACTGTCTCTCTCTTTCACTCTCTCACAAATAAAGAGGCCCCTGAGTGGCTCAGTCAGTTAAGCCTCTGACTTCAACTCAGGTCATGATCTCATGGTTCATGGGTTCAAGCCCCACATCAGGCTCTGTGTTGGCAGTTCAGAGCCTGGAGCCTGCTTCCGATTCTGTGGCTCCCTCTCTCTCTGACCTTCCCCTGCTCACACTGTCTCAATCTCTCTCTCTCTCTCAGAAATAAATAAAACATTAAATAAATAAATAAATAAATAAATAAATAAGATAAAAATGGGAGTATTATTAGCTACACCATAGGATGGAGAAAAAAATGCCAAGTTCTCAGCACATGTTAGTTTTGCCCTCTTTCACTCCTTAAAATTACCAAATGCTCACATAGAACATGTCCCTACTAACTTTGCTCCACTCCACTGAACTCTATCTGCCTAGGGAAGCAATTCATAGAAATTCAACCATGCTTTACCAAGGCAGCAGTCACTTATTTGGGATATCACTTTGAGTCTGTTTCATGAATGAGAACCCATGCTAGCCAGTTAGCTTCTGTCTTGTTCCCTGCTCTCACAGGACACCAGCTTTCTCGCATTCAAAGGCAACAGAGGAACTGGCAAGAGTGGGAATATGAATGGTGAGGAAGTCAGCTTCTTCTTGCCCTTTTGTACTTATCAATAGCACCATCATGCAAACAGGAAGATGGTTTTTCATGGTGTTATTTGATAAGTACTAAAAAGGAAGCACAGGTTTGACTTCCCCATTGGGTCTTTCATTATAATTCCATTTAAACGCAAGCTAATGGAAGAAAAATCATACTGCCTTTTTTGCCTTACTGTTAAATATACCTCCAGGACACCTGTTTTTAACTCTGCTATTTCATCATATCTCATTAGAGTTCAATGGGTTTGCTCTACCAGAGAATTCATTCACGGTGACTTTATTAATTTTTACAGCTTTTGTTGTTTTCCTTATCCCTTGATGGGGACATCCCTAAATAACCTTTTTTATAATACATATAAACATTTTAGTTAAGAAGTCCCTAAGCAACTTGGTCCAATTTATCAATAGCCACCCGATTTTTGAATGTCTTTAACCTATTATTTACTCTGCTCTGTTGGGATTTTTTTAAACCTGGTAAATAATTCCTGGCACATTGCTTCAGTCTGGTTATAGTAAATATAAGTCTATTCACATGTGTGTGTGTTCCAATTGCACACTACATAGCAGCATCTCAGACTCATCGCCAGGCTTCATTGCTGGGAGATACGAGGGATCCTTGGGGCAAACCTGACTTCCGTTTGTGGTCATAAAGGACAATATAGATAAACATGGCTGGGCTGGTCATCATGTCATGAGCAGACCTCCTTAGCAATTCCTGTCACCTAAATGTGTATAAATGTTAATGAAGCAGATATTATTGTCAATGCTGATCCAGTCTAAAACTCAAAGATCTCAATGCCCTGGCTAATTTCACAAAGTCACAAATGGATGCCAAAAAAAGAACTCAAAAGACGTAAACTTTCACACAAAAATTTCATAGGATCAAGGCAGAATGTGGCAGATGAGGCTTTGAGGCCAATTGTTTTTATTCTGTCATAATGTATCTTGAGCCCATAACCCTGCCTTGGCTCTGAACACAGTATGGTTACGTACAGAAGTCAGTTTCCTCTTTTCCCTTACAAGCACTACAGAATAGCCTAAAGTATCCTTGAGGAGACTCTTGTTAAGATCCACGATGGTTCTTACCCCCATCCTGAGTCATGTTTCACACTTCAGAGTGTGTATTACATGGCTAATGATTTGCTTTATTCTAAACTGAAGCTCTACTACATGCCCAAGGTGGAAAGTTTAACTGTTTTTGCATCGCTGGCTATGGATTAGCATTATATTTATAAAATGTGTGTTTATAAACACGTGTAAGGGAGATGGTAACTCTCTTACAGGTAAAGGCCAAAAGTCACATCTTCAATAAAGTTTTCAAATGATTACAACTTTTAGCAACGATCTGCACTACAGATTCCAAACCATCTGCAATATTGTGTAATACCATTGAGTAAAGCCAATTGAGGTTAAATATTTTGCAAAGTGATAAGTATAAGCTTATGCTAGTCACCAGTTAACTAGAAGGTTGATATTTTAAAATTCCAAAAATGCAATTCTATCCAGGACATTTTTAACAATTGTTTTTCTTTTTATTTATTCTTTTTTTTAATGTTTTATTTATTTCTGAGAGAGAGAGAGATAGCGTGAACAGGGGAGGGTCAGAGAGAGAGGGAGACACAGAATCCAAAACAGGCTCCAGGCTCTGAGCTGGCCGTCAGCACAGAGCCCGACGCGCGACTTGAACCAATGAACCATGAGATCATCACCTGAGCCGAAGTCGGACGCTTAACTGACTGAGCAACCCAGGAGCCTCTCTTTTTATTTATTCTTAGGTATACCATAGTAATGGAACATATAGATTTTCAGAAACACCTATTTATTTGAACCACCTACTTTTTCTTTGAATAGCAGCAATGCTTTTACTAACCTCCAAACCCTAGAATATGTAGTACATATAATAAAGAAGAAATTTAAAATATAAGAAAAATAATCTTTTCTTCCTTTATCTGTTTTGAAGGCTTTTCTCCTGCCCTTGCAAAATCAGAACACAATAGATAATTTGCTAAGCAAAAGCGACACCAAATCAATCTCCTAAATTGCCTTTTCTACAAAAAAGTAAATTCTAACTCTTAAATTTTAAATAAATGACTGTTTAGACTCAAGCGTATTTAGTCATATCTGAGCAATTTTATCCTAAAGACAAAGCGTTAGAATCTGGACTAAGGCAAGGTACCAGTTGCAGCTGTGAAATAAACTATCCAGAACGGTCTGCGGGAAAACACAAAGATTACATCAGCAAACCTAGCTTTCAGAATACTATAAAATTTTAAGGCCAGAGAACTTTTATATTTACAAGAAATGTTTTGAAAGTAAGTGGAAGCTCTAAAATTCACGAAACATCATTTTGAAGTTCAAATTGCCCTCTGGTCCAAAGGGCACTCTCTTTAGAACTTTGTGCCTTAATATTTACTAGATGAGCTCATTCTGACCAAACAAGCTGCTAGCTGATGGTGTTCTCCCTCCTAGAGCAGTCACAGGAGGCCTGTCACATCCACAGACCTCTTCAGCTCATCCCATGGAACCAAATCACAGCCCACTGGAGGTCTGACCCAAAAGAATTCTGTCCATAGGGGAGCCAGTAGACTGAGAGGTGATCTAATGATAAAAGTCTGCCAGGAGCTCAATCAAGTCTTGTAAGTCTTTCTTTCGGGATGTGCCTTTGTATCACCTGCGAAAGTCAGAAGCAGCAGCTGGTAGGTTTGAAGCATTTTAGATGACCCTCATCTATTAGGTAAAATAAGACACAGCATCTGAGTAGCCATGGAAAGTAGGGGCCTCTGCACTCCGCGTTAAGGGAATCCTCACCACAGCAAGTCTTTTTTTGCCCCCAATTTACTATCATTTGTAATAAAAGTCTTGGTCATTTGGCATACGGACTTGGTATACAGAAAGAAGATATATGTATAAAATATGTACATCATAAAACAATAACATAATAAACATCATGAAGCCACCACCCAAACAAAAAATAAAACATTTGTCTCTACTCGTGTATTTCTCCTCCTTCCCTTTCCCCACCTCCTGTCCATATCAACACTAATCACCATCCTAAATTTTGTGTTCATCATTCCCTTAATTTTTAAAACTTTTGTCACAAGTATATGTGTGCATTCAACATTATAAGCATTCACAAATCACTTAGATGGTTATTTTAGATTTTATGCTTTATTATGTTCATCTTCCACAATTTATTTTTTAAATGTTTTTTACGTTTTATTTTGAGAGAAAGAGGAGAGAGAGAGAGAGAGAAAGCAAGAAGGGGAGGGGCAGAGAGAGAATCCCAAGTAGGCTCCATGCTATCAGCACAGACCCTGATGCAGGGCTCAATCTCACAAACTGAGAGATCATGAACGACCCAAGCCGAGATCAATAGTCAACGCTTAACCCACTGAGCCACCCAGGCTCCCCAGTCTTCCCTAATGTATCAATCCTCTTAAAAGCTACCATTCTCATAATAGAAAAAATACATATCACAATCTGTGCTGCCAGGAGCTTTCTTCCAACTGTTCCTGGTGCATAGGTATATATAATTTTCTCCATGGCGTATACAGGCATGAAATTGCTGGGTTGTACTATAAACAAATGTTCTGCCTTTCAAGATGCATTCCAGTGGTTTCCCACTGTAATGTGCAGCTCTTCTTTTCAACAGAGTTTGGTTGTGAAATACATGGAGAGTGTGTTTATGGTGGTACAGATGAAGTGACATGAAGTAGAAAATCAGATAGAAGATATGTGGGAAAATAAAAGACGGAAATAGGCTAATGTCAGTGTAAACAGAAACCTTGCAGTAAAGAAGAGTGTTCTTCTGGGTAGCTGAAGAAATGGTAACATCAGAGATCCAGAGCTATAGCTAGGTCCTGAAATATTCCGATTTCTGAGGGCTGGCTGCGTGGCAGTGAGTGGTACCACCAGGAAAGTGTTGAATAGAAATGGTTGTGTTAGACCTTATTCTCCCCTTCTCAACTGTAGAGGGAAAGAGAGCTTTTAACACTTGACTATCAAGTGTGTTTCTTGGAGGTTTTTGTAGATTAAAGGAGTCCCCAATGAACTCTAGTTTCCCAAGGGATTTATTTTAAGTCAAAAATAGATAACTGAATTTTATCCACTGGTATTTCTGCATCCATCAAAATTGTTGTCTTTTTTCTTCCTTTTGCTAACAACGTGGTGAATTATTTTTCTATATGTTAAAGCAACACTGCACTCTTTCCCAAAATAACTCTACATGTGTTGGGTTATTTCCTTGAAGATTTCTGCATCTATGCGTAAGTGACAAACTGGACTTTAAGTTTCCCTTTTTGAAACAACCTGGACAGGGTTTGGTATAAGAGTTAACACCGGCCTTGTAAAAGAAGTTAGGTGGTTTCCTTTTTTCTCTATTCAAGGAAAGATTTTGTTTAAGATTTTAATGAGTCTTACCTCAATGTTTGGAACATTTTATTAGTGAGTCCTTCTGGGCATGGAATTTTCTTTGTAGGGAGGCTTTGATTGTTCCTGTTTCATTACAATTTAAATTCTTTAACAGAAAATAGACTACTCAGGTTTCCTATCTTCTCCTGTTTCATTTTATATACTTCACCTAAATTTTCAAATGTATTGGCATACCGTTATACATAATATAATTTTTTAATGTCTGTGGGATCTTGGTGTTGATGATTTTTATCTTCCTTGGGGTTTTTTTCTTGATCATTATTGCTAGATATTTATCAATATTAGTAGGGGTGCCTGGGTGGCTCAGTTGGTTAAGCATCTGACTCCAGTTCAGGTCATGATCTTGTGGTTTGTGGGTTTGAGCCCCCCCCATCAGGCTCTGTGCTGACAGCTCAGAGCCTGAAGCCTGCTTCAGATTCTGTGTTTTCCTCTCTCTCTCTGCCCTTGCCTAGCTCACACTCTGTCTTTCTCCCTCAGAAATGAATAAACATTAAAAAGATGTTTTAAATATAAGTAGTACTGATTTTCTCTGGCATTTGTTTTCAATTTCATCTCTATTCATTCTTAACGTATTTCCTTTCTTCTATATTGAGTTCAATTTGCTTGTTTTAATCTAATTTATATGGATGCCTATATAATAAAACTTCAGACTTTCTTTTCTTCTAATATATGCATTTAAAACTATAAATTTCCCTTAGTACTACGTCAGCTGAGTCCTATGTTTTGATGTCATATTTTTACTATTCCTTATTTTTAAATATCTTTTCATTTTTATTGTGATTTCACCTTTGACACATGGGTAATTTAGAAATGTACTGCTGCTTTTTCCACCAGGCTGCTACTGGAAAGGCTGTTACTATGGAAGAATTCTGGGATGAACAGACTGTTCCAGCTCCCAAATTTACTGCTCTACAACCCAAGGGTGCAGGCTGGTCTAAAGGTCTGCAGATGTCTGGTATGTCTATTCAGCAGTTCTCTATTAAAGACTGAACACTCAGCCAGCCACTGAAGACTGGTCTGCAGCCAATGGGTAGGAATGACCACTGAGTGGTCTTGAGCTTTTACAAATTCTTTTTCTTGTCTTTTTTTTATATTGAAGTATAGTTTATATGTTACATTAGTTTCAGGTGTACAACATAGTGATTCATCAAGTCTATACATTATGCTATGCTCACCACAAGTGGAGGTACTCTCTGTCACCATACAACACTATTACAATATCATTGACTCTATTCACTATACTGTATCTTTTATCCCCAGGATTTATTCATCCATAACTGGAAGCTTGTGTTTCCTATTCCCCCACCCACCCATTTTGTCCATCTCTTAATCCTTCCTTCCCTCTAGCAGCTATCAGTTTTCCTTCTGATTCTGCTTTTTGTTTGTTTATTCATATGTCTTGTTTTTTCAGAGTCCACATATGAGTGAAATCATATGGTATTTGTCTTTCTCAGTCTGACTTACTTCACTTAGAAAAATACCCTCTTGGGGTGCCTGGGTGGCTCAGTTGGTTAAGCGTCCGACTTCAGCTCAGGTCATGATCTCATGGTTTGTGAGTTAGAACCCCACATCAGGCTCTGTACTGACAGCTCAGAGCCTGGAGCCTGCTTTAGATTCTGTGTTTCCCTCTCTCTCTGCCCCACCCCCACTCATATTGTCTCTGTCTCTCTCAAAAATAAAGAGACATTTAAAAAATTAAGTAATTACTTAAGACAAATTACTTATCAAAAAAAAAAAAAGAATACCCTCTAGGTCCTTCATGTTGTTGAAAATAGCAAGATCTCATTCTTTTTATGCTGCATAATATTCCATTGTGTATATATACTGCTTGTTCTTCATTCATTTGTCTATTAATGAACACTTAGATTGCTTCCACATCTTGGTTATTGTAAATAATGTTGCAATAAATATAAGTGTGCATATATATTTTTAAATTAATGTTTTCATTTTTGTTACTAGTAGTGGAATTATTGGATCATATGGTATTTCTGTCTTTCACAAATTCTTAAACAGAAAATGGAAATAAGGATCATGGAGGAAAAAGAAGTTTCTAAGAAAAATAAAGAAATGCTTTGCTTATTTTCTAATTGTTTAGGGATTTCCTCACTGCACTTGTGTTACTCATTTGTATCTTAACTTTTCTGTGATCAAAGAACATACTTGGAAAAGTTGTGACCTGCTACAGTCCAAATGTATGTATGTAATTTTGGTAAGTGCTCCATGTAAACTTGAATAGAACATGTATAATACAGATGTTAAATGCTATGATCTAGAAATATGTTTTGCACACACATGCACACATACATAGTAAAATTAATCATGCTGTTATAAATTTTTTATCTATTGATTATTCTGTTTGTTATATGAGTTACTTATACAGGCATTTTAACTCTTCTATGATCTTGGTTGAGTCTACTTATTTTGATTCTATCACTTTTGTTTTCCATGTTTGGAGACTATTTATACAGAATTAGGAGTGTTATTATTTTTAGTAACAACTTTTGCTCCAAAGTCTACTTTGTCTGTCACTAGTACAGTTCTGCAAGCCTTCTCTTTGTCGATATTTGCATAGAATGACTTTTTATCTTTCTTTATCCTTTTGCTTTTACCTTTCCTGGTATTTCTTATTAGTTTCTTTTTTATACAATCTGACAATCTTAGTTCTAGTGTGTTTTCCCTAGAAAAGAGAGAGAAATTTAATTAGAAAATTTGTTCTATTTATAGTTAATCTAATACTAAAATAGTTGAGATTATATCTACCCTCTTACTCCTCTTTTTCTCCTATCTTGCCTTGGCCTGTTGGCTAAGTCTGGCCAACTCTAGGCCAACTCTGGCCACACTCATTTGTTTACATATTGTTTTCAACTGCTTTTGTACTGCAATATCAGAGCTAAACTAAAAGCTAAGTAATGAGCATTTAACTTGTGGTATTCTAATATATGAGAAAGTTTTCTGAAAATTCTTTGATACCTAAAATCTTATAAAAAGTAGTATATTTGTAGTCCCTGTATACAACAAATGTCTCATATTAAGAACTCCTAAAATCAATATGTTAGAAAAAGAAGATAAGGAGATATGTTAGAAAAAGCATATAAACATATACTCAACTTTATTAACATAGGAATTACACATTATAACCATAACTCCATAAAGCCTTCTCCTAAAATGTCTAAAAATTTTGAGGCAGAAAATAACATGTATTAGTAAGGCTATGGAGCAACCAGAATTTCTATACACTGCTGGTGGAATATAAATCACTTTGAGAACTCTGGCAGTATTTACTAAAATTGAATGTATACCTACCTTGTGATCTAGCACTTCTATGCATACCCAACAGAACTTCATGCACCTATTCACCAAAAGACATGAAAAAGAATGTTCTTAGTAGAGCTATTCATAAGTACAGTGAAACTAAAAACTATTCAAATGACCATCAATAGCATGATGAACAAATAAGTTGTGCCATTTTCCATAGTGGAATACAAACACAATGAGAATGAGAAAACTATAGCTGCACATAAAAATGAATCTTAAAAATATAATGTTGGGGGTGCCTGGGTCGCTCAGTTGATTAAGCATCTGACTTCAGCTCAGGTCATGATCTCACGGTTCGTGGGTTCGAGCCCTGCGTCGTGCTCTGAGCTGACAGCTAGCTCAGAGACTGGAGCCTGTTTCAGATTCTGTGTCTCCCTCTCTCTCTGACCCGACCCTCCCCTGCTCATGCTGTCTCTCTCTCTCTCTCTTTCCCCCTCTCTCTCAGAAATTAAAAAAGAAACACTAAAAACATATATATAATATTGAGTGAAAGAAGACATACAAAAAAAGAGCATATATTCCACTCATGTAAAATTCAAAATCAGGAACTAATCTATGCTGCAAGCAGTTAGAAACATGATTCCCCTCTGGAAGTGTGTAGTGACCAGAGGGGTTGGAGGGAGTTTCTGGATACCAGTAGTGTAATGTTTCTTGACCTTGGTGCTGGTTACAAGCTCATTTCATTTCTGAAAATTTATCCACTCGTACACTTATGATTGGTGTGCTTTCCTCTGTTATGGTATCTTTCGATGATTTTTTACATTTTTGTGGACGTTTAATTTGATTAAGAGTACACTTCTACATTTAATAATTAAAAAATAATGTGATTATTTAGATGGAAAAGTTTAAGTGTACTTTTACTGGGTAAACTAACATATTTGGTATAGTATAGTTATCAGTGTAAATGCTTCTGCCTAACAAAGCTTCCTCATCTTTCATTTCCTTTCCTTACTATATTATTATACAGTAAATATTTGCTTTTGAGTATGAAAACCATATGCTCAAGATGGATAAAAAATTTTTTTATTACATCTTCTTTGTGAGAAACCAGAAGTCAGACAGAATAAATAAAATTAAAATTAAATTTATGGGGAGGGAAATTCTTAATTTCCTGTCACCTGTTTATATATTCTGAGTGTTAATCCTTTCTCAGATATATGCTTTGCAAAATTTTTTTCCCAGGCTGTAGTCTGACCTTTAATTTTCATAACCATATTTGCAGTTTTCCCCTCTGGTATAATGCTCTCTGACTTATTATTTCATTGACTGACTGATTGATTCATTGATTGATCCACTGATTGATTGATTCATTTGCTTATTCATCAAATATGTGTTGAATGCCTATTATGCACCACAATACAATAAAAAATAAACCTTTCTCCCTTTCCATGGGAAAATAACTTCGGATTAGCAATCTAACATTGTTTCCTGGAAATAGAAAATGCGATGTTACTGGTCACCAATAACGGCAAAAATGATGTCTGGGAGGACAAGAGCAAACAGTAAATACTTGATGGAAAGACATGGTTTTAGGGCTTCTCTGTCATTATTGCTCTTGTAATGGGTGACCTTTTTTGTGTGGATCACTAGAAAATACTCTCATGGATTAAATAAAACAAATGTTACGGGACATGGGCCTTCTAAGCGAGGGTGGTAACTGCACCCACCACAGCGGTCTCCTTAAACCCAAGTTGCCACTCGAAAATCTGGCGGGGCCACTGTAGAAACTCTTACTGATGACATGCTCAATGCTGTCTTCCCATCTTCTCCTATGCACGTCTGGCAAAGCTGACTGGGTCTGTGCCACGATGGTTTCTCCAGTCCCACAAGCATAACTGAGCAGCTAAATCCAACTGGTAGCTGCTGGTCAGGCAGAGTGAGTGATTTAGGCTCCACCATATTGTGTACAAAAAGGCAAGACCCTGCTCGGTCTCAGTTATCTTACAACCTAGAAGAGAGAGACAGAAAACAAAGAGATTTAAAATTATGTCAAGTGGTAGTGCTCTGTTGAACCTCAAGCAGTGTGTGAGATAGAGAAGAACACTGAGGAGACGTTAACATTTTATAGAGTATTCAGGGAGGGCTCTGCGACAAAGTGACATTTGAGTAGAGATTTCAAAGAAGGGTGGCAGCAATCCAGGCAGCTGTGTGCAAGAGAACTTTCTAGGCAAAGGAAACAGCGAGTGCAATTGTCCTTTACAGAAATACGCAGAGCACATTCAAGAGACAGCAAAAAGGCTGATGGGAAATAGCAAAGAGATGTAGATATGAGGCAGTGAAGCTGTAGGAAGGCAGATCTCACAGGACCTTGGAAGCCATCTGAGATTAATGGGAAGTCTTGAGGTCATGATCATGACCTGGGATGCTGTTTGAAGAGCAAACTGTGAGATCAAGGGTGGAAGTGGGAATGGGGAAGCCCATTAAGCTATTGCAAGAGTTCTAACGGAAGACAGGAGTTAAGGGGTATACAACTAGAACACTGCATTGCAAGTGGTAGAAAGTAGGCAGATTCAAGATATGTTCTAAAGGCTCAGTTTCATTTCTGGTTTGACTTTTTAATATGAGGAAAAAGAAGAAGGAGTCAAGGTTGATTCTGATGTTTGTGATTTAAGCATCTGGGTGGACAAGTTGCCACAAATTGAAATGGGGAAAATTTTAGGGGGAAATTTGAGTCATTTGGAGGCATGTTTGTTTTTAAGTGCTCATTATACATCTAACTAGAGATGATGTGCAGATAGTTCTATGTAAAAGATTCTGGAAAGTTTGAGAATAGAAGTATAAATTTCAGATTCATCATGGTGTGGATGATATTTAGAGCCAAGGAAGAAGTCCAAGAATTGGTAACTTGATAACTGTTCAGTTTAATTCAGCATTAAATTTTGATGGATTTACGAATTCTTCAGGTTTTAATTCTTCTTGAAAATGTCGTGATTTTTCAATAAAGTGACATGGCACAAAGGGCTCTATTAAAAATATGTGTGGAGCACACAAACAATATTCTTTGCATGTGCGCTAATGAAAAGGCAACTCCAAAAATGCAGTTATTTGAGCTAGACAAAGATCTTGAAAAATACTGTTTCTCAATTTGTCTCAAAGGAAAAAAACCAGGCTTCCTTCTAAAATGCTTGCATCCATGGCAGGATACAGTCCACATAAAAATGAACTGTTATTCACCACAAAACATTTTACCCAACTTAATTTTTATTGCCTCCATTACCTGTTGCTATGAAACAGAAAATAAAGTGTACATAAATGTCACATATGCAGGGTCGCCATGACCAATGATTTGATTTACACTCTTTGTGAAAACAATCACAGAGAAATCTGCTAATAGTCAAAATATTTAGATTCAAGCATAAAAAGGTAAACGTTTCCAAGCTACACAAAGAAAGAGCTTCCAGTGTTTGTCTGAGGGGCAGGGAACTGAGGGTCTAGAAGGAATGGACTACTAACTTTCCACTCTATTTTCTTGGTGCTTATTATGCATACTCCTTTTTAAATAAAAGACACTATTTGATAAAATATAAGTCAAGTTCAGTTAATTAAATTTAAATCAAGCATAAGATCTTAATGGTGCTGGAGATACTGAAGTCATTAGTGACTACAGAGCCAAAAAGTCTCAATGACTTCTATCATCATCAGCTTTATTGCTTTTGGTTGTACCAACCATTGGGAGGTTTCTCCCCACCTACCCCCACCTCCCAATCCCTTCCAATTGCCCCTTCAACAACTTTAACTTTATTACTTTAAGTTCAATCAATTTTTCTTTATTTATTTCTATTCCATTAGCTCCTGCTACAGTAAGCTTCTAACAAGAAAATTTAAGAACTTTAGAAAACACAAACATTTGAAGGACCATATGTGGCTCAAAATAAAAAGAACACTAAGGAAAAAATGATTTCAAAAATGAAATGAAACACATGTATGGGGAAATTCATACACACAGTCTCTTTATAGATGACCAGATTATTCGTGGAGAAATTCACACCACTTCTTTCTAAATTACCAGATTATTCATTTGAGGACCCTTCGCAAAATGCTTTCAAAACTTGCTTAGCTTATCACACAGACCAATGCTATTATAACTGATGCATTATAATCATTACTTACATGTTAATTTCTCTCTCTTCTGCATCTTTTTCTTTTGCCTCTTCTCTATGTATTCTGCACATACTCTTAATGAACCTCATTCTAGATTATAACTTGCCAAAGCAAAGGATGGTTCAAATCATCCCAATGTATGACAACTGCAACCTGCCAATCAAAACATGTTTCATAAGGCATTAAAAGTAAGGAAAATTTTTCACTACGAGTGTAATACAACAGATAAACCAGCTTATTTCCACTATAGACATGTTCAAATAGTGAGTGATGCTATTATTTGTATTTATTTAGGGATCTTGCTATGCATAAGCTGTATTTGTATTTATTTAGGGATATTAATCATCTATAAGCTTAAGACGAACAGCCTTATTCCTTTTCCCCTTGGGTAGAATGCCAACCTTCTTTGCATTTGATTTCCTTTGTTTCTTCAATTTTTCAAGCCAATTTTGTAGAGTATCCTTGCTGGCACCCCATGTCTTTTGTCTGCAGAATCTCTTTGCTCCATTCTGTTAAACATGGAATAACATGGGATCTGCAGATTAAGTTGCCACAGCAGACCTGGTTGTGACACTAGGACTTAGTTTCTTAGCTTTGCCGTTCTCTTTTAAGAACTATCCCCACCCCACCCATACCCCAGATGTTTGTGTTTGGATGTCTGATGGGGGCAGAAGGACTTTTTCTTTGAAGTTTTTAAAA